>NC_133328.1:167039761-167392261 GCF_042186555.1 Aquarana catesbeiana | reverse complement strand
CTGCAGGCCATTCCTGGTGTATAGGGATGGGCTTTATGTTCGGGTCGAACATGAGTTAGACTCAAAACATTGGCCTTCGCCCGTTCGCCGGATAGCGAACAATTTGGGGTGTTCGCGGCAAATTCGAAAGCCGCGGAACACTCTTCAAAAGTCTATGTGAGAAATCAAAAGTGCTAATTTTAAAGGTTAATAAGCAAGGTATTGTCATAAAAAGTGTTTGGGGACCTGGGTCCTGCCCCAGGGGACATGTATCAATGCAAAAAAAAAGTTTTAAAAACTGACGTTTTTTCGGGAGCAGTGATTTTAATAATGCTTAAAGTGAAACAATAAAAGTGAAATATTCCTTTAAATTTCGTACCTGGGGGATGTCTATAGTATGCCTGTAAAGTGGTGCGTGTTTACAAAAGTCCGAGAGCAAAATGACATTTCTAAAGGAAAAAAAAGTAATTTAAAAGTACTTGCAGCTATTAATGAATTGTCGGGTCTCTGCAATACACATAAAAGTCGTTGAAAAAAATGGCATTGGATTCCCCCACAGTCCATTACCAGGCCCTTTGGGTCTGGTATGAATATTAAGGGGAACCCCGAACCAAAATTAAAAAAAAAAATGCGTGGGGGTTCCCCCAAATTCCATACCAGGCCCTTCAGGTCTGGTATGGATATTAGGGTGAACCCGCACCAATTTTTTTTAATGGATCTGAAGGGTCTGGTATGGATTTTGAGGGGGACCCCCACGCCAAAATTTTAAAAAAAATGGCGTGGGGGTCCCCCTAAAAATCCATACCAGACCCTTATCCAAGCACGCAACCTGGCAGGCCACAGGAAAAAAGGGGGGGACGAGAGAGTGCCCCCCCTCCTGAACCATACCAGGCCACATGCCCTCAACATAGGGCTTATCGGAATATGGAAGCCCTCTTTAACCACTTCCCGTCTGGCCTATAGCAGAATGACAGCCGGGCAGTGGTTCAGTTATCCTGACTGGGTGTCATATGATGTCAAGCAGGATAACAGCCAGTGCGCGCCTGTGGGGGTGCGCAACGCATCGATCGGTGATGCGGTGTGTCAGTCTGACACACAGCTACACCGATCTCGGTAAAGAGCCTCAGGCGGAGGCTCTATACCACGTGATCACGATGTTGACAGCAAGAGCCATTCATCGGCTTTTCCTCACTTGTGTCTGACAGACGCGAGTAGAAGAGAGCTGATCTGTGGCTCTCCTGACAGGGGGGTCTGAAAAAGCTCTATTTGTGGGAACAAAATGATAAAAATTTAGTTTGGGTACAGTGTAGCATGACTGCGCAATTGTCATTCAAATTGCGACAGTGCTGAACATTGGCCTGGGCAGGAAGATGTCTAAGTGCCTGGTATTGAAGTGGTTAACAAGGGGACCCCCAGATCCCAGCCCCCCCTCTGTGTGAATTTGTAATGGGGTACAAATGTACCCTTACCATTTCACAAAAAAGTGTCAAAAATGTTTAAAAAGACAATAGCAGGTTTTTGACAATTCCTTTATTAATGTCTTCTTCTTTCCTCGCTTCTTCTTCCATCTTCTTCTGGTCTTCCTTCAGTTTTCTTCTTCTTCCTCCATCTTGTTCTTCCCCCTGCTTCTTCCTCTATCTTCCTCTGCTTCTTCCTCCGGTCTTCTCCGGGATCTTCCTCCGGTCTTCTCCTCCGGCATCTTCCTCCGGCTTCTTCTTCCCCGCTTCGTCCTCCAGATGATCTGCCTCAGTGGGAGACTTCCGCTGTGTGACGCTTCTGTTCTTCACAAGAACAGAAGCATCACACAGCGGGAGACTCCCATTGAGGCGGATCGTCCAGAGGATGCCGGAGGAGAACACTGGAGGAAGAAGCAGAGGAAGATAGAGGAAGAAGCGGGGGGGAAGAACAAGATGGAGGAAGAAGAAGAAAACCGAAGGAAGACCAGAAGAAGGTGGAAAAAAAAGCGGGGAAAGAAGACATTAATAAAAGAATTGTGAAAAACGGCTATTGTCTTTTTAAACATTTTTGACACTTTTTTGTTAAATGGTAGGGGTACATTTGTATCCCATTACCAATTCACACGGGGGGCAGGATCTGGGGGTCCCCTTGTTAAAGGGGGCTTCCAGATTCCGATAAGCCCCCCACCCACAGACCCCCACAATCACCGGGCAAGGGTTGTGGGGATGAGGCCCTTGTCCCCATCAACATGGGGACAAGGTGCTTTGGGGGGCTACCACAAAGCACCCTTCCCATGTTGAGGGCATGTGGCCTGGTACGGTTCAGGAGGGGGGCACTCTCTCGTCCCCCCCTCTTTTCCTGCGGCTGCCAGGTTGCGTGCTCGGATAAGGGTCTGGTATGGATTTTTGGGGGACCCCATGCCCTTTTTTTTTAAAATTTTGGCGTGGGGTCCCCTTAAAATCCATACCAGACCTGAAGAGCCTGGTATTGAATTTGGGGGGACCCCACACAGTTTTTTTTTTAATTTTGGTTTGGGGTTCCCCTTAATATTCATACCAGACCCAAAAGGCCTGGTAATGAACTGTAGGGGGAGTCCCATGCTGTTTTTTTCAATGACTTTTATGTGTATTGCCGGGACCGACAATTCATATAGCTGCGAGTACTTTTAAATTACTTTTTTTCCTTAAGAAATGTCATTTTGCTCTCGGACTGTTCTCTACACGGGAAACATGTGCTATTTTACAGGCATATTATAGACATCCCCCAGGTACGAAATTTAAAGGAATATTTCACTTTCATTGTTTCACTTTAAGCATTATTAAAATCACTGCTCCCGAAAAAACTGCCAATTTTTAGAAACTTTTTTTGCATTAATACATGCCCCCTGGGGCAGGACCCGGGTCCCCAAACACTTTTTATGACAATACCATGCATATAAGCCTTTAAAATTAGTACTTTTGATTTCTCCCATAGACAATTCATTATAGCCGTGAGTACTTTTAAATGACTTTTTTTCCTTTAGAAATGTAATTTTGCTTTTTCCCGTTCTAAACACGGGAAACATGCACTACTTTACAGGCATACTATAGACACCCCCCAGGTACGAAATGTAAAGGAATATTTTACTTCTATTGTTTCACTTTAAGCATTATTAAAATCACTGCACCCGAAAAAAAGCAGTTTTTAAAACTTTTTTTTTGCATTGATACATGTCCCCTGGGGCAGGACCCAGGTCCCCAAACACTTTTTATGACAATACCATGCATATAAGCCTTTAAAATTAGCACTTTTGATTATCCATGTTCGTGTCCCATAGACTTTAACCGTGTTCGAACAAATTTTTTGCCTGTTTGCATGTTCTGCTGCGAACCGAACTGGGGGGTGTTCGGCTCATCCCTACGGGTGTACTTTTTCTAATATACTTCTGGTAGGCAGGTTATTCAGTTAGCTGCAGTGTATTTAATATATATATACAGACAATCTCGTATATATATATATATATATATATATATATATATATATATATATATATATATATATATATATAGTAAAAATATTATAGGGATAGAACGGCGCTACCTCAAAAAGGCTCCCAGTCTCCGTGATCACCTGGTCCACAATGTCATCAACCCTCCAAAACAAATACAGATCTTCCCAAATCTCACAGGGTTCTATAGATGTCAAAAATGCTTACCCTGTAGGGCCAGTAAACCACAGCCCCGGAAAAAAGAAACGTTTAGATCTAGGTTGGACCAGAGAGAATACAAAATAAAAAATTTGATCACCTGTCAAAGTACCCATGTGACATACGTTATAGAATGTCCCTGCCACCTCCAGTATGTGGGTAGGACCACACGGCCCCTATATGTCAGGATTAGGGAACACATAAAAAATATCAAGAAGGGTTTCCCTAAGCACAACTTATCGCGCCATTTTGATCAGGCGCATATTAGGGACCCATCGGGGCTAATTTTTTATGGCATTGATTCCATCAAACCACACTGGAGGGGAGGCAACAAAACCACCCTTATTTCGCAAAACGAAACAGCTTGGATATACAGGTTGGGGTCCCTGGCCCCTAGGGGCCTCAACCTAGACATTTGTTTTATTGCCAATCCATAAATTCACTGATGCGCTCCCAGTATATACATGGGATATTTACGTTTTATATCTCCTCAAAGATATATTTTCTGAAGGCCACCCAATTTTGGGATATCTGGGATGACCCTATTCTCAACCTTTTTTACTTACACATATATAAAACTATCTCCCTTACCGTGGAGGTATATGTATATTTTCTATCTACATATGGACTATAGGTAGGTCCATTCATCCTCGTACCATTCATCCAGTCACCATACACTTTATTATACAATGGTTGACACATACACCCAATGGCAACACGGGTGGTTATGGTACAACACAGAGATGTCACATATATACCCGTATTCATGAGTAATAATTGGGTATCACCAAAAGGATATTCACAATTTTAGGGCAAATTTCTACGCCCACACATATATTCATATGTTTTAGGTATATGTATGGTACATATAGGGTCTCACCTATACTTAGCAGTAGCGCCCATGTACCAGTCACAATAGGATTCTCATTCGTTTTTGGTTTTACTTTTACGTTTCTACTTTCAAGAAATGTTTTAGCCTATATTAGGCATGGATGCACATAACAAGTATATTCTTTTGTTTTCCTGACACCCTATACACATATGACTACATCTTTCTTTCACACATGTATTAGCACACAGGGATATTATCCCTGCCTTAGAATGTATACACTCTCTCTACATGATATGGTCCTACAATATGATTATTTATCCCCCACATACGCATTGATACACATGGACATATATATATCTTTGCTCTAGCATGCATACACACTTTCTGGTATATATAATCATTTAATGGCATGATGATTACACATACTACTCACTCTTAGCTGATCCCCACTGATAAGTCTGAATATCGCTATGTCCATTGATTACAATTTTTAGATATATGTGGCTATATCCGCCCATGCAGATGGGCGGATTTTAACCTATATATCAGGATGTTACCTGTTTGTAACTATTCACCTTCTATGCAATCTGTGGTTATGTCTCTTAGTTTACTAGTTCTCTTTTTGGCTTGCTAATGAATATGAATGTTTTCACAAGGGAGTAAAAAAACTATAAAAAACTATGAAACACTGCTAAGTGGAGTTGAGACAGGGACTGAATATGCATTAATTTTCTTAAGGCATGCCACCCTTGACCACTAGGGGCATTCAGTGACTCTTGCCACGAATCTGTATGCTTTCCCTGGGATGAACAGACTAATATAAATCTCCCCCCTTGTAATAGCTGGAATAGGGAGCCTGCAGTCAGGGAGCCTGCAGTCTTTCCTAAATCCCCTATCTAGGCTGCTTGACGTCACTCCTATACAGACACAGTGATCGTAGAATGTCTATCAGAGATCCTGATCCGGCCCCTTTCCTCCGCCCCCCTTGTGATGAATAGCGGAGATTGGCTGTGAGCTAAGTGCAGGGCGGGACATAGTGAACGTTCCCCACATGATAAAAACCGACCATCCATAGTAGCATAGCACTGTCGCTGAAGACGTCAGAGGACGAAGCGCGCACGACGGTTCTACGCTCTCCACAACACTTCCTGGCAGACCTGTGGGTGGAATAGACACTTGTCCAGCTGATCGCTACTTCCCCCAACTTGTATCTGCATTGCTTACAGTGACTGTGGATACCATACAAGACAGTATTTGAGCACCACCCTCCCCCCAGTGGTCAAGGGAGGAATAGCGGAGTACTGTGCTTGGATGTGTTTTTTTTTTTAATTTTTTTTTAAAAAAACTTTTTTTCCTTTATTAATTTTTTTTTTTTTTAAACTTTTTTTCTTTTATACTTTACTTTGGAAAATCTGGATTTTTTTCTCTTTTATATTTTACTTTGTAAAATCTGAATTTTTTATACATATAATTTTTAAAAAATAAACATACCCTTTGAGACTTTATCACACTATGGAAGTCTCCTTTTCTTTGACACATGAGGATTAAGATCTACCGGGATACAACTGGAGATATGACAGCAGTGAACAGAAAAGCCCTTGCATAGGACTACAGGCCTGACACCCCTGCAGGGGTTCCTACCTTTGGTGAGTGAGCATTTTGAGGGGGGTTCACAGAAGTCACCACCCTACGCTGTTCGCACGAAAGTCACCTGGGGAACAACCTGATTGCTGCATGCATTGCATGGGACTGTCATAATCATGCTTCGATCTCCATAGTATACGGACTTTGCATTGAAACATAGATATATATGCTATTGATGTATGACCTTTGCTTTTCGTTATAGGATTTATTATATAAGTGCTTATATATGGTTTTTTATGCACAGAGTATGTTTTCTGAGTTCCTGATCTAGAGAGAGTATACTGACTTATCAGGAATGTATGGGCTGTAGACAGCTGTTTGGTGACAGGTTTTATATATTTCTCAGTAGGCTACATGCAAGCCTATGCTGACCCATATTTACATGTTTTAGTCATATCTTACCTTCACTAAGCCGTGATAACATCACAATTTTCCTTCACATACAAAAACGTTTTCACATAAAAACGCCTTTATACATATATATATATATATATATAAAAAAAACGTTTTCATATAATGTTTCCTGTATATGCTTAGCCATACAGGTTTTTGAGGTAGCGCCGTTCTATCCCTATAATATTTTTACTACTACTACTAAATTTCTACTAGGCAGGACACCCCTAGGAGTGTCTTTGCTTTAAGGGAGGCAGCAACCTATGTGTATTCACCATATAGATTGATCCTAAGCGCGGTTTTTCAGGTTTAACAGATATATATATATATCCACTGCATACAGTTTAGCTATATCTGACTGCAGGCCGTTCTTTTGTACTTTTTCTAATATACTTCAGGCGGATACTACCCAGTACCATGCACCCCTAGTGCAGTAGCTACTACTTTTCTGGTGGTGTACACAATACAGTACACCCATAGTTGTTATTACACTCCTGTTGGTGTACACAGTACCGTGTACCCATAGTGCAGTTGCTACTACTTTTCTGGTGGTGTACACAGTACAAACAATGCACCCATAGTTGCTATTAGACTTCTGTTGGTGTACACAGTACCGTGCATCCCTAATGCAGTTGCTACTACTTTTCTGGTGGTGTACACAATACAGTACACCCATAGTTGTTATTACATTTCTGTTGGTGTACACAGTACCGTGCACCCATAGTGCAGTTGCTACTACTTTTATGGTGGTGTATACAGTACACAATACATATAGTGCACCCATAGTTGCTATTAGGCTTCTGTTGGTGTACACAGTACCGTGCACCCCTAGTGACCCAGTAACCCAGTGGATGCTCTGTTGGAAAGGTCTCCAAATCTGCTCTTGAACCTAGATATTCCTGCAGCATGTAATGCAGATGCTGGCGATGGTTGCTTGAACCAATCAGACCTTGGCGCTGAGGACTGAAAAATTGTCTAAAGGCATCGGTCAGCCAGCCACCTTCTCCACTCCTCTTCCTCTGACTGAAAGAAAGCCTCAGCAACACGTTGTCCAGCACCAGGAAATTGTAACCTCACAGGGTCTGGAAATGCATTGCACAAACCTTTCTTCAAGGCCTTCTGAAGATGTTTCATCCTCTGCCAGCCAGTAATGATCCCTCTCTTTGATACCACAAATCCTAGGGTCCTTACGCTGTATGGCCTCCCTGATTCTGCAAAGCTTGTGAAAGTTTGCAGAGGCATTCGATTCTGAGTCCTCTGGGTCACTAAGGATCACATGATCCGTAACAACCTCCTCCCAGCCACGTACAACTCCTTGGGTTTCTGGGGACTGAAAACCATCCCTTGAAGACTGCTGCTGAGTGTTATCCTCCACGTCCATGCTGACACAATCCTCCTGCAGGCCTGCAGGAATAATATCTGGATAAAGGGGGCCTTGAGAGGTAAGGAAGTCCTCCTCTTCCTCCCGCTGTTCTGCCTCAAGTGCACTGTCCATTATTCCATGAAGCGTGTGCTTCAAGACAAGAGGGACAGTATCACTGATGCATGCATTGTCGCTGCTCACCATCCTCGTGGCCTCATCAAATGGTGACAGGACAGTGCATGCATCCTTGATCAGTAGCCACTGGCATGGCGAAAAGGAGCCAAGCTCCCCTGACCCTGTCCTGGTGTCATACTTACACAGGTACTCATTGATGGCCCTCTGCTGCGTGTGCAGCCGCTGCAGCATTGCCAACGTTGAGTTCCACCTGGTGGACATGTCACAAATGAGGCGGTTGCTGGGCAGGTTGCATTCCCTTTCAATGTCAGCCAGCCGAGCGCTGGCATTGTATGACCGTTGGAAATTACCACAGACTTTCCTGCCTCAGGAGATCTTGTAAGCCTGGGTACCTGCTCAAAAACCGTTGCACCACCAAATTCAGGATGTGTGCCAAACATGGGTCAAGTGTCCCTGTCGGAGGGCGGAGAGAAGGTTGGTGCCATTGTCGCAAACAACCTTTCCTGGCTGAAGCTGGCGTGGCGTCAACCACCTCTGAGCCTGCCCCTGCACAGCTGACAGAATCTCTGCCCCAGTGTGGCTCCTGTCCCCTAAGCAGTGGTTTATCCTTAAACTATATATAGGGTTCTTTACTGTAAGAGCGGCAAGGATGTGGAATTCCCTTCCACAGGCGGTGATCTCAGTGGGGGGCATTGATAGTTTCAAGAAACTATTAGATAAGCTCCTTAACACCCGCAACATATGTACAATGTAATACTGACATATAATCACACACATAGGTTGGACTTGATGGACTTGTGTCTTTTTTCAACCTCACCTACTATGTAACTATGTAACTCATGCACCGCATGGCATCTTTTTGCCTGAGTGCTTTCGTAGCCTCTTGAACGCTTAAGGAGCACCGCTGATTCAGAGAACAAATCTGCAGAAGAGGAAAAAGGAGAGGAGGGGGTGGAGGAGAGAGCTGTGGCAGAATCACCGCTAGCCTTTTGGAGGCATGGTGGTGGAACAAGCTCCAACAATACTGAACCCTGTCCTGCATCCTTCCCAGCTGCCAGCAGAGTTACCCAGTGTGCCGTAAAGGACAGGTAACATCCCTGCCCATGCCTGCTAGACCATGAGTCTGCGGTAATATACACCTTACTGCTGACAGCCCTGTCCAACAAGACAAAAACATTGCCTTCCACATGCCGGTAGAGAACTGGAATGGCCTTCCATGAAAAGAAATGGCGTTTTGGAACCTGCAACTGAGATACAGCACATTCTACAAATTCACGAAAGGGGGCAGAGTCTACCAGCTGAAAAGGCAGTAGTTGCAGTGCTAGCAATTTGGCCAAGCTAGCATTCAGACGCTGAGCATGTGCATGGCTGGGACCAAATTTCTTTTTACTGTTTAGCAGCTGGGGTAGGGAAATTTGCCTGCTAAAATCAGATGGTGCCGTACTGCTAGCAGATTGGCTGCAAGTACTTGGGACACCTATTGCTATACCTTCATTCCTCTCCATGCAGGTTTTCGAGAGGACCGGAAGTATAGTAGGGTTGGAGATCTCAGATGAGGAGCAAGGAGAAGTCCGCCTTTTTCTTTGATGTGGGTCTTTTAAGTGCTGTTGCCAACGAACTTGTTGCCTTATGATTTTATGGGAAATCTACATTAATAGCTGTAAAATATTGGAATTATGAATATATTTAATTTAGATTTTATCTATGTAGGGCGGAACATATTATCTTCACAGAAATCTCTGTTAGATCAGACAAGTCGGTGCCTAGGCTTTTGTATACAAACAATGGGATCCAAATCTCATCGTTTTACACATACTCACTTCAAAGGATCCCATGCTGGAATATGCAATGAAGGGAGGCCAACCCGTAATCAATACTTAACTTCCCAGGAAAATTCAAGTTAAGCTCCTGCTCAGAATAGTAACAAGGATTTGCTTTAAAGGGGGCTGACTTATGCAAAGTATAGGGATTGGAGATGTAGCCAGTCCTTAACCAGGAATAGGGAAGCTCACCAATCAGAGCCACGCAATGCCAACCAATGAGGCATCAGCATGTAATCATTTACACAGACTAGATGGAAGGGAAACACACACTTTTATGGGAAAGCAACCATCAGAATGGAACCTTGGTGCATAGGGTAATTATGGGAAAGGTCTGCATTTTACTTGTAACTAAATACGTGGGTAGATTAATGTTTTCAGGAATATACTCTGTATTCCTTCATGTAATTCTCTTATTTTATCCTAATATTTTCTTCCTTGGTGTAGACTATAGATAGATGGTTGTGTATTAGATAGACTTTCAACTACTCACTAATAAAATGTTGTTATTGTGTTGAAGCTTTCACTCATGGTCAAAGAACTCTCATTTAACCCAAATCATATCTGAGAGATATTAAATCTCAAATATAGTATACGGGAAAAAGACTGCATGGGAGGTCGTCATATGTTTGGTCAAGCATGTGGTGCCCAAGCAGCTGCTGTTGTGGAACACCTGATCTGCTTCAAACAAGCACACAGCAATGGTGCGATCTGCTGCACACGTGTCCAAAAAGGCCCACACCAAGGAACTTTTCAAAATCAGCGGCCGCACCTGCGCACCTGAGGAGCTCTGTGGTGTGATGCAGTAGGGTGGCTGCCCTTAAGCTGCCCCCTAGATGACATCCTGCCTCGTTGGAGTTGTGCCTCCTCTTCCTCTATTCTATCAGGCACCCAAGTAGAGTCAGTGACCTCATCATCCCCTCCCTCCTCGTCACTGGGGCAAACTTGGCACTATGCTGCAGCTGGAGGAACATGACTACCAGTTTCTTGTCCTTCTTGGGCACCCCCTCTCTCTAGTCATACAAGTAAATGGTGCAAAAACTAAAACAGTAATCCAATATATGATAAGATAATTTAAAGAACAAAGTGCTGAATAAGCATAACATTTATGCACAAAAGAGTCTTCAAGTCCGCTCTGTAAGGTGTATGGTGGTAAGGAAGTATATAAATAGTGCACGATGGCAATAGATACACAATATGCTCAATGGCAATACAGGTGAACAGGATAGGCGAGGGGGGGGGGGGGGGGAAGGAAAAAAGTCCACGCTCACGGCAGCCATCCGGTGGAAACAGAAACCATGTTCCCAAAAACATTGGAAAAGACAAGAAAAGGAGGTGCCCCTGGGTGCAGACTGTATGACAGGTTTTAATCAAACAAGAGTTGTAAACATAATTCACATTTTTGCAGTAAAATAAGGCATGTTATGGTCCCAAACAACGGGGGCATCAGTGATGTCAGTCCCTTGGATGCCAGTGGATGTGCTTTCTCTGTACTCGTCTCCAGAACCGCTAGATGGTATTCGACCTGCAGCGGTGAATGTTCATGCGGCCTAATGTACGTCGACCGTACCATCCGGCCCCTCAGACAGCACTTTGGAGAGCACAGGAGGTACATTGAGGGTGGAACAGATCCACACAGGGTTGACAGACATTTTACTGTGGCCCACCAATTTTCCATCACTGGGCTGAGTGTCTGGGTTATAGAACAGATCTCTAGATCTCTCCCGATAGCTGAACGTTTTAAAAAGCTATGTGCGAGAGAGACTTACTGGATCTACCACTTGATGCCCTTTCGCCAGGAGGAATCAATGAATGTATTGAAGTATCTACTATTCTTTAATACCTAACATCCCCTCATTTATCTCTGTTCTTATAGCCATTTTACTATCATTTTAGATACATTATTGTATAGTATTATATTTTACTTATCCTCAGTTTTAATCTTATCCACCACGATCTCTATGAAATCTAACCAATTTTTCCATATATAACCTATGGGGGTGGCGGACCCTCTGTGAGTATGGCTGCACATACCCCTTTCCTTTCCTAAAACCCCCCTCTCCCACCCCCTCCCCCTCCCCCCCTTCCATATTCTCCTTCTCCCTCCCCCATTCACCCCCTTCCCCCCTCTCTCTTCCTTTCTCTCTTCCCCACCCCCCTTTTTTTGCCCTTTTTTTCTTTTCCTCCTTTTTTCCCTCCACCCCCCCCCCATTTTTTCTATTTTTCCACCCCCCCACTCTGTCTTTCTTCCTCCCCTTCTTTTTCTTTCCCTCCTTCCTTCCCTCCCATCTCTTCACATATAGTATTCCTGTTATACAGTCTGCACCCAGAGGCGTCTCCTTTTCTTGTCTTACCCCCTCTCTCTAGGCTCACGTTACTCCCTTCCTCAACCTGGGAACCAACATCAGAGCCTTCAAATCGCTGCACATCCTCCAGCAGCATGTACCCAACACTGTGGTCGAATAGTTCGGGGGGCTCCTCTGTGCATGATGGTGGGGCTACGGACGGAGTTTGTGGACAAGGAGCTGGTGGAATAGGCCACTTTGGCAGCTGCATAGGAATGAAAACTACTCTGAGCCTGGGTGACAGAGGATGAGGAGGATGAGGACGACTTTGTTATCCACTCCACCAACTCTTCTGCATGTTCTGGCTCAATAACACGGCCAGCATCAGAAAAAAAGAAGGACAGGTGTGCCCCACGGCCACTGGCAGAGGATGCACCATGTCCATGACCAGCATTGTTAACTGTAGACACAGAGCCTGCTTGCCCTTTTTCAGTGGCCTGTGAGCGTCTGCCTCTCCTTGGCGGCCTTCTGGACATGACAGTACCTGACCACGACATTGTGTTTCCAGCGCGATCCCATCACGCTGGTTCTCGGTGACAGGTTGCTGTGCATGTCATGCTGGCTCGCTCATCGGGAAAGGAAAACTGTTTTTTTCCTTTCGCGATGAGCGACGGGCAGTGCTGACAGCTGTCTGGTATGAATCATGAGGGGGAACGCCGCGCCAAATTTTAAATAAAAAACCAGCATGGGTTCCCCCCCAGGGCATACCAGGCCCTTAGGTCCGGTATGGATTTTGAGGGAAACCCCCTACACCGAAAAAACGGTGTGGGGGTCTCCTCCAAAATCAATACCAGACCCTTATCGGAGCATGCAGCCTGGCCGGTCAGGAAAGGGGGTGGGGATGAGCGAGCGCCCCCCTCCTGAACCGTACCAGGCCGCATGCCCTCAACATGGGGGGTGGGCGCTTTAGTAATTTATTAGTCAGCTCCAGGGGTCTTCTTCCAACTTCGGGGGTATTCTTACGACTTCTCCGCTCTCTCCGGCCTCTTCTCCTGGTGTCTGGCCTCTTCTCCCGGTGTCCGGTTCTTCTCCCGCTCTCCGGATCTTCTGCCGGGCTCCTCCGCTATCTTCTGCTCTTTTGCCGCTCCTTTGCTAGCAGTGGCCCGGTCTTCTCCGCCATCTTGTTCCTTCTTCTCTTCTTCCGATGTTGACACGATGCTCTCTCACACTGGTATGCCCCGTACACACGGTCGGATTTTCTGATGGACAATGTCCGATCGGAGCGTGTTGTCGGAAATTCCGACCGTGTGTGGGCGCCATCGGACATTTTCCATCGGATTTTCCGACACACAAAGTTGGAGAGCAGGAGATAAAATTTTCCGACAACAAAATCCGATTGCGTCAATTCTGACCGTGTGTGGCCTGTTCCGACGCACAAAGTGCCACGCATGCTCAGAAGAAATTCCGACACGGGACAGCTCGTTCTGGTAAACTTAGCATTCGCAATGGATACAGCACTTTCGTCACGCTGCAATGTTAAAAATGGTTTAATACAACGCACACTCTCTTCTTCTTTATAATGTGACAAGAATTAAGTAGTTTTGCTGCTCATATTCACACACACTTCTCACAAACTTCTTTCGTTACTATTTATCGGGATTCCCTCAATATATTTTGATTTCTCACATCTGACAACATATTTTTGTATATATTTTTTTTTTTTGCCTTTAATGTAGAATCTTTTTTTGTGTTTCTCTTTTTTTTTTTTTTGGTGATTTTGATTTGTACTCCCAAAAATGTTTGTGTGTTTTTTGTGACAAGTTCCCACAACACCATTGATATGTTGTTCTATTTAATCTGTAGGAGATTGTTTCGTGTTGTTGTCCCTTGTTAATTTCACATTTTATGTTAGAAATGTACCTGAATCGTCACCAACAAACTGTCCTTTTTGGATGAAAACACACACAGGAGAGTAGAATTTACCTAAAAAAATGTTATTAAGGGGTCACAACTATAAAAAAACAAAGAGGGAGGCAACGCTGGAGAAACTGCAGAAGTGGGCGAAGCCTTGGACTCCCAGGGCAGACATCAATTATTTAAAAGCAAAATTGGTGGCCTGAGGAGTCCATATCTAAGGGAGGGCAGTGTGGTCCAGAAGTCCCAGAGATCCGGAAAGCAGCAGATGACATCTGTGTCCCCAGGCTGTGGTCGTACGAGAGACTGCATCTTCTGTCAGACCAGACTGAACCCAGGGTCATCACCCTCTGGTCTACTTTCCACGCCTCCTTCCACGTGGTGGCTCTGGTGGTGGAGTTGTGGCAGCAGGAGGAGGAGGAGGATCGTCGATCTCAATGACATCCGTCTTGGGTGTCAGTTCCCCACTCTCCCCCTTACGTAGGACTTTATAAATCAGGTCCTCAGAGAGCTTGCGTTGGCCCTCCTGCATGCCCTGCAATTTGGTGGCAGCCATGCAGGCAAAGGCCTCTGCAGGACTGGGGAAGGCTCTGAGGGACGCAGAAGCCTCCTGGATCAGCCTGTATGCTGAATCCTGCACAGAACTGGCCCTTTTGTATGGCAGGTGGAGGGGAGGAACCTGAGACTCAGTCAGGCTGCGACTTGTCCCAGGCTTCTCTTGGCTGACACTTAGCCCCGCCTCCTCCTGGCTGACACTAATCCCCGCCTCCTCCTGGCTGCCACTAATCCCCGCCTCCTCCTGACTGCCACATTCCACAACCTCCTCCTGGCTGAGGTCTTCCTGTGTATGAAAAAGGGACATAGTTTTAGTATTTTTTACATCAATCACACACAATTTTCACCTCCTGACTGCTGCAAATTGAATGTTAACAAATATAACAGACTATCCTTCTGAGCCCAGCAGTTTTCATTCTTGTCCCAATTTTGGGTGCCCACTACTGTCTATTGATATGTAAAACACTTTCAATTAATGATCAATAATAACATCTAGTAAACATCATTTATTTATTGCCCAGAAATCTGTAGAAGAATGCTATACCTGACTCCAGCTGGGCTCCTCCACTTCTTCCTGGCTGGAAGGCCCAGGTTGGACATCAGAAGCCTCAGCTGGTATGGAAGGAAGAGTGGAAGGAAGAGTGGAAGGAAGAGTAGAGAGGGATTCCCTGACTTCAGTGTGGTCTGACAGAAATCGCAGTTTCTCATAGTACCACAGCCTGGGGACATAAATGTCATCTGCTGCAGCTCCGGACCTCTGGGAATCTGTGACCTTCTTGCGCTCCCTAAGATAAGTGCTCCTCAGGCCACCAATTTTAGCTTTTAAATAAGGGATGGTTGCTGTGGGGACCACCGGCTTCACCAACTCCAGCAGTTTCTCCAGCGCTGCCTGCCTCTTTTGTTTATGGTTATAGTGGGGGTGTCTGACCTGCCACAGACAGGGCAGCTCCCTGTACTTGTCAATAAACAGGGGCAGGAAATTGTGGTCGTTGAACCCATCCATTTTCTCTGCAAGACACAACACAAGACAAACCCTAATGTCAGGCCAAATTCCCCTAATCTTGTTACAATATAGGCTTCCATTTCGAAGCAGTATAGGCGCAAGTTTAGATCCTACCTTCGTTATCACGATCGGTGTCTCCGATGCTCCTTCCTCCGCTCACAGATCGTACGTAATCGTAACGCGTGTTACGATTTATACACACTGCGCATGCGTATAACTCCGCCCGCCCCTGACGTTCTTTCTAGTCTATTCCCCACCCCTTTTCGTTCGGCGCAGTGGGGGAAGAGCACATGGCGGATAGACAGCAGGATCGTGCTAATTGTAGCAACGAGGAGGAGGAGGAAAGGCCGGAGCCTGAAACGTCTCGATCAAGAAGGAGATTAAAGGACTCAAATATGTCCTTTGGGGAGATGTTGGAGATGGTGGACATCCTGAAGAAGGCCGACTATGATGGAAAGTATGGGCCTTACCCCAACCCCAATGTCCGAAAGGCCAAGATCATGGCGAAAGTGGTCAGGAGTCTGCACCGGAAATTCGGGGTACGAAGATCGAAAGATCAGCTCAGGAAGCGGTGGTCGGACCTGAAATTACGAGAACATGAGCAGTACAGAAAGATCCGGAGAGTGCTGCAAAAAAGTAAGTAGTTGTGCTGTGTTCCTATTCTTTTTGTGTTTATTACGTTCGTGCTGCTCCATGTGCTTTTAGGAACTGTTGTACAGTTTAAAATGTCAACTTTCATGTTCATGGGCACATTATTCATTCGGATCACACATTTTTATTTCGGACTATAAAATACCATTGTTTAGCCCATATGCATTTGGCCACCATTTTGACGCCCTATACTTGGCTTCAAAGAATTGGGTTGTGTAGATGGCTTTGTTACTAGAATGAAATGCAAACTAGATTGTGTGTAAGGAGAGGACACTGAGCAGCTGTTTTCACATCTGGACACTGGAGCACTAGTGTGGGACACAAGAACAACATTTTTATTAGGGGGGGGCACACAGGTGCTCCAGTGTATACTATAGGGGGGGTCTCCATCTGTGAAGCTTGTACTAAACAGGTAAAGTATTGCAGGTTGACAAAGGACACTAAAAAAAGCTACATCTTGGAACTCTGCTAAAATAGATAATTGTACCCCCCTTCCAAGCAATGTTTCATCTTTATAGTTCTGCCATCAAATATCTGTGTGCTAAGTATACCTTTTTTGTTTTACATAGGGGAGAAAAGACTCGGAGGACACCCCTCATCCCAGGAGACCAGAGCCCACCCCCCTCTGGAAGAAGGGGAAATCCACCCAACACAAGATGAGCAGGAGGAAGAAGACGTGGTGGAACTAGTCACCACAACAGGTGAGTGTCTGCAACCACAGGCTCAGATAAGAGATGGATGGCGGCATTTTTTTGGATACCTAATTTATTTTGGGTTCCTCTCTTTTTAGGTGATCATGAGGTTGTGGATGAAGATCCTTTCACATCCGAAAGTGCCCAGATCCTGATCGGGGAGATCATGGGGTGTAATTTACAATTGGAAAACATCAAGCAAAACATCAATGATGTTATTCCAAAATATAAAAACATCATTGATGTTTTGGGGCGAGTTTAAAACCCCTCCAAATCATTTTCTTCTTTTGTCTGCTACAATGTGCGAAATGTTTTTGTGATTTTTCCCAAAGCCAAATTTGGAGGATGCACACAGTGTGCCAACATGTGCTATCTGCCATCACGGGAGATCAATGGACACGTTTTGGGTGTGCAACCCCTTCCTCAATAATAAAGTAGCGGTGAGGAAGGGCTTTCTCCCCCAAAACACGTCCCTTGATCCCCCCTGATGGCAGATAGCACATGTTGACATTGGGAAATTTGTGTGCATCTTCCAAATTTGGCTTTTCAGGGGTGATTTTCCCCCATCTGAACGCAATATCAAACACAGTTCCTAAATTCTGATGTCTGATATTGCCTTCAAGTTCTACCAAATGTGAACTTTGTAAGATCAAGATTTGTGTCTTTCTTGTGGGTTTTACACAGGCCTGTTTTCTATAAAATGGACATTTTGATTTTGGATAATGACACCACAAAAATTGTTATACAACAAACATGTTGGTTTGTCAGAAAAACCTTTGGTAAATGCACATGTGATTGTGCAGGTATTAAAAAGATTGTTCATCAAGAATGTGTGGATTATTGTCTCAACGCTACAACACTTTTGGTGTGATGTAATTGTTGTTTTATGAGAAAATGGGGGTAATTTCCTAAGGGTAAATCCACTTTGCACTACAAGTGCTGTTTCAGTGCAGTTGCAAGTGCACTTGTAGTGAAAAGTGTCTTTGCATTTAGTAAATAACAGCCAAGAGTGCTTTGTATAAGGTTACACAATCACAACATTTTCTGGACTCCACACATTTCTGTCAGGGTCAGCTCAAACAAACACAAGCAGTAAATGTCCACAAAGAAGAGCCTGGGGGGAGATGCCTGTCGAAAACTTGAGGTCCTGCAGACTTCTCCCTGTGGCCAAATACCGCAGGGTAGCGACGAGCCTCTGCTCCGGAGTGATGGCTTGCCTCATGCAGGTATCCTGCCTGCTGATATAAGGGGTCAGCGAAGCCAACAAACGGTAAAATACGGGGTCCGTCATCCTGAGAAAGTTCCTGAAATCATCAGGATTATTCTCACGGATCTCACGGAGCAAAGGCATATGACAGAACTGGTCACGCTGAAGCAACCAATTCTTGGTCCATGAACTCCTCCCCACCCTGTTCATGGACTGGACTTGTGTCAAGGTCAGGACCCCAACACCAAGCCCCCGCACAGCACGAACTGTACGAGGAGTACGCATACGAAACATGGCTAGAAAACGGTCGGCTGCTCAGAACGAAGTAACAGAACACACTGAAGAACAGCAAGGCCTGTGAAGAGCAACCTGAAAACCAGTAACGAACGAACAAGAATACAATGACTACCTAAAGTCACGCGGAACTTGCTGCACGCACTGAAGAGCAGATACAAACCCACAAGCACAAACTGAATGGCAGAAAACGATCTGAAAGCCACGAGTCTGAAAAAGCGCAAATCGTCTCTCACCAAACTCTTACTAACACGAGATTAGCAAAAGGAGCCCAAAAGGGTGCCACGCTTGGTTCTGAACCGGCCTTTTCTAGTCTCGTCGTATGTGGTGTACGTGACCGCGTGGTTGTCGATCGGAAATTCCGACAACTTTGTGCGACCGTGTGTAGGCAAAACAAGTTTGAGCCAACATCCGCCGGAAAAAATCCTAGGATTTTGTTGTCGGAATGTCCGAACAAAGTCCGACCGTGTGTACGGGGCATAATGCTGTGTGAGCGGTGCGCGATGACTTATATAGGCATGGGGCATGGAGCGGCAAAAGAGCAGAAGATAGCGGAGGAGCCCGGCAGAATATCCAGAGAGCACGATGGATATGGATAGGGGTACGATGGCATACTGAGAACAAAGTTGATAGTTATTCCCGCGCTATCATGTGTGAGTGTCTACAGGTAGGAAAAGCTGCTTGCACCGCAAAGGGTCTCACTAGGCCCAAAAAAATAAAAATAAACGAAGAGTATGATGCAGCGCTAATCCAGTAGAAGATATTATTGAAGGTAGTGGTGTGTCGTAAATATCCTAGTAGTGTGTGTACTGATAGGATGTCACAACTTAGGGCTATGAAGCCAAAATTGACAACCGTAAATAATCTATAAAGTGCCAAGTGCATGAAGTATATAATGAAACATCAATTTACTACTAATTGTGAAATAAGTGACAGAGTATCAACCTCTTCAGTATTCAAACCATATAGTGTCTTAATATGGATATGCATAAAAAAACTAAGATAATATAACAGCATAGATAAAATATTTAGTGATGGTATATTCATCTAGTAAAATATAATTCAACTCGTGAAAAAACGATGAAATGCAAGGAATGTTGCAATCATGTGTATCATGCACAAATAAGGATAAATTATGATCTCAATGTGTCAGTGTAAAGATCACACAGTGACAAAATTTCTACAACTAGGACAGGTGCATTATATACATAAGAAAGTGCACAGTATAGTGCCTAGTAAAAATAAATTAAAATAGGTGACAAAAGTATTAGTAATAGTGAAACAATATAGCATCCAGTGATTTCACTCCAAACAAGCAAAAATTAATTGCAGGGCATGTAGGGGGTGTATCAACCAGGGAAACAGCACCGTGACTCCTCTTCGTGACAGAAAGAATCTTACACTAGTAAGTAATGGCCCCTTACCACATCTTACTAGGGAAACAGCATAAACAGCATAGCTGATGTAGGCTCCTTTTCATAGACTTGCACCCAGCTCTATTCTCCAGACTCTAGATCCCTCCAGAGATGTAATGGCCATAGGTGAAAGAAAGGGAATGCCTCATAGTGTAGCAATGTTTTTGCAAACAGCCAAAGTTTATTAAGATTAAAAGTACTCACAAAAAAAAACTCAAGCAATACAGCGTATATCCGACGAGCGGCGAGCTCGTATGTGTCCGTCAATGGGATGTGCCTCTCCTGTCCCTACGCGTGACGTCACATGCCTCGTGACTTCATCAGGGGATACTAGAGGGCACTGAATGTTGTCCTTAAGTAGTAATGGTCAAGTGCAATATGCGGCGGCCATTTTCTTGTAGTTCCATTGGAAAGTGCCATTGCGGCCATTTTCCGAGAGACTAATGGGGCGGCCATTTTTTCGGTTATCTGAACGAAAGCACGGCTGCAAATACACTTGCTAGCGATGATAAAAACCATAGACCATACAATGTGTAACCCCAATCGGATAGACTCTTAAACTATGAGCTGAGAGTGGGTGTATTACTGGCTAAACAAAAGAGGTGGGGAACTAGAAATTAAGTGAATAGCCCATTATAATGATAGCGGGTGCCACCATTCTCATAGTTGATTAAAAAATCTAGAGAAAATTAATATAATATTAGTTTATTATAAAAATATATAAAAATAAAATAAAAAATATATAAAATCTAAAATATGTAAAAAATATATATATTAGGTAGGAAAAAGGAAAAAACAAAATTATTTTTAAAAACAAGCTTAGAATGTATTTCATTGGGGACGGTGAATGCACGAGTTGGTGCATTCTGAGAGTTAAAAACCTGACGGGATGGAATAGGCCTAAAGCATTGATGAAGGCATACGTAGCAAGTAGGAACTGTACAAAGACATAATGAATATAGAAATGCATCCAGGTATACATAGACTGTTCAGGGTACGTAACAGTAAGATTAGATAATAATATGAATAACATAATCGGTTAATACTAATATTATGATTTAAAGTGCATCTTGCAAAAGTTGAGGAATAAGTAAATACATCAGATAAAAACACTGCAGACGCTAAGAGAAGAAATTGGAAAGTGATAATGTGCAAAGTGGGGCATATTTGTACGCAAGCACGAGTAGTCAAAAATATATTAAAAGGCCCTCATGCTTATGCTGTTGCCTAGCAGTTATTAAATAGAGGAGAGTCTACCGGTATTCTGTATCCGGCCTGAGGTCAGTGATGCCTAGACGCTCCAGCCAAATTTAGCAGCATCAGTATGTGTCACTTTACTTGACAATAGCTTATATTTTTATATATTTTTTTATTGTTAGGACATTTAGCTTTCATTTACACCAGAACACGAAATCACGTTCTGTGTGCCTTTCTTGCACCACATTCAAAACACACTGGGAGTGCGATCTGCTGCAGGTGTCAATATAATCCAAATGACATCCCAAATGCAAAACACGAAAGCAGGCGTTTGCCAGCACTAGATTGCAGGGTACCGAAGTACAATGCGATCCAATGTGTTTATTTGGTACACTGTTCAAAAAAATCCTGCTCTGTGAAAATTGCAGTAATTGTTGGCCACAAACAAAATTTTAACCACTTGCCCCCAAAGACAATTCTGACACTTCTTACATACATGTAAAACATTTTTACTAGATAATTACTTACAACCCTTAAACATTATATATTTTCTGAAAGTAAAGGCTCTGAAAAAAAAAAATATCTGTTGCATTTTTTTGTCACACAATATTTGCGCATCAGTTTTTCTACAGAAATTTTTTTAGTACAAATACACTTTAATGAACTTTAGTGCACACAAACACAATATAATACCCAATTGTTTGGTGAAATATAAAAGATGATGTTAATGTGTTTGAGGTGAGATAATAGATAATTAACTTGTCACTCTTTAAAATTGTGCACGCCTTTGGAATGGCAACAAATTATGGTTCTTAAAAACCTCCATAGGAGACACTTTAACCACTTCCCGTCCGACCTATAGCAGATTGACGTACGGGAAGTGGTTCTGTTATCCTGACTGGGCGTTATATGACGTCTAGCAGGGTGACGGGCAGTCTGACACGCCACATCTCCGATCGTGATAAGAAGCCTCTCTCGGAGGCTTTTTACCACGTGATCAGCTGTGACCAATCACAGCTGATCATCGCGTGAACCAGGAAGTGCCAGTAAACGGCATTCCTCGGTTCGCGCTGACAGGGAGAACCGATCGGCGGCTCTCCCTGTCAGGGGGGTGGTCTGTGCTGATAATCAGCACATTGATTATCAGCACAGCCCCCTCAGTTGTCCCAATCACCTGCCAATCAATCCCCAGCAACACACACAATAATAAAATCTCCCAGTGCCCATCACAGTGCCAATCAGAGCCCACCACAGTGCTAATCAGAGCCCACCACAGTGCCAATCAGTGCCCACCACAGTGCCAATCAGTGCCCAGCAGTAACACCTGTCAGTAATCTATCAGTACCTCATCATCAGTGCTGCCCATCAGTGCCACCTGTCAGTGCCAATCAGTACCGCCTATCAGTGCCAATCAGTGCCACCTGTCAGTGCCCATCACAGCCACCTGTCAGTGCCCATCAGTGCCACCTGTCAGTGCCCATCAGTGCCACCCGTCAGTGCCCATCAGTGCCACCTATCAGTGCCGCCTATTGTGACCCATCAGTGCTGCATATCAGTATCACCTATCAGTGCCCATCAATTCTACATATCAGTGCCTCCTCATCAGTGCCCATCAGTGCCACTTTATCAGTGCCAACTTATCAGTGCCACCTCATCAGTGCCGCCTCATCAGTGCCCATGAGTCCTGCCTCATCAGTGCCCATCAGTGAAGGGGAAAACAAAATGTTATGACAGAAAGTAAGAAAAACTTTTTTATTTTTTTTTTTTATTTTTTAGTTTGTTAGTAAAAAATAAAGACCCCAGAGGTGATCAAATACCACCAAAAGAAAGCTCTATTTGTGGGAAGAAAATGATAAAAATTTAGTCTGGGTACAGTGTTGCATGACCACGCAATTGTCATTCAAAGTGCAACAGCGCTGAAAGCTGAAAATTGTCCTGGGCAGGAATGGCCGAAAGTGCCTGGTATTGAAGTGGTTAAAGATGCTAGAATTATTGTATAGTAACAGCTACTCTCTACTGAGAGAGAAAAAACAAAGCAACAGGCGCCTCTTAGTAAGACTGTTTGAAATTTAATAGCCAAATGCATTAAAACACTCACGTGTAAGTACCTGTTATCAGGCACAGGGGAGTCCAGTGTAGTCACATTCGATCTCTGCAATCAGGATGGTAGTGTGTTCTGTTTGTCCATGCAGCCGGTGTCCTGTTCCACAGGAGTCTTCCGGTATTCAGGCAGGATCCAAAGCGAGGCTTAGAGCGCAGCCAGACAAGCACAGAGAGGGCTGGAGTGCAGAGTTCAGTGAGGTGACTGTACTGCCGTAAAGCGGTAGGCAAGGACAAACATAATGTTCCACGCCATTTCACAGAACATCATAATAAATCCACAGAGGGTCTCAAAGTTTGGATTTTAGAGCAAATGCCAAAAAATCTTTCTGAGGCAGAAAGATTTCACAAATTGTGTGAACGTGAGACTTACTGGATTCATTCCTAATGGGGCGTACACACGGTCGGACTTTTCAGCTACAAAAGTCCGACAGCCTGTCCGACAGACTTTCGACGGACTTTCGACGGACTTGCGGCGGACTTTCTAACGAACAGACTTGCCTACACACGATCACACAAAAGTCCGTCGAATTCTTACGTGATGACGTACACCGGACTAAAATAAGGAAGTTGATAGCCAGTAGCCAATAGCTGCCCTAGCGTGGGTTTTTGTCCGTCAGACTAGCATACAGACGAGCGGATTTTTCGACCGGACTCGAGTCCGTCGGAAAGATTTGAAGCATGTTTCAAATCTAAAGTCCGTCGGATTTGAGGCTGAAAAAGTCCATTGAAAGTCCGGAGAAGCCCACACACGATCGGATTACCAGCCAGCTTTAGTCCGTCAGCGTCCGTTGGACTTTTGTAGACGAAAAGTCCGACCGTGTGTACGCGGCATTAGACTCTTTAAATCCTGGAGGAATCAATGAGGATCTGGAAATTTCCACAATTCTGTGAAATGTCACTGCATGCTATTCAACATATTTTTCAATTTTCCTCTTTGCCCTAGGTGATGTTACATGTTGAGCTCTTAAAGGCAAAATAGTCATGTTTAAGATCATTCGCTTGGTGGGCCCTTTCGCCATTTTGTAAGTAATCAAACTAAACCCCCTTTTGCCCCTCCTTTTCTCCATCCTTCCCTTTTCCTCATCTAATCATATATATATATATATATATATATATATATATATATATATATATATATATATATATATATATATATTTTTTTTTTTTTTCCCCACCCCCCTTTTTTCCCCCTCCCCTTTCTTCCCTTCGTCACTCCCGAAATACTACCTCTAGAATATATATATATATATATATATATATATATATATATATATATATATATATATATATATATATATATATATATATATATATATATATCTCGATTTATGTGAACCTATAATGTGAATTCATAGAACATTGACATATTTCCCATCAACATAACGCCAAGGTAGCTGGGAAATGTGAGGTGCTTGTTCTGGGGGAGGGGCCTGATGGCGGGGTGGTGGAGGAGCGCGGAGGAGCGGAAGACGAGGGCGGCAGCGATGACAAGAGGCGAGTGCTCACGCCGGTCCCATTGAAAATGCCGCCACAGCATAGCGGGAGGAGCTGCACGGAAGGCCAGGGAGCTAAACCTGGCGACAGTATCACGGATACCGGATACCACGGAAGAGAAGTTCTGCGCTAGCTCCTGGTCTGCTCGGTGGGGCGCTCAGCCTGCTTACATATCAGCATCTGATCCCGGCTCCCTGATCCGGTTTGCTACCCGGAACCCGCTCCGGCCCCCCCCCTGCCCTCCACGGCTAACGAAGGAAGGTGATAGCTCGGCCCTTGGCGTTCTGATGGTGACCGGAAAAAGTGAATGGAGACCGATTCGTAAACTCCCCTGAAATGCTGCATATTCACAAGGCTTACCCCCCCCCCTGCTGAGCAGGAGAGGAGAAGATAACTGATGTAATCAGAGTTCGGAGGCTCTAGGTAAGATCAGCTGTCGCTGAAACACAATATCATACCCTGCTGGTGGATGCTATAATGCAGTATTATTGAACAATTTTGATGGCTGAGCAGGACTGACTAATTAGCTAATCATAAGCGTTAAGAAAGTTTACTCAGCCTGGAGAAGTGCACACAAGAGCGTATAATTATACAGGGACTGTTTAAGCGAGGCAAAGAAATGGTCTTGGGGGGGGGGGGAGAAGACCATGAAAGGTCGGTCACATAAAACAAATGAACAGAAAAAGCCTAGAGACAGCCTCAACTCAAGCTCCATTAAAAAAATTTTAAAGGAAGTGCAACTTAAAAGCCCGGTTTTGGAAAGTAGGCAGCAAAATATGAAGGATAAAAAGAAAGATCTCTCTAAACACAAAGGAGCCCTAGGGGGAACCCCCAGAGGAGAGACGACCCTGGGCGCTGATTGTGATCAAAGCTTAGATGTAGACGCGGATGCACCCCCAACAAGAACCAAAATACAAGATATGTTTGCCAAATTAGAGTCTGTCATAAAGGAAGAGATCCACAATGTAAGGACAGATATGGGACACCTCTTGAAGCGTGTGGAAGCAGCGGAAGAAATATCAGAACAACATGCGGCGGAGATTACAGTTTTAAAAAATCAAGTTAAAAAATTACAGTCTGATCAGTGTGAGATGCTCTACAAAATAGAGGAACAGGAAAATCATAATAGGAGGCAAAATCTGAGGATAAGGGCTATCCCAGAACAGAGAGGGGAGGACTTGTCCCTCATGATGAAAGAACTTTTTAACCCTCTCTTAGGGAGAAGTCTTGAGGAAGATCTTAAACTGGACCGTGTACACAGGATAAGAAAACCCCCAGGAGTTAGGGAGGAAATTCCCAGGGGGTCGGTGGGTGTTCCCGCAGATTTCGTGTTCTGTAGATTTTTTTCTCTTCCAAATAGTGGGTGAATTAGAGGCGATGAGGCTGCATATAAGAGAAAGATTAAAAGGAAGGGATGATGGAAATTACATTTTTGTCATATAATGTAAAAGGGCTAAACTCCCCTGGGAAAAGGCATAAAGTGTTAAAGGAGTTACAGTCCTATGGAGCAGATATAGTCTTCTTGCAGGAGACGCATCTGGTGTTAGAGGAGGGCATTAAGCTGGACTCGAGATATTACCCAAGTTGGATTTATGGTGATTCACCCATCAAACGGGCGAAGGGAGTGAGTATCGGATTCTCGAATCGGATGAAATATACATTATTAGAAAGAAGGGTGGATCCGGAGGGTCGGTTTTTATTTTTAAAGGTAGAAATGGGGGTAAGGACATATACATTGGCTAATGTGTACTGCCCGAATAGAGATCCGATAATCTATCTGTCCCAGACCCTGAGTAGACTGATGGAATTCAGGGAGGGGGAAGTGATTCTGGTAGGGGATTTTAATCTCTGTCTTGATCCAGCCTTGGATAGGTTGTCTAGAACTAGAGAGGCAAGTAAAAAGCTGTTGCTGAGCCTTGGGAAAAAGTTACATGATTGTCAACTGATGGATGTATGGAGAGTGCAACACCCAAAGGAGAGGGATTATTCCTTTTTCTCGGCAGTGCATGGGACCTATTCAAGGCTGGACTACATGTTAGTTGACCACAGTTTATTGGGCTCTATTAAGGAGTCAAAGATAGAGATTATGACTCTGTCAGATCATGCACCCGTCTCGATGAAGGTAATGTTAGAGGGGCTCCAGCGGGTGCCGTATACTTGGCAGTTAAACGAAAAACTTCTTGAGGAGGACAAGATAGTGTAGAAAATTCAACAGGAAATAGATGCGTTCTTTTTAAATAACGATAACGAAGAGACCCCAGGTGTGGTTATATGGGAGGCCTTTAAAGCCTATATAAGGGGGGTATTAATATCCATAGGAGTGTGGGTAAAACGAGAGAGAACCAAAAAGAAAGAAAGCCTAATTGCGCTAATTCATCAACTTGAACAATCTCATAAAGCCTCTTCGGGTAATAACAAGCCCATATTACATCAATTGATAATTAAAAGAGAAGAGCTAAAAGACTTACTAGAAAAATAAGCATATAAGGTTATGAATAAGTTCCTAAAAGAAAGATACCAGAGATGCAATAAGGTTGGGAAACACCTGGCAGCAACTGTAGGGAAAAAAATAGAAGAAAATTTTATAGAAAAGATTAAAAATAAAAATGGTAAGTTGAGGTATACTTCTAAGGAGATAGGCGAAGAATTCAGACAATACTTTACAACCCTCTATTCGGTAGGCCAGAAGGAACAGTACGGGGAAAAGATGGAGGAAAAGGTGAGAGATTTTTTTAGAGGGGGCAGGCCTTCCTAAATTGTCAGAATGTGACTCAATGGAGTTAGAAAGACCGTTAACGGTAGAAGAGTTAAGCTCGGCCCTGAAATCGTCTCCCCCGGGTAAGAGCCCGGGACCGGATGGTTTCACTGCCAGCGTCTATAAAAAAATTAAAGATTCACTCCTTCCGAGGCTCTGTAAGGTCTGGAACGGCCTTGGGGAACAGGGCGAAATGTGTAGAGATGCGTTAACAGCTTCAGTGACGCTGATTCCTAAAGAAGGGAAGGACCGCTCCCTGTGCTCAAGCTTTAGGCCAATCGCGCTGTTAAATGCAGACACTAAATTATCTGGAATATATATTGAACATATATTGAGCCCTGAGGCTCAAGAGATTAATGTCCCAACTGGTCCATCCGGATCAGGTGGGATTTATCCCAGGGAGAGAGGGTAGAGATAACTGGGTGCAGTCTCTTCTCATAGTGGAGGCCATTAGATCAAAGGGATCCCCAGGTCTACTTCTGTCGATAGATGCCAAGAAGGCGTTCGACAGAGTAGACTGGAGATTCATGTTCAAAACGCTAGCAGTAATGGGTATAGGGCCTACTATGCTAAAGTGGATTAAAATATTATATAATCAACCAACAGCATTTGTGAAAGTTAACAGCATAGCCTCTGCGCCTTTCACTATGAAAAACGGGACCAGACAAGGATGCCCGCTGTCTCCACTCCTATTCGTCCTAACCTTGGAGCCCTTATTGGCTACTATTCGAAAAAACCCGAATATTAGTGGATGTTTAGTAGGAAAGGAGGAGCACAAGTTGGCTGCTTACGCCGATGATGTTCTATTTTACAACACCAAACCTAGAACCACGATCCCCAATCTATTAGCCACATTGAAGAAATTTAGTGTGATGTCAAACTACAAAATTAACATAGAGAAATCTGAAGCTTTAAAAATTAATATTGACAAGCAGGAAGACTCGGTGAGGTTTTTCGTTTTCCCTAGAGGGATAAAATTAAGTATCTTGGAGTTAGACTGGCGGGTTCCATTGGGAAGATTTTTCAGCTCAACTTCATACCTTTCCTAGATGAAATCAGAGCAGAAATAAAAAGAATTTTACATCGCCCGGTCTCGTGGATAGGGAGAATTAACATAGTCAAAATGGTACTAGCCCCCAAGGTGCTCTACAAAATACAAATGCTTCCAATTCCTCTGCCCCAATCTTATTTTAGAACACTAATAGGTTTAATAAGTAGATACGTTTGGAAGAATAAGAGACCTGGGATAGCGTACACAGTGTTGAGTAGGGATAAAGCACAGGGAGGGTTGGGTATTCCAGATTTTAGAAACTATCACAAAGCTATTGTATTAGCAAGGGCACTAGATTGGGCAAAGGGAAATGTCAATAAAAGATGGGTTAATTTAGAAAAGAGTCTAAGTAACGTAAGATTAAATCGCACAATTTGGAACCGCCCGCAACACAGGTATCTAGGAGAAGACACACACGTATTAACACACCTCACGTTGAAAATATGGGATCAGATTCACCGCACTAGGAAGTGGGAATATAATTCCCCCTTAATTTATTTAAAGGATAACACATATTTCCCCCTCGGGATGGAGGAAGTGGGAGGAAACTGGATTTTGAATAGTGAAACACAATTAAAAGACATTATCAATAGGGGTAATTTTGCACATATCAGGATTTAGTAATAAAAAGGGATTTATTGAAGGTAAACGGGTGGCGGTACGGTCAGCTCGAACATTTTGTCAAAAGCTTCCCTAAGGGAAGAAGTAGATTATAGACCGTTTGAGAAACTATTCTGTAGGGTTACAGTAAAGAGGAATATCTCAGCGGTATATAAAATACTGATAAACAACGGGGGGGATATAGTACCGCCTTTTATTAAAAAATGGGAAGAAGATTTGGGGGTTAGATGTGAGAAAAGTTGGGTGGGGAGCATCTTGGGGGCATCGCATAGCACAGCAATATGAAAACGATTGAGACCAACTATAAATGCCTGACTAGGTGGTATATGACACCCACTCAAATAAGCAAATTTAATCCTGATAGATCGCCGAAATGCTGGAGAGGTTGTGAGGCTGTGGGAACAATGGCGCATTTGTGGTGGGACTGTCCAAAAATCAAAATCTTCTGGCAGGAGGTGATCAAGTTGATTGAAGTGATAGCGGGTAGGGCCATCAAGTTGGACCCATGGGTCTGTTTGTTCCATGGGTCAGAGGGAAGCTTTAGACGGTATAAAATCTCGCTGATTCCTTCTAAATTCCGCAAAGAGTGCAATTCCAAAAAAATGGCAGGAAGTGGAGGGGCCTGGGATCAGGGATTGGATTTCAAGAATCAATGAAATATACACTATGGAAAGTTCTGAGGCATTTGGTCCCTCAGACAGGGATCAAGTAGATGGGGGGGGGGGGGGCAGATGGGCCAGATGGGAAGCCTTTAAAAGATCAGAGTGTTTTGCGGAAGCCATTTTGTACTAATACATGCAGAGATATTGTCTTTCTCACTTGGTGTCAAGGAACGAGACCAGTCTGTGGGAGGTGGGGGGAGGGGGGGTAGGTGGGTAGGTGCGGGGTATTATCTTGGGATTTATATGTGTGTGTACATTTTGTATATTTGGTGGATTGGTTTATCCCCTCGATAGAGGGGTTGTTTGTATATTTATAATACGAAAATTTAAATAAAGAATTAAAAAAAAAAAAAAAAAAGAAACAACGCCAATACATTTTATTAAATTTTACTACTTTTATTATCTCTATTTTTACCACCCTGTATTATATCCAAAACTTCCCATTTTAAGTTAAAATGAAAATTAAAAAAAAAACGCTATTCCATAAGAAATTACCTCATAATGCCTATAACATTTAAGCCCAGTACCACCCAGTTTTATTTAATAAACATATATATTTTATACTCTAGTGTATAATATAGCTTTTGGGCTTGGTATTTATGTTTTTATATATACATATCTATATTGACAAGTTAGTATTTCAATTGATGTATTTATTGATTGATTGACATTTGAATTTTATTAATTAATATTTTAAGTGTATGGTCACTTTTTTATATATGGTCTTTTTATATATACTTTTTATGTTTTTTGCTTTTGTATCAACATATCCATTACCACTATTATATGTTATTTCTTGTAAAAGTTTATAGTGAAGTATATACATGCGTATACACACTTTATTCTTCCCCCATTATCATAGTAATCCTTCACTATGATTATATTGCTCCTGTGTTCACACAGCTAGCTATATCGAACTTCACCACTAGGTGGGAGTGCCACCAAGGAACACAAATAGACCACATACAGCCTATACATTGTAGCTTGAGAAAGGAGCGCGCACCTCGTGTATTCCCTTGGTGCGCATGCTCGGAAACGCATCGCTTTATGGCAGTACAGTCACCTCAGTGAACTCTGCAGTCCAGCCCTCTCTGTGCTCGTCTGGCTGCGCTCCAAGCCTCACTTTGGATCCCACCCAAATACCGTAAGTCTCCTGTGGAACAGGATGCCGGCTGCATGGACAAACAGAACACACTACCATCCTGATTGCAGAGATCGAATGTGACTACACTGGACTCCCCTGTACCTGATAATAGATACTTACATGTGAGTGTTTTAATGCATTTGGCTATTAAATTTCAAACAGTCTTACTAAGAGGCACCTGTTGCTTTATTTTTTCTCTTTACATATTTGGAGTGGCTTCAACTCCCCTCACAAGGCTGCCCTATCAATACAGACTGTACATCTTCACACAGAGCTGTTTATGCTCAAAGGACTACTGTATGAACTTGCGTTGCGTACTATCATACCATAACCTGCGCCGCTACCCATTGTTGTTTTTTACTCTCTACTGAGAGATCTGGAGTCTATTAGACCCCATATCTCTCTTATGTCCTCAAAAGTATCTGATCAAATCTAAATATATTTGACCAGATGTTTTACAAGCCGGTAATGGCTTGTAAGCAACAAACCAACACCAAAGGTGAAAAAAATCCTTGTCACTTCCAGTTTCATACACCATAGAGATGGTCAGGAGTTGGAAGTTTCTCCTTAATCGCTATGGTGTGCCACCATGACCACCGGTTTCAGTCTTGGACTCCCCGATGTAATGGGAGAGCCCAGCAAAGCTGCAGAAGCCAGTGGGAGGGAAGGGGACCACATTCTGTCACTTTTACATCATAGAGCATTGCCAGCTCTAAAAAAAAGATACTGGGTCATGACTGCAGCTGCAGCCATGACCCTGATAGAACCACTGAATCCCAAGGACTTGCGAATACATCCATTTGTAAGAAGCAGATAAATTAAGGCCTGTGTTGGTGGGCTTTTGGCTGCAAAAGCCTCATGCTTTTGCCATCATTCAGAATTATTGACAGGTGCATTTGGCTTGCATGTGCACTTCGTCTGATTGGCATTTGACCCGCTTCAAGGTACTTTTGCATTCCCATAGACTTGTATGGGGGGAGACAGACCCTTACTATCTCTAGAAAGGTGATTCAAAGAGGAAGATGATTGATTGCTCTGGGTTACTTTATTTTTACTCTATGAATGGGGTAAATCTCTCAAGTACAATGGGTAGGCAGACATCTGGTTATCCCCTTGTATATAGATTCACTACTGGTATTCCCAAGAGTCATCCAAAGAGCTGAAGATTTTTGCTTGGTTCTACCCCAGCCATATTGCTTTTGCTGCCATTAACTGATTTTTTTCATTTTATATAGACAACAGCAATGTTTTTGATACGTTTTTGATGAAGGTTATTGTGGAATTCATAAAGTATTCATTTTACAGGTGTAGTCTTTCAAAACTGTGGAATGTCTTAGTTGAAATGTTTTGTCTAATTCACTTTCTTCATGAAGAATTATATTGTACTTTGATTTTACTGGGTGATCTTGGAAGACGTGGCTATTTGGGAAAAAAGGTTGGATATAGTTCATATATCACTAATTATAACAATATGTGCACACATTTTATATTGTTGATACAGTTGTAGATATGTGGTTTCAGTGAATAGAAACACATAAGATATTACATAAGAATTTTTTGTGGTTTTCTCATTTGCCTAAAATCCATTTTTCGTGTGCCATTGTGTATAGACTAGCTGATTTATTAGGAACAGAATTGCGTGTAAGTAGTCAGAAACATTTGTGTGAAAACAGCTCTCCCATACTGCACTGGTGAGAGGGAAAAATATAATCAACTAAGGATTCTTCTTTCAGGCACTTTGATAAATGAGAACTCTGCATCTACGCATAGTGCTGCTGCAAGCTTAGGAAAGAAAGGAAATACATTTTCTTTTCTTTTTTTAGATAAAAATTAAATATTGCACACTTTCAGTTCTGCTCAGGAGATGCAGCTTGATGCTTCTTGCTCTCCAGGCCATTCTTAGCTTCTTTACAGGATATGTACACTCTATAACATACTGGCTCATTATGAAATACTCACCTTAAATTGAAGCCCCCACAGCCTGCAGGTTTAGGAGATATCTGTGGTAGCACATGTAAGCCTTATTATAGAAGTCTAAAAGTGTCTCTCGCACTACTAGTGATAATAGGTAAATCTATCTAAACACAAAGAAAATGACGAAAAGAATAAATAAATAAATAAACCTGCAGCAAAACCTAATAGTGTTCACAGTACACAAAAATCAAGTATATATAAAGTGATCTCGCGCAGAATTAAAAATAATCAAATGAAGTGCAATATAAAAAAGGTATAAGGGCAATCCTCAAATGGAGTGTTGGAATCAGATGTGCACCAGAAGTGATGTGAGAAGGCGCTGAGAACGCTGTTTTTTTACTGTTCTTGTTTGTTTTTATTGTTGCTTATGTAAGAGTCCACCCTGTTGACATTTAATAAATGCACCCTTATCCTTTTAACCATACTACACTATTGGAGGCACTCTGTTCTTCTTTTTCTCCCACTGTTGCAGTATTAATATACAGGAGTGTATTGGGACGGTTCAGTGGAGGACCTATATAGTAGGGGAAGTTACCCGTGGCCCCAGTATTAGCGTATGTGAGTTGGAAAAGGACCTAATAGAATGCGGTGGAGATTTCAACCTACTTGCCGATGCGATTTACTTTATTATATGAGGTGAGAGTTCTGTGAGACTGATGTTTCAGGAAAAAACTATGGACATTTAGGCTGGATTCACACCTATGCAGTTTTAGTGCTTTTTGCATTTTGCAGATTTGCACTACAGTCCATTTAACATTGTTTCCTATGGAACGCGATCTGTAGTGCAAATCTGCAAAATGCAAAAAGCACAAAAAATGCATAGATGTGAATCCAGCCTTATGGTCACTGTTTTGTTTACCCAATATTACATCAACTGTGTCCACCACTCTATGAATCCCCATTTCTCCTGTAGTACCTATTCTCCTTGGAAGATTGGAAAACACTGATTGATTTATTTTTTTCTTGGAGACTTGTCCTATGCACATGTTTATTTATCAGCACTTCATTGCAGGATTTTGCACACAAATTGGACACCTGGTATATTTTTTTGTACAATTTTTGTGCTCTTTTGTGGAGCTATCACTACTTGCACTTTAAGACTTTGGCACTTATAACACTCCATTTGAGGATTGCACTATATATACTTAAGCCTTTTTATAGGCTTACCTGTAGTCAAAAGTGGATTGCAAGGGTTTACAACCACTTTAAAAAGCAGAATTTTTGCTTGCACATCATGATTGGAGGATGGAAGTCGGCAGAGCTCTCCCACATTTACTGAGCCCTGGAGCAATTGCACCTGCTGAGTGCAACTGCACTTTGCAAAATGCACAGTCTATTTGCCTTTAGTAAATCAATCCCAAAGTGTGAGTCAGGAAAAGTCTGAAGGCAAATAGCTGGTGCTATGTTATTTCTTTAGAAAACCCAAAGTGATTTTTAAATCCTGTTATGTGTGCACCCTGCAATAAATATTTATATGTATGTCAAAAATGTTATATAAATAATAAAAAGCAAACATAAATCGTCAGCTTAAAAATTACAAAATATAAAAATTATATAACAAAGTTGCCTCAAAGCCATATACAAATGTGAAGTCGATTTTTCTTTTCAGTATACACATGTGATTTTTTTTTTTTTTTATTATCTGGCTAAATAAATATGGCTTTCTCTAATAAGAATCCATATGTCATTCTGAGTTACAGTAGAAGATAGGGGTGGTTGGTCATAGATTCCCAAGAACACTGAAAGTATATTGCAAATTGCTAGATCACTTGCTAAAAGTACAGTCTAGGTGAGAGCCCTGGTCAAAAATTGCCAACGCTGCTGCTCATGATCTGTCCCTATTTTGGGATACATAGGTGATTCTGATGCTGGTGACATACGGTTTCATAAAGCATAAGGATTGTTAACAGTTCGCAAGTGGAATGCTCTCTTGTCTCTCCTAATGACTCAGGCCATTGGCAACGCATTGCCAGTAGGGGAGCATTTCTAACTGCTGCTGTATGAGACCATTATATATGTATAATACTGTGCAAATGTTTGGAGCAGGCATGTAAAAATGCTGTGAATAAAGAATGCCTTCAGAAATAGAAGTGTTAATAGTTTATTTTTTTATCAATAAACAAACTGGAAAGTAAATGAACAGAAGAGAAATCCAAATCAAATCAAGATCTGGTGTGACCACCCTTTGCCTTAAAAACAGCATTAATTCTTCTAGGTACATTTGCATACAGCTTTTGAAGGAAGGTTGTTCCAGACATCTTGCAGAACCACAGTTCTTCTGTTGATGTGGGCTGCCTCAAATCCTTCTGCCTCTTCATGTGATCCCAGACAGACTCGATGATGTTGAGATCAGGGCTCTGTGGGGGCCAAACTACCACTTCAAGGACTCCTTGTTCTTCTTTACACGGAAGATAGTTCTAATTATTTTTCCTAGCAGTTGTTGATCACTGTTATTAATGTTAATTGGTACATGCACCACATTATTGCAAGCCAACCAAGGGATCTAAGTGATCACTTCATGCTGTGTCTGAAACAATCATTTAAAGTGTAAAGTGTAGAGTATATCAAGGTTTCAAACTAATATCCATTGTGGTTGCTCCTAGAGTTGGATTTCCATACCTGGAGCCTGTAGGCACACAGCCTTTAGCATCCAAACCAACATCCAAACCAACCTAAATCACCACTTCAAATCAGAACTTGTTTTACTAGTCCTACATTTGATTAGAAATTGTTTCAATGTGTAAAAATGTATATGTGATATTGAGGCTGATTTACAAAAGGAATATACTGTACATAAGCTAAAAAGCCTAATGTGTGAAAAATGTCAACCCTCACTGTGGCAGCCCAACATTCAAAAAGTGCACATACCCACGCACCAAATAAACCACAGGGTTAAAACCTAACTTTTATTGGAGTTACTTAAAGTGGAACTTAAGTCAGAAAATGAAGTCCTGCTAGATCACTTTAGGCTGGCCCCTTTTGCAGGTATAGCTATGTAAAACATTAAACATAAATGCTTATACTGTTTAAAATCCAGTAATACAATGTCTTCCCCTGCTCTGCACATGCTCTGTTGCTCTCCATTTTTAGGCACTTTTAGGCACTGCTGAATTTGTAGAGGTCAATCTATTGACAGCCTTAAAGTGGAATTAAGCCTCCCTATCCTTTACAGATAAGGAAGCTGCTTCTGTTTGATCTGCAATTGCCATGTTGCTGCACATGTGATCAGTTATGACACCAGACATTTGATGGTTTCACAGTTTGGTTGAAGACACAAGAAATTGTGACAGTAAGCAATCCCGATATTCCAGGAATGTAACTGTTGTTTGAAACCATCGATAGGTTTAGTTCTGCTTTATGATTTACAAAGATGATCATGAGTGTTGCAGAGGCATAAACACAAGGGGCTGGGGCTCTAACGCACGCTTTAGATAAAGCCACTCATCACTGACTATGGTTTATATGTCCCAGTCAGTTTATATGCATTAATGCTTACTTCATTCAAGCACCAGATCACAGCTTACTGAGGCATAAAGCCTCTACAGTCCTCCACTCTTCAGAAAAAGCCTCTTATCACTGTCTGTGGCTCATATGCTGTGGTCAGGATATCTATTTTTTTGCAAATTAACTCACCAAACTTTACATCGGTATTGCAGAGGCATGAAAACAAAGGGCTGGGGCTCTTACACATTCTTTAGAAAAAGCCTCTCATCACTGACTGGTTCTAACTCACAAAGCTGTACATCTGTATTGCAGAGACGTAAACAAAACGTGTTTACCACATTTTAACCCTATGTACTCAATATGGGTGTTGGGTCTATTCTAAAGGGCACAGAGAGTACTGAAGGACCTAACTAGCTTCCTAAAGCCCAACATGTCACTCAAGTCATAGACATATAATAAAAATAAACAGGAATTTGCCATTCACATGACTGGATAATCAACGTGGATCCTCACCCTATTTATCCAGTGAAGATTCTCAACTTTTTTAGTAAATTAGCCCTATTATTTCTATCAATAATAGTAAAAAGATGTGCAGCTTAAAATTAAACAACAAAAAGCCATTTCTCTGCCTAATGGTAAGTTTGGCCCTGGTTGTCCCAAACTGTGTACTGTTCATCAGTCTAACAACCAGTCTTTTCCTCCTTTCTTTCTGGAAGTGTGAAAAAGGTGAGCAAGGCATCAGAGGTTCACCAGGCAGTCGTGGAGCACGAGGGGAAAAGGTGATATTTTACAGCCATCCAAATGAAACGCTGTATTGTATTTAATGATGAAGATATGTATGCTGCTTTGTAAGGTGATGGTGGTATGTTATTTTACATATCTAGGTAGCGAACACTTGGCTAGGGGGATACAGGTTGTTTTTAGCATTGTACAACTACTTTGCGAGACATACTATAAGCTATGGGTTTATCATAATGACTTATACCGATAAACTTCAGCAAAAGAGCATGTGTTGACAGTATAGCTATAGTATACTAACAAAAAAAAAATCATAACAAGTCACTGTAATATTGAGGACTGTTTTTGCAAAGCTTTATGAACTGATGTATATTTTCTTAAAAAACAAAAACCCAGTGCCAATGGTGGACTACCTGGAGCGCTCTAAATAGGACATGTGGTATATGACTCATATATATTTACCATGCTACATACTCAGACATTTTGTATACATAAACCATAACCTATACAAAAAAGTGGAGGGAAGAAAAAAAAGAAGAAAAGTAAAAGTAAAAGGACCCCCCGTGCAGCTGGACCAACCGTAGCTGGTGGATACAGATCATAACAGGAAACAAACAAATAAAGCCCAGCGCTCAGGATATGTTAAAAGCAAACTGCAACAGACATAAATCAATAAATGTAGTGATTTAATAAACCAATGATAAGTGTGAACTAACAGTAATAACTACTGAATAATAAAACCACAATATAAAAAACTGTTGCAGAAAGCACCACAGTAACACAGAATTAAAAACCACAATGAACAAATCTTGAGATGTTAAAAGGTATAGCACCAAGTTATAACATGTAAAAGGCACTTGCAGTAGCGGACAGTCAGCCCTCTAACAACAGGAGACCAGCACAGGAGATCCGTCCAGAAAAAATCCCCAACAAGAAGCAATGGGTGAGATGACAAAAGTAAAGTACAGTACTTGCAACAGATGGCAATGGGTGGAGTGATGGGAGCAGGAGAACGTGGAGAGGAGAACACTCACAACCTTCCCATGGTATGGGGAGTCTAGCCTCATGCAGGGAAGCTCGCCGGCTCCAGTGAGCTGTCGGGTAGCCGTGGTGTACACTGAGCCGAAGCTCCGCCGTACGGAGAACAGCCTGGCTGGAGCTCCGTGGCGATGGCTGATGACGTCAGCACGGGGGAGCCGCCGGGATGTCAGCAGTCAATAAAAATTAATAAAAATCGATGAAAAAAGTGAAATAAGAAGACTGGTCAAAAATCATCTGCCAGGGAAGGGATGAAAAGGATCATGTTACTGGGGTAACCGCTGCTAGCTGATGTAGAGGCTTCGCAGGGATAGTGGATGGATGGACGGATGGATCAATGCTCACTGTGACAAGGTTCTGGCTGGGGCCACTGTCCTGGAGTTGCCTTGACGATGCGTTTCATGCATAGCGCTTTGTCATAGTCAAGGGAGTAGGCAACTCGCAAAGTTTAAATAGATAAATGTGAATTGGGGGAGGGGACACAAGGGGAGGGAAAAAAAAAAAGAGAAAAAGTAATTAACCCCTTATGGGGGAGAGAGGGGAAGAGGACAAAATCTCCAATATTAACCCCCTGTTGTTCAGACTACCCAACAATGGAAAAGACATACAATAAAATAATACACATATATATATAAATAAAACATATATATGAACATATATGAGACACATAATTTATGAACAAACACAACATTATCGTAGGTTGTCACTTGATACTTTTGTTTAAAAAGAATTCTCTTAAAAATCTCTAAAACGTCTCTCTAAAAATCTTAAAAATACAGAAAATTCTTATTAGACGTTTCTTATTGATTTCCTTTCAAAACTTCAGTATTATTCTCAACAACATCCAGCCTTTTACCAACTCTACACAAAACTGCATGTTTCTAGTTCTTCATTCAACCCCCTAGGGGCAAGCGAGTCAAACATGTAAATCCAAAAAACCTTGCGTTTACATAGCAAGGAGAATCTCTCGTTGTTGGTTAGTGTACCCTTGGGGATCGTTTCGATCACAAAGACCTCCAGGAGTCTAACTTCCTTGCTATGGAAACGTAAAAAATGCCGGGGCACACTGTGTTCGTCATTCCCTTTAGAGATGAGTCGACGGTGGTCGCCCACTCTGGCCCGTGTTGCCCGAATGGTCCGACCAACGTAGACTAGCCCACATGGGCAACGCAAAACATAATGTACGTTTTCTTCTTTAACATCACATTCTATGTATTTGATGTATGCTAATGTATTGTATTTATTTCATCATTCCCTAATTACCATGATTGTAATATGCTGTGAATGTCCCTATTGTCCTCATGCATGCTGGAAGTTTTTAAAGTTCCTTTTTTGTCCTTCATGCTTATTTGCCTTCACTAACCTCCCCAGCATGCTATCCTGAGCCCATACACACCTAGCCTAGTCACTTAATGTATTTTGTCATCTCCATTGTAGTGCTTTACCCTAAACACCCAATAAAATGTGTCCAAATGTTATTTTTGTCCTTAAATTCAGGCAGAGTGCCAGAGGCTTTTTTTGGGGGCCCCAAACTCATTTGGAACCCTCCCTCCCCCCAACCGCTAAGTCAACCGGTACCATTCTCATCTGCTGACTTTGCTAAACCCATACACACTATACCTTCCTCTTTTGTGGTCAGATTTTTGGATTAATTCACCAAAGCATGTAGTGCAAGGGCCTGCCTGAATACTTTCAAATGGTACTGTTTAAAGTTTTTTTCTCCTATTATCTTGATAAGTAATTGCAGAATGTAAAATTGTGCTTCAATTTGTACAGTGTGTATTTATATTTTTGTATTATGACACTTCTTACCTGTCCAGTGGGCTGACAATAGTGTAAGTAAGGAGGGCCTGGCCAAAGTAACACACATTATGTATGCATTCAGCTCTCAATAAAGTGGAGAGGGTTACCTGTCCAAAACATCTCCCCCCTCCGCCTAAAATTTTTAAATGGGCCATCAGAGGGGGTGAGGAGTGGACCTTATATTTTTGCCTTTAAATACTCCTTAAAATAAATGTTATACTGATGTTGGCCAAGAATGTTTGTGTCTAATCTGCTTGCAATGTTATGTGCAAAAGTACTAATTTTTTTTCTTCTTGTTTGACTCCACAGTTTCCTTCAACACCACAGGAATGGCAGACTGTGGCATCCCACTTTGCCCAGTGGTGGGACTTTCCCAACTGCGGAGGGGCAATTGATGGGAAACACGTCCACACTGTGCCACCCCCCAACTCGGGGTCATACTATTACAACTATAAGGGGTTTAATAGTATAGTGATGTTAGCGGTGGTGTCGGCGACATATGAGTTTCTCTATGTGGACGTGGGGAAAAATGGCCAGATGTCGGATGGTGGAGTCATCGCCCAGACCTAGTTCTACCGACGGCTCCAGAGTGGTGGCTTGGGGTTGCCACCTGCAGAAGACAACGTGGCTGGTCTACCGTTTGACTTTGTCACTGATAAAGCGCTTGGGCTTGGTGAACACCTGATGCGGCCATTCCCCATGAGGACCCTCACCCCAGACCAGAGGGTTTTTAAATGTGGTGGAGAATGCTTTCGGCATAATGGCCAGCCTATTCCTGACGCCAATTCACATGGCGGAATATAAAATATTCAAACTATGTGGCCTCAGTTGGGCCTGAGGACAGATTGCCAGATCAGTCAACCTTGACGGTGCTTGAAGCTGCCTGTCCCTGCTTGCCCCCCCGAAGTGCCCGTGAAGTCCGTCAAAAATATCTGGCATACTTTGCGGGTAGGGGGGCCATTGATATGCCAGCAAACATTTTTAAAATAAATTTTTATTTTAAACTTAAATATTTCATTTGATTTACTGCTTGTGTTTCTTTTAGCCGTCTCCTAGGTTCTCCAATGGGGTTTTCTTTTTGGCTGTTTTCTTCAATAGTGCAAACGTAATTTATTTGATACATGAGGTGACAATCTCTTCTTCAGCGAAATATTATGTTGTGGGTCTTCTACACACACACCTTGTTTTTGTTTTAATGTATGTACTGCATTAATGCTAAAAAACACATCCTTTTCAGCACCATGAACTATTAATTGTTTTGAGTCCCGAAAATGGCCTGATTGTGGCAAATTTTAGAGCACTGTGGGGGTTATTTACTAAAGGCATATCCACTTTGCACTACAAGTGCACTGCAAGTGCACTTGAAACTGCACTGAAAGTGCACTTGTAGTGCAAAGTGGATTTGCCTTTAGTAAATAACCCCCATTGTCAACACTGTAAACACCAACTTACTCCAAAAACTGGTATTGAGCATTGAAAGAAGAAGCCACACATTGTTGAGTAATAAACATTTCACTCCAAGCACATTCACATGTGCATTAGAAAAGGGTTTTTTAACAAACCAACATATTTGTTGTATAACATTTTTAGGTTTGACAGTACAAATAGCCTTTTTTGGGTTAAACAGGCATGTTTAAAACCATAAAACATACACAACTCAGGAACTTACAAAGTTCAACTTTGACAAAGTTAAGGCAATATCAGACATTAGTATGTCCAAACTGTGTTGATATTGGCTTCATCAGATAGGGTGATGTCACCCCTGTAAAAGCCAAATTTTGAAGATGCACAAAAATTGCGAGTCAAAATGTGGATTTCCCTCCTGATCCCATGCCTAATGTCAACATGTGCTAGCTCCCATCATGGGGGATCAATGGACGTGTTTCGGGGGTGCAACCCGTTCCTCTCATTTACTTTAGTTGCAAGGATGGGGTTGCACCCACAACACGTACATTGATATCCCGTGATGGCAGATAGCACATGTTAACACACTGTGTGCATCTTCAAAATTTGGCTTTTAAAATACTTTATAAACTTGATTTAAAAGAAAAAATGACACAATAAAATGGTACAATTTGTGTGTGTGATTCTGCCTAAAACATCAATGATGTTCTTTATTTTTTTTTTTGAATATCATTGATTTTTCCTTTATCAGCTCTAAATCATGATTGCACACCGTGATCTCACCGATGAGGACGCGTGCACTTGTACTGGTGAAATGAGATTCTTCTTCCACAACATCCACATCACCTAAAAATAAAAAAAACACACCATGTATTATAAATATGCAGGCATAAATCTTTTACCTGAAGCTGTCTCAGACACTCACCTGGTGTGGTCACAATTTTGCCCACTTCATAAACCTCTCCTTCCTCCACATCCTGAGGTAGTGGTGTGTTGACTTCCCCTTCTTTAGGAGGTTGGGGGTCCCCTGGTGTCCTCTGATGTCCCAAGTCTTTTCTCCCCTATGTGGGTTAAAAAATAGGTATACTTAGGACACAGATATTTGAGGACAGAATTAGGAATATGAAGCATTGCTTGAAAGTGTCGTACAATTGTCTGTTTTGGGAGCGTTCCAAGCCGAAGACATTATTTTTTTCCCTTTCTAAAGCTAGAATACTTACTTGTTTTATGCAAGTTTCACACATGGAGACACCCCTAGTATACACTGGAGCACTTGTGTGGGACACCCAAAAAAGGGTGTTCTGGTGTCCCACACTAGTGCTCCTGTGTCCAGATGTGTAAACAGCTGCTGAGTGTCCTCTCCTTACACTGAATCAAGTTTGCATTTCATTCTAGTTACAAACCCATCTAGACAACAAACTTCTTTTAACACAAATAGGCATGAACAAATGTAGTTAACCTGCATCTGCCAAAAACATTGTATTAGTGGGCGAACGAACGATGTTTACTTTAAATTATTACTGTGCCCACGAACCTGAAACTTGCATTTTTAAACGCCATTTTAAACTGTACAACAGTAAAAAAGCACATGGAGCAGCACGAAAGTAATAATAATAATAATAATAATAATAGGAACACACGACAAAATACTTACTTTTTTGCGGCACTCTCCCGATCCTTCTATACTGATTGTGCTCCCTCAATTTGAGGTCTGGCCATCATTTCCTCAGTTGATCCTTGGATCGCTGTACCCCAAAATTCATCTGCAGACTTCTCACAACTTTAGCCATGATCTTGGCCTTTCTCACATTTGGGTTTGGGTAAGGTCCATGCTTCCCATCATAGTCGGTTCTCTTCAAGATGCCCACCATCTCCACCATCTCTACAAAGGACATATTTGAGGCCTTAAATCTCCTCTGGGATCGGGACATTTGTGTCTCCGGGCTTTTGTTGTCCTCCTCGTTGCTGCTCTCCTGTGCATGCACTTGCTCTTTCTTCGCCATGTGTTCTCCCACTGCGTCGAAAGAGAAGGGGCGGGGAATATACTAAGGGCCGATCGTGCTAAAAAAGGTACAATTATAACTTGGTGCATCAGTGGCCTATACTGGTTATAGATTAAAGCCTATATTGGGACAAGATTAGGAGAGTTTAGTCTGACATTAAGGTTTGTCTTGTGTTGTGTCTTGCAGATAAAATGGATAGATTCAATGATCATGACTTCCTCCCCAACTTTATTGATAAATACAATAAGGGGGAGGAAGGCAGCGCTGGATCAATTGCTGAGATTGGTGAAGCTGGTGATTCCCACTGCAGCCATCCCCTATTTGAAGTGCAAAACTGGTGGCCTAACGAGCACATATAATAGGGAGCGCAAAAAGGTCCAGTATTCCATGAGATCAGGAGCAGCAGCAGATGACAATTATGTCCCCAGGCTCTGGTACTACGACAGACTGTGGTTTGTCAGACCAGACGGAAATCAGGCCATCACTCTCAACCCTTCCTTCCACTCTTCCTTCCACATCAGATGAGGCTTCCAATGTACAACCTGGGCCTTCCACCCAGGAAGATGTGGAGGACCCAGCTTGAGCCAGGTATAGCATTGTTCAACATATTTCTTGTCCAAAAATTAAATGATGTTAACTAGATGTTAGTATTGATCACGAATTTCGGAATTAAAGTGGTTTACATATCAATAGACAATAGTAGTCAAAATGATTGGGACAAGAATGAAAAATGCTGATGTCAAAATGATAGTCTTTTCTATTTGTTAACATTCAATTTGCAACAGTCATGAGCTCAAAACTGTGTGTGATTGATGACCAAAAAACTAAAACTATGTTCCATTTTCATACACAGGAAAGTCTTAGCCAGGAGGAGGCCGTGGAAAGTCTCAGCCAGGAGGGGGCTGTGGAAAGTCTCAGCCAGGAGGGGGCGGGGTAAGTGGCAGCCAGGAAGTGGCCAGGCCCAGTAGCCTGACCGAATCCCAGGTTCCTCCCCTCTGCCTTCCAACAGAAAGTACCAGGAAGGGAAGATTGTGGAGGAGTCAGCACTTTCTTTGATTCAGGAGGCTACTGTGGCCCACAGAACCACCCCCAATATTCAAGAGGCCTATGCCTGCATGGCTTCCAGCAAAATGCAGGAAATGGAGGTGGGCCAAAGCCTCATTTGTGAGGAAGTGATCTATCTGGCCCTAAATAAGGGGTTGAGGGGCGAACTCAGAAGCAAAACCCACCTGTGTGAGTTGGACCATCCTCCTCCTCCACCTCCTCCTGCCACAACTCCAACACCAGAGCCACAACCTGGAAGCAAGCGTGGAAGCAAGCGTGGAAGGAAGACAAAAGAGTGATGGCCTGGGTTCAGTCTGGTCTGGCAAAAGACGCAGGCTGTTGTAAGACCACAGCCTCGGGACATATATGTCATCTGCTGCTGCTCCTGATCTCTCTGAGTCCTGGACTGAATTTTGCTCCCTATTAAATTAACTCCTCAAGCGACCAATTTTGCCTTGCAAATAGTTGATGTGTGCCCTGGGGTACAAAGGCTTCGCCAATTTCACCAGTTTATCCAGCGTTACCTTCCTTTTTATTTTCTTATGACCCCTAATAAATGTCTATTTTTTTATCACAAATACTTGGCTATGTGTTGTAGTTAAAAAAGGACAGTTTGTTTGTGAGTAGGTGGGTACATTTCAAAAATACAATGTCAAATTAACAAGGGACACCAACACCAACCAATCTCCTTGAGGTTAAAAAATACAAAATGTGGTAACTTGACACACAAAACGACAAAAAAATGTTATTGAGATCACTAGAAAAAAAAAAAAATCAGATCTGGACCAAAAAAAAAGTCGATCACTATAAAAAAAATATATATATATAAACATTATTCTGGAGATCTGGCGACAAAATAAAATAAAGATTATTCATGAGATCACGAGATTCAGAGCATGTGTGGAATTTTGTGCGTCGGAATTGTCTACACATGCTCGGAATTTACGACAACGGATTTTGTTGTTGGAAAATTTGAGATCCAGCTCTCAAATTTTTGTTGTCGGAAATTCCGACAGAAAATGTCCGATGGAGCCTACACACGGTCGGAATTCCCGACAACAAGCTCACATCGAACATTTGTTGTTGGAAATTCCGATCGTATGTACGCGGCATAAGTATGTTTTCTTATATTAGCTGCGGTAAAGGACTGTAATTTTATTGAATTAAATATTGTTTACATTGAAAGGGAGAAGCTGGGGAAGTTGGCATGAAGGGATTTAAAGGTGAACCAGGCCTAATGGGAGAAGGGGTATGTTTTATTAAATTCTGAATTATTAAACTGCACAATGAGATTCCACTATAAAAGCAGTCAGAATATTCAGAAAAAATAAATCTGGTTTATGACTTTTTGAAACTTTGGCCGTTGTTGTCTATTTGGTTATGGAACACCAAGGGGTCTATTTATAAAGCAGAGAATGGGACCTTCATAAAAAGTGTTGGGCAAATGGTTTGAGCCATGCAAAAGTTCAGCCTGAACATCGCCTGTTCGCCCATTCGGTGGACACCTGAATATACGGGGCGCTCGCTGGGATGTTCCCCTGTCAAGCACCCCACGCTGCACTGTGCGCTTTACAGTGCATTCTAGGCCCCTAATTGGATGAAGCCTTGCACCTGACCGCTGATTGGAGTCCTGATTGCACAAAGTGATGATGACTTTATCAAATCATGGCTCTGTGCTCATAGTTTCACCCCACACTTCAAAAGGTTCCTTCCCATAGGAAGCTTTTGCAGTTTGTTGGAGTAGATATAGATAGAAGCAGGGCTCAGTTTGCTCCTAGCGAGTTAGTGTTTTCATTTATTGTGACTCTGAGTGTAGTGTTAGTGTAGTGTTAGTATAGTGTGCAAGTTTAGTGTAGTGTGTTAGTGTAGTGCAGTGTTTAACACAGCATACCTAACATTTAGTGCTGTATACAGTGCTGAATACCCCTTTTTTCAGTTGTTGCATGTTTTTTATTCTCTGGTTGTTGTTTTTGGTCTTTTTTTTTGTCCTGCCTGCCCCCTTTTTTTAAATTGTCAATTGCCGTTTTTCTGACTGCAACACTGGTGTTCCCCCTGTTTGATCTTTCAATATTTTTAATAGTTTTTTCATTTCTAGCAGCGTCAGTCCTCAATTTAAAGTGCACCATACATCACTTTTCATTCAATAAAGTGCATCCATCACACATATCACAGTTTCTATTTCATTTGGGTAAAACCCCCCCCCCCCATCAAGTCTAGGAGGCCACTATGAGGGGGCCAGCAGCGTTTGTGCCCACAGGCAGAGGTGGACTTGGTCCATCCTCAGGCAGGGCACATTTGTCTCTGTTTAGTGATGTTGTCCATGCTATCCTACCACAGCATGCAGAGGAGATGGTGAACTGGCTTACTAAATCATCCTCATCCTCCTCATCCTCTATGACCCAAGCTGACTCCAGTCCACCGCAGCTGCCAGAGTGGCTTATTCCGCCTTCTTGTCCACAGTACTCCTGCCATAGTTCCAGCATCATGCATGAAAGAGTAAGCTGAATTATTTGAACAGAGCGTCAGCCACTTGCTTCTTGAAAAAGAAATTACTAGATTCTGATGTTGGTTCTGAGGTACAGGAAGGGAGTAGTAAATTGGTAGTCATGTTCCCCAGCTGCAGTGTAATGCCAAGTTGGCTCCAGTGATTATGAGGATGTAGGGGGTGATGATAATGAGGTCACTGATGGGACATGGGTGCCGGATAGAGCAGAGGAGGCAAGTGAGGGGGAGAAACAACCCCAACGAGGAAAGATGTCCTCCAGGGGCAGCCATCATGGAAGAGTAGAGAGCAGCCACCCTATTCCATCAGATTGTGGAGTTGTTATCTCCTAGCCCACTTCCCACAGTTCAGCTGTGTGGGCCTTTTCTAGCACATGTTCAGCCAATCACATTGTTGCAATTTGAAATCTTTGCTGCAAGCAGATCAAGCGTGGAAAAAACACGAGCCATTTGGGTACCACATGCTTGACAAGGCATTTAACTACCACCACTCAGCCCGTTGGCAAGAGCACCTGAAAGCCACACACAAGGGACACGATTCCTCTCCTACTCACTCCTCACCTTCCATATCTACTCCCACTATATATCATGATCTCTCAGCAGCTTCCACTGACAGGGATGATGGTATAGAAAAGGGTATCACAGGTCCATGCAACATGTCTGCCAGAAGCACACCACCATCTGCAGAGTATAGCAGGCAAATTTCTCTGCCTCAGCTGCTGCATTGAAAAAAAAAAATACACTCCCTGCCACCTGCATGCCCAGCATCTAAATTCTGGCTTGTCCAAATTGCTGGCTTTACAACTCCTTGTTTTCTGTCTGGTGGATTCTGCCCCCTTCCGTGAATTTGCAGAATGTGCTGTACCACAATGGCAGGTTCCCAGTTGCTATTTCTTTGAATGTAAGGCCATTCCAGCTCTGTACCATCACGTGGAAGGCAATGTTTTGTCACCGTTGGGCAAGGCAGGCATTTCAGGCGATCATACACAGCCAGTGTTCAGTTGCCTGAAATTCAGTGGGAATTCCAGCTTCCCTAAACCACCTGATTTGTGACATGCCCACCAGGTGGAACTCAACTTTGGCAATGCCGCAGCAGTTGCACATGCAGCAGAGGGCCGTCATGGAGTACCTGTGTGAGTATGGCACAAGGATAGGCTTAGGGACTATTTTCCCCATGCCGATGGCTGCTGATAAAGGATGCATGCACTGTACTGTCGCCATTTGAGGAGGCAACAAGGATAGTGAGCCATGACCATGCATGCATCAGGGACACAATCCTTCTTTTGTTCCTGCTGGAGCATACTCTGTGGGGCATTACGGACAGGGCACTCGAGGCAGGGCAGCGGATGGAAGAAGAGGACTTCCTTTCCTCTCAAGGCTCGCTTTATGCAGGCACCATTCTTGCAATGACACAGAATTCACAAGAGGAGAGGGGGGAGGAGGAGAGGGGGGAGGAGGAGAGGGGGGAGGAGGAGAGGGGGGAGGAGGAGAGGGGGGAGGAGGAGAGGGGGGAGGAGGAGGAGGAGGAGGAGGAGGAGGAGGAGGAGGAGGAGGAGGAGGAGGAGGAGGAGGAGGAGGAGGAGGAAGAGGAGGAGGATTCTAGCAGTTTTGGAGGCATAAAAGCAGAGGAAGACATATGTCAAACCTTAAGATATGGTTTTCAGTCCCCAGAAACCTTGGGAGTAATACAGGGCTGGAAAGAGGTAGTTCCAGATACAGTAGTCTTCAGTGACTCTGAGGACTCTGCTTCTCATGCCTCCGCAAACTCACGGTGCATGGGCTCCCTTATCCTTCAAAGCCTACGAAAGGACCCGAGAATTTCTGGCATCAAGGATAAGGGTCATTATTGATTGGCAACCCTCTTTGATCACCGTTACAAGGGGAAAGTCTCGGAACTCATCCTGCCCTCGCAGAGGAAGCACAGGATGAAATATCTTTAGGACACCTTAAAGAGGGGTTTATATAATGCCTTTCCAGACTCTAGTAGGTTACAGTCTCATGGAAAAGCTAGTTTTGAGGCTTCTGTTGATCAAAAGAGGAGTGGTGAAGAAGGGGGGTCACCTCAGTGATGCATTTCAAAATGTGTTTAGTCCTCGGCACCCAGGGCTGTCAGCTTCAAAATCCTATCATCAGCGTCTGCATCATGTGGTGGAAGATTATCTAGGAGCGAAAACAGACAGAGATTTCCAATAGATGATTCACTGGGTTTCTGGGTCATGAGAATAGGCCACTGGCCAGAACTTTCCCAGTATACAATTAAGCTGCTGGGCTGCCTTGCATCCAGCGTGCTTTCCGAACAGGTGTTCAGTGCTGCCAGAGGTTTTGTGACAGATAAAAGAGTGCATCGAACCACAGACTTCGTTGATCAGCTGACATTTGTCAAAATTAATCATTCCTGGATTAGCAGCAGCTATCAAGCCCATGATGCCGGAGTGTTCAGATCTTGAATCTCCACAAACATACATTTTTTACAGCAAGGCCAGTTCTTGGTTTCATCAAGAGTACCTCTATAGGGTTATGGTGTGAAGGCACCACCAACACCCAAAGCCCAATTTTTCCGCAACTGTTTGACAGGGGCATCAAATTTCAATTTTTTACAGCAAGGCCAATTCTTGTTTTTATCGAGAGTACCTCTAGAAGTTTACCACCAACACCCAAAGACCAATTTTTCTGCAACTGTTTAACAGATGCATCAAATTTATTTATTTTACAGCAAGGCCAATTCTTGCTTTCATCAAGAGTACCTCTAAAAGGTTACGGTGTGAAGACACCACCAACACCCAAGCCCAATTTTTCCGCACCTGTTACCAAAGTCTGCGAAAGAGACACCAGACTTTATCTAAAAAAAATTGTTAATCTTAGCTTGTATAATTTGACTTCTTCACATAAGGCTTGCTCACTGTGGTGCAAACATTTGTTATTTCCATCCAAAGTCTGCCAAAGAGACACCAGAATTTATCCCAAAAATCTCTCATCTTCTTTTGAGTGCACTAAATTGTGGCCTCATCATACAGACTGGCACCTCAAGCTGTTTATAAAATAAAGAAAGCTTTCAGAGAAAATCTATTTTTGTTTTCTTTTTCTTTATAAATGTCAGTTTTGCTGCAGCACGGTACAGATGCGCCACTTTACAGGCAGACTAAGGGGACCCCCAGGCACTATATTTAATGGAATTTTTCATTTTTATTGTTTCACTCTAATGCCCTGTACACACGATCGGACATTGATCGGACATTCCAACAACAAAATCCATGGATTTTTTCCGACGGATGTTGTCTCAAACTTGTCTTGCATACACACAGTCGCCCAAAGTTGTCGGAATTTCCGATCGCCAAGAATGCGGTGACGTACATCACATACGACGAGACTAGAAAAGGGCAGTTCTGAACCAAGCGCGGCACCCTTTGGGCTCCTTTTGCTAATCTCGTGTTAGTAAAAGTTTGGTGAGAGACAATTCGCGCTTTTTCAGACTCGTGGTTTTCAGATCGTTTTCTGCTGTTCAGTTTGTGCTTGTGGGTTTGTATCTGCTCTTCAGTGCGTGCAGTCAGTTCGTATTGGATTATCCAGTGCGTTCTTGTCCGCTCGTTGCTGTTTTTCAGGTCGCTCTTCACAGGCCTTGCTGTTCTTCAGTGCGTTCTGTTACTTCGTTCTGAGCAGCCGTCCGTTTTCTAGCCATGTTGCGTATACATACTCCTCATAGAGTTCGTGCTGTGCGGGGGCTTGGTGTTGCGGTCCTTACCTTGACACAAGCCCAGTCCATGAACAGGGTGGGGAGGAATTCATGGACCAAGAATTGGTTGCTTCAGTGTGACCAGTTCTGTCACATGCCTTTGCTCCGTGAGAATAAACCTGATGATTTCAGGAACTTTCTCTGGATGACGGACCCCATATTTCACATTTGTTGGCTTTGCTGACCCCTTATATCAGCAGGCAGGATACCTGCATGAGGCAAGCCATCACTCCGGAGCAGAGGCTCGTCGCCACCCTGCGGTACTTGGCGACGGGGAGAAGTCTGCAGGACTTTAAGTTCTCGACAGGCATCTCCCCCCAGGCTCTGGGGATCATTATCCCAGAGACCTGTTCTGCCATCATCCAGGTCCTGCAGAAGGATTATATTAAGGTAAGATTTATCCTTTAATATCACATTTTATTGTATTTAATGTTTGATAATATATTGTATTTCTTTCCTCATTCCCTAATTACCATGATTGTAATATGCTGTGAATGCCCCCTTTTTCCTCATGCATGCTGGATTTTTATGTAATTATTTTTTTTTGTCCTTCATGCATATTTGCCTTCACTTACCTCCCCAGCATGCTCTCCTGGCCCTATATTCACCTCATGTAGTCACTGAACGGTGTATTTTGTCAGCTCCATAGTAGTGCTTTACCCTAAAAACCCCCTAAAATGTTGAAAAATGTGATTTGTGCTTTAAATTCAGGCAGAGTGCCAGAGGCTTTTTTTTTGGGTCCCCAAATCATTTGGAACCCTCCCTCCCCCCAACTGCTAAGTCAGCTGATACCAATTCTTTATCTATCCTCAATCATCTATCTGCTGACTTTGCCAAACCCATACACACTATACCCATCTCTTTTGTGGTCAGATGTATGGATGAATTCCCTAAACCATGTAGTGCAAGGGCCTGCCTGTATACTTTCAAATGGTACGGTTTAAAGATTTGTATACTATTATTATCTTGATAGGTAATAGCAGAATGTCCAAATGTGCTAAAATGTGTACAATGTGTATTTATATCTTTGTATTATGACACTTCTTACCTGTCCAGTGGGCTGTCAATAGTGTAAGTAAGGAGGGGCTGGCCAAAGTAATACACATTTAGGCATTCATCTCTCAATGAAGTGGAGAGGGTTACCTGTCCAAAAGATCCCCCCCAAAATGTTAGAAATGGCCCATGGGGGGGGGGGGGGGATCTGATAGGTGGACCTTATACCTTGGTTTTTCAAAACTCCCTAAAATAAATGTTATACTGATGTTGGGCAAGAATGTTTGAGTCTAATCTGCTTTCCCTGTTTAGGTGCAAAATGATTAATTTTTTTTCTTGTTTGACTCCACAGTTTCCTTTCAACCCACAGGAATGACAGATTGTGGCCTCCCACTTTGCCCAGCGGTGGGACTTTCCTAACTGCGGAGGGGCAATTGATGGGAAACACGTCCACATCGTCCCACCACCTAACTCGGGGTCATACTATTACAACTATAAGGGGTTCAATAGTATTGTGATGTTGGCGGTGGTGTCGGCTACTTATGAGTTCCTGTATGTGGAAGTGGGGAAGAATGGCCGGATGTCCGAAGGATGTAGTCATCTCCCAGACGGAGTTCTACAGGCGTCTCCAGAATGGCAGCTTGGACTTGCCACCTCCAGAAGACAATGTGGAAGGACTCCCATTCATCTTCATTGCTGATGAAGCTTTTGCGCTGGGGGACCATCTTATGCGGCCATTCCCTATGAGGACCCTCACCCCGGACCACAGGGTTTTTAATTACCGGCTGGCCAGAGCCAGAAGAGTGGTGGAGAACACATTTGGGATCATGGCCAGCCGGTTCCGCCTATTTCTTACACTCATACACATGGCGGAGTACAAAATGAATTATATCATTCTGGTGTGCTGTGTTCTACACTACTTTTTAAGGCAAAATTCTGCCAACTATGCTGCCTCAGTTGTGCCCGAGGCCGGAATTCATAATGAACCAACCCTGACGGCGCTTGAATGTGGCCGTCCTGGCTTGCCCCCCCTGAGTGCCTGTGAGGTCCGTCTTAGATACCTTAATTACTTTGCGGGTAGGGGGGCCATCAATATGCCAGACAATGTCTGAAACATTTTTAAAATAAAAAAAAAAAAATCATTTTAACTACTAAAATCTTTGGTGACATTTACTGCTTGTGTTTCTTTTAACTGACCCTGACAGAAATGTGGTGAGTCGTGAAAATGGCGTGATTCTGTAACATTACAAAGCACTGTTGGGTGTTATTTACTAAAGGCAAAGACACTTTGCACTACAAGTGCAGTTGAAACTGCACTTGTAGTGCAAAGTGGATTTTCCCTTAGGAAATAACCCCCATTGTCACAGAAAACACCAATTTGAGCACAACCAAATTTTTGGAGCGTTGAAACAACCCACACATTCTTGATTATCAATCTTTTTAATACCAGCACAATCACATGTGCATTTATAAAAGGTTTTTAAAACAAACCAACATGTTTGTTGTATAACAATTTTTTGGGTCACATTACTAAAAGTAGAAATGTCCATTTAAGGTAAAATAGGCATGTTTAAAACCAACAAGAAAGACACAAATCTTGAACTTACAAAGTTCAACTTTTAAAGAAATTGAAGGCAATATCAGACATGAGTATTTATAAACTGTGTTTGATATTGCGTTCAGATGGGGTGAAGTTGCCGAATGTCAACATATGCTACCTGCCATCACGGGGGATCAAGGGACGTGTTTTGGGGGTGCAACCCCTTCCTCCCATCTACTTTATTATTGAGGAAGGGGTTGCACCCCCAAAACGCATACATTGATCTCCCGTGATGGCAGATAGCACATGTTGACACACTGAGTGCATCTTCAAAATTTGGCATTTCTCGAATATGTCAAAAAATTTAAGAAATTTTTAGATCCCAATAAGCACAAAAAAGGGAAGGGATTTGGAGGGGTTTTAAACTCTCCCTAAAACATCAATGATGTTCTTCATTTTTTTTGAACATCATTGATGTTTTTCTGGATGTTTTCCAAGTCCCTATTACACCCCATGATCAGCCCGATCAGGATCTGTGCACTTTCAGAGGTGAAATGGCCTGGATCCACAACATCACAATCACCTAAAAAGATAGAAACAAAAACACACCATGTATTATAAATATGCCGGCATCCATCTCTTACCTGAGCCTGTGGTCGCAGACACTCACCTGTTCTGGTGACAATTTCCACCACATCTTCTTCCTCCTCCTGTTGTCTTTGGTGGGTCTCCACTTCTTCCTGAGGTGGGGGGGTCTGTTGTCTCCTCGGATGAGGGGTGTCCTCCGAGTCTTTTATCCCCTATGTAAAAAAAAATAGGTATACTTAGCACACAGATATTTGATGGCAGAAATCGGAATATGAAACATTGCTTGGAAGTGAGGTACAATTGTCTGTTTGGTCAGAGTTCCAAGATGAAGAAATATTTTTTTCCTTTCTCAAGCTTGAATACTTACCTGTTTTGTGCAAGCTTCACAGATGGAGTCACCCCTATAGTATCCACTGGAGCACTTGTGTGGGGCCCCCTAATAAAAAGGGTGTTCTTGTGTCCCACACTAGTGCTCCAGCATCCAGATGTGAAAACTGCTGCTGAGTGTCCTCTCCTTACACAGAATCTAGTTTGCATTTCATTCTAGTTACAAACCCATCTACACAACCAAATTATTTTAAGAGAAGTAGGCCATAAAAAATGTATTCAAATGCATATGGCCAAAACAATGGTGTTTTCTAGGCCGAACGAACAATGTTTCATACGAACAATGTGCCCATGAACATGAAAGTTGCCATTTTAAAATGTACAACAGTTAAGAAAAGCACATGGAGCAGCACGAACGTAATAAAAATAAAGAATAGGAACACAGCACAACTACTTACTTTTTTGCGGCACTCTCCTGATCCTTCTGTACTGCTCGTGCTCCCTTAATTTGAGGTCCGACCACCGCTTCCTGAGCTAATCTTTCGATCGTCGTACCCAGAAATTATTCTGCAGACTTTTGACCACCTTCACCATTATCTTGGCCTTTCTGACATTGGGGTAAGGTCCATACTTCCTGTCATAGTCGGTCCTTTTCAGTATGTCGACCATCTCCAACATCTCCCCAAAGGACATATTTGAGGCCTTAAATCGTCTCCTTCTGGATCGGGACATTTCAGGCTCCGGGCTTTCCTCCTCCTCCTCCTCATTGCTGTAATTAGCACGCACCTGCTGTGTCTCCGCCATGTGCTCTTCCCCCACTGCGCCGAATGAGAAGGGGCGGGGAATAGACTAGAAAGAACATCAGGGGCGGGCGGAGTTTCACGCATGCGCAGTGTATATAAAGCGTAACACGCGTGCGTAGTACGTACGATCTGTGAGCGGAGGAAGGAGTATCGGAGGCGCCGATCGTGATAACGAAGGTAAGATCTAAACTTGGGCCTATACTGCTTCTAGGCCTATATTGTAACAAGATTAGGAGAGTTTTGCATGACATTAGGGTTTGTCTTGTGTTGTGTCTTGCAGATAATATGGATGGCTTCAATGACCACAACTTCCTCCCCCTGTTCATAGACAAATGCAGGGAGCTGCCCTGTCTGTGGCAGATCAAACACCCCTAATAGAACAATAAACAAAAGAGGCAGGCAGCGCTGGAGAAACTGCTGGAGTTGGTGAAGCCGGTGGTCCCCATGGCAACCATCCCCTATTTAAAAGCCAAAATTGGTGGCCTGAGGAGCACTTATCTTAGGGAGCGCAAGAAGGTTACGGATTCCCAGAGATCAGGAGCTGCAGCAGATGACATTTATGTCACCAGGCTGTGGTACTATGAGAGACTGTGATTTCTGTCAGACCAGACTGAAGTCAGGGAATCCCTCTCAACCCTTCCTTCCACTCTTCCTTCCACCCCAGCTGAGGCTTCCGATGTCCAACCTGGGACTTCCAGCCAGGAAGAAGTGGAGGAACCCAGCTGGAGGCAGGTATAGCATTCTTATACAGATTTCTGGTCAATAAATAAATGATGTTTACTAGATGTTATTATTGATCACTAATTGCTGATTTAATAAAGTGTTTTACATATCAATAGACATTAGTGGGCAAAAATAATTGGGACAAGAATTAAAAATGCTGGGCTCAGAATGATAGTCTGTTACATTTGTTAACATTCAATTTGCAACAATCATGAGGTGAAAATTGTGTGTGAGTTATGAATAAAAAACTCAAACTATGTCCCTTTTTCATACACAGGAAGACCTCAGCCAGGACGAGGCTCTGGAATGTGGCACACAGGAGGAGATTGTGGAATGTGGCAGCCAGGAGGAGGCGGGGGTTAGTGGCAGCCAGGTGGAAGAGGGGCTAAGTGGCAGCCAGGAGAAGGCAAGGCCCAGTAGGAGCCTGGCAGAATCGCAGGTTCCTCCCCTCCGCCTCCCAACCAAAAGACCCAGGAAGGGGAGTCACGTGCAGGATTCAGCACTCAGGCTGATTCAGGAAGCTTCTGCGTCCCTCAGAGCCACCCCCACTCCTGAAGAGGCCTTTGCCTCCATGGCTGCCACAAAACTGCAGGGCATGCAGGAGGGTCAACGCCAGCTGCGTGAGGACCTTCTTTACAAAACACTAACTAAGGGGGTGAGGGGCGAAATCACACACAAAACCCACCTGTGTGAGTTGGACCATCCTCCTCCTCCTGCCACAACTCCAACACCACAGACACAGCGTGGAAGGAAGCATGGAAGGAAGACCAGAGAGTGATGGCCCTGGGTTCAGTCTGGTCTGGCAAAAGATGCAGTCTCTTGTATGACCACAGCCTGGGGACACAGATGTCATCTGCTGCTTTCAGGATCTCTGGGACTTCTGGACCAGACTGCACTCCCTTAGATAAGGACTCCTCAGGCCACCAATTTTGCAGTAAAATAATTGATGTCTGCCCTGGGGGTCAAAGGCTTCGCCAATTTCTGCTGTTTCTCCAGCGTTGCCTCCCTCTTCGTTTGGTGGAAAATGTTCGATGGAGCCCACACACGGTCGGAATCTCCGACAACAAGCTCCGATCGCACATTTTCCGTCGGAAAATCAGACCGTGTGTACAGGGCATAAGGCTACATGCCCACGGGCATTTTAAAAAATGAGCTGCAAAGCTAGTACTGACGCCAGGAAAAAAAGCGGCGTTAAAAACGCTTTTTTTTTTTTTTCGTGTTCTGCAATGGCGTCAATGCACGTTTAGGCACGCTAGCTTTCAGCCGCGTTTCTCTGTCTCTATTCAAAATCAATGGTTCCCTATGGGAGCCCATTGTTTTGAATAGCAGTCGCACCAGAAGTCGGATCAAGACGATCCGACTTGCAGTGCGACTTGTGTGCTGAGAATCTTAAAGGGGAAACCCGACAATTTTGCGTGAGGTTCCCCCCCAAGATCCATACCAGACCCTTATCCGAGCACGCAACCCGGCAGGTCAGGACTAGCGAGCACCCCCCCTCCTGGACCATACCAGGCCACATGCCCTCAACATGGGGGGCTGCCACCCTGTGCCACCCCAAAGTACCTCATCCCCATGTTGATGAGGCAAGGGCCTTTTCCCGACGACCCTTGCCCAGTGGTTGTCGGGGTTTGCGGGCCCCCCAGATCACGGCCCCCCACCGTAGGTGAATGAGTATGGGGTACCCATTCACCTAAATAAAAAATGTCAAAAATAAACACACTACACAAGTTTTTTTAAGTATTTTATGAAGGCAGCTCCGGCTCTTCTCCCTCTTCTGACGACGTGTTCTCTCCTCTCCGGTTCTTCTCCTCTCTGCGCTGTCCTCTCTCTGCACTGTCTTCTGCTCTTTTGCTGGGTCTTCTCCCTCTGTTCTTCTTCCGATGCTGACTCGACGCGATCTCCCGGTGTAATGCTGGGTCCGCCGTGTGCATTGACTTATATTGGCATGGGGTGGGGCCACGCGATGACGTAAGTTAGAGGCTACGCCCCTTGGGACGTCATCACCCAGGGCATGATGGGGTGATGACATCATAAGGGGCGTGGCCTCTAACTTACATCATCGGGTGGCCCCGCTCCATGACAATATAAGTCATTGCACACGGCGGACCCAGCATTACATCAGAAGATCGTGTAGAGTCAACATCGGAAGAAGAACAGAGGGAGAAGACCCAGCAAAAGAGCAGAAGATAGCAGAGAGAGAGGACAGCACAGAGAGGAGAAGAACCGGAGAGGGGAGAAGAACCAGAGAGGAGAGAACACGTCGCCAGAAGAGGGAGAAGAGCTAAAGCTGCCTTAATAAAATACTTTAAAAACCTGTGTAGTGTGTTTGTTTATTTTTGACACTTTTTTATTTAGGTGAATGGGTAGGGGTACGATGTACCCCATACTCTTTCACCTAGGGTGGGGGGCCGTGATCTGGGGGGCCCCTTGTTAAAGGGGGCTTCTAGATCACAATAAGTCCCCACCCGACAACCATCGGGCAAGGGTTGTTGGGATGAGGCCCTTTTTCTCATCAACATGGGGACAAGGTGCTTTGGGGTGGTGGGGTGCAGTGACCCCCTCTGCCCCAAAGCACCAAACCCCCCCATGTTGAGGGCATGTGGCCTGGTATGGTCCAGGAGGGGGGGGGGGGTGCTCGCTCATCTCCACCTTTCCTGACCTGCCAGGTTGCGTGCACGGATAAGGGTCTGGTATGGATCTTGGGGGAAACCTTCACGCAAAATTTTGCCGGGGTTCCCCTTCTAGATTCTCAGCACACAAGTCGCACCGCAAGTCGGAGCATCTTGATCTGACTTCTGGTGCAACTTCTATTCAAATCAATGGGCTTTCATAGGGAACCATTGATTTTGAATAAAGACAGAGAAATGCTGGACAAAGCATAACGCTGTGTATACAGCGTTAAGCCTCGTTAAATTGCGTTTAACACCTTTTACCAGCGTCTGGCCTCTTTTAAGCTCTAGCGTCTTTTCAGCTCTGGAGCCTCAAAACGCACTGGTCCTGGGTTTTTTTTTGGAGCTTAAAAACGCCAATGTCACTTACAGCTCAAAAATGCCATGGTGGGCATGATGTCATAGGCTAACACAGAGAGGTGTTTTTAAGCTGCAGAAAACACTCATAAAAGCGGCTAAAAAAAAGGTCCGTGGGCATGTAGCCTAAGCATCATTAAAATCACTGCTCCTTTAAAAATAATCTTTTTAGGAAAAAAAATTTGCATTGGTTACATGTCCCCTAGGGCAGTACCCAGGCCCCCATACCCTTTTTATAGCCAATAACTTGCATATAAGCCTTCAAAATTTGTAGTTTTGATCTTTCAAGTTTGGGTTACATAGACTTCAATGGGGTTCGCCGTTCTTGTCCGAACTTTTATGATGTTCGAGAGTTCTGGCGCGAACTGAATCGGGGGGTGTTCGGCCCATCTCTATCCATAAACATTTGCTGGTGGAGAATCCATAACTTCTATTAAAAAACACCTGTACCTGGATGGTTTTCCACCAGAGAAAGTCAAATTTTCTGCTTCATAAACAGCAGAAAATGTCTTATGTGTTTTTTATTGGACAGGGTATTTCCCTTTGCTATACTTCACTTGGCTCCTCTTGTGAGATTAGGGGACAAGTAGGCAGATAATCTTTTGTCTAGCTGCCTACCTAAGTGTGTCTGTAAAAAAACCTTTGGCAGATTTCTCTGGATTTGGCATTAAAAGCAGACATAGGTATGCGCAGCTTATTGTATTAGGGTGTGCACCCAAAAGCTCAAACACACGTCTGCGTGTGTCTACATATATATGACCCTGGCACATTGATCTCCCTGCTGGCACAGTGAAAAAGAAGTGTGTAAACACTTATGGCAGAGCCGGTAAAGGGGAGATCTTTACCATCTTCCTGCCAGCATACATGGGGTGATAAGGGCACTCATGGGGTGATAAGGGTGTGCCCAGGCATAACCGGCACACCCTGTGCGCACACTTATGAAAGTAGATGTGATTGTGGCAGTCTTTACAACTATTTCTTTTTCTGGTACAATAATTTTTATTGTAAGAAAAAGCATAACATCTTGACAAACGTTCACACAAGCAGGGGCACAGCATAGTGAACATAACAGGAAGGTGTGGGATTATTTCTATACTATTTTTTTATGTATATTTTATTATGATTGAAACACAACTGCTAAGACTGGACATTGGAATTATAGAAGTAGTAGTTCACAGACTTTATATATTTTTTCGTCTGGAAACCTTTTATATATCATATTGTATTCTGGGCTATTTTGATACTCAATAAATAGAAAGTTAAAAAAAAATATATATAAAAGTGACAGTTTGCCTTACAGGGAAGTTATCCTTGTCATGACAGGAAGATTGTCTACTCAGCCTTGTTACTATAGCAGTAAATTGTTATATTTATAGTAGTGAATGCTAATATAAATATCACATTTATTTATCCAATATCATACATTTTTTTTTTTCAAGGGAGAAAAAGGTATTAAAGGGTTACCAGGACAACCAGGAGACCATGGAACCCCTGGCGACAGGGTATGTAATGCAGCTTTATCATTTCAATTTAGAATTCTATATTTTAATTTTAAATACTGATCATATTTATGCGTGTTTTACTTAAAAGCCAAATAACCTTTTTTGTCCTCTGCCAACATTGTTTTTTGTTATTAATATGCCCAGTAATTTTTTTTCAGTTTTGAATAGAGTAGGTAATAGTTTAAAATAAAGATCTGACAGAAATTGTGTCTGTGATCCTTTTGGGATCTTTTCCCTCTCTTCTTGACCTTGTAACACCAGGAAAACCCTTTGGGGGAGCTGTTGTCACTGAGACAGCACAGCAAGGATATTCTATTTATAAAGAAATTCTGCCAGCAGTTCTAACCTATTCCCAGTCTACTAAAATATGTTCTGCTTCTTCTGTTTTTTTTTTTTTTTTTTTTCTTCTTTCATCTGGAGGGAAGGAAGGGCTTTCTCAACTAAACACACCCACCTGCCTGCATGCCTGAGCTATGGGCATATGAATTCCAGGAAGTAAACGTTACATGAATCATCTGCCCTTACTCCACATGGCCGTGGAATAAAGCATGCAGACATGGATGGATGGGTGAGTTTGCTTTGAATAGTAAAAATGAATTAAATGGTGTTTTCAGTTTGTGGTACTCAGATGCAATTCAGTTCTGCTTTAAGTATTTATGAATGCAGAGAGAAAAGCCTAAAGAAAATAACCTCCAACACCAATCCATATCACAGATGAAACTCAGCTTTTATTTCTGTGCTTAAAGCGGAGTTCCACACAAGTTTAGAAGTTCACCTTAACAGCTTCTTATCATTACAGACATTGTCAAATGGATTTTTTTTTCCTAAGGGTTACCTGTATAGCCTTTATTTCTGTGGTGTTTCCTGTCTCAGCCACCCACGGGTATCGCCGTCATATCTGGCGGCGCTCCATGTCCTGGGGCGGCGCACTGTCTCCTGGGAGCTATGAATCATTATTCCCAGGAGTCAGTGTGTCTAGCCTGAAACCGGAAGTGACGCAATGGCGCCAGTCACGTCTTAGAGGCATATCTTCATTGGCATCACAAAGGGGGGGCACTTCTGATGATGACGCCCGTTTTGATGACTACATCGGAAGTTTACGGCGCTGCGCACAGCACATAATGTGCATGTGCGGTAACGGGTGGTGCATGCTGGTAGCTCAGCATCACCGTATCCCGGAACTGTCCCACAGGCAAGATGAAAACGGCCAGGAAGAAATAATATAACTTACTTTTTTTAGACGAAACTGGACATTGGGGGGATATATTTAAAAAAAGAAGTGAGTGTTACATTTAAATTATATGAAGATATGAAATGTTTAAAAAAAAAATATGATTTGACGTTGGATCTCCGCTTTAATGCAGCATTTAAAGATGAGGTTCAGCAGCAACCTAATTGGTTTTGTATAAGACCTTGTTTGTTAGCAGAGGATGAGTGAATATACAGATAGCAGATATAAAAATATAAACGATGATTCATTACATTCCACCGCCCTTTCCCAGACAATGTCTGTCTAGACATGACTTGTCCATTTACACCTCCCAAAGGGCTATTTTCATAAAAGTGGTTGGTCTACAGCTCAGTCTAGGTCAGTTCGCCTTGATAATTGTCATGTACTGACTTAAACCATGAGGATGTGTAAACCACACATACACTCTATGAGTTTTGTCAATGGGAGTGCCAAATGTATCTAGTATAAGAATTATGTACATCAACATAGAGTCATTATCTCTTCAAACTGGGAGGAGCCAGTTGAGGTGGTTTGGATATTGTATATAGATGCTCCCTGGGAGGCTTTCATAGAACTATACAAACTATGTTCAATTGTTATGAACTCCTGGGGCACACCCAGAAAGCACTGCTTAATACAGATCTTTAGGCATGATTTGAAACACTTTGGAATTCCCCAGAAATGTTGGTTAAAAAGGGGGAAAGATGGGAATGGCCTTTTTGGTCTGGTCCCTTCATGATCATCCCAAATGAAATGCATGGTAATTAAACAGATGTATGATGTGTATTCAGTAAGAAAAATGCTTTGGCATTAGTTATTCGAACCACAGTAAACAAGGAATAACAAATATAATAAACACTTATAGTACAGCCAAAGCTCATTTGGCTGTACTTCTCCTGTGGATCACAGGAATGCAGTTCATTCTGCACTCCTGTGTTAACTGAAGCCTGCTGTTGGCTGATGTCACAGAGCCGGTCCAGGCTCAGGAAAGATCACGACTAGGGATGAGCTTCGAGTTCGAGTCAAACTCATGTTCGACTCGAACATCGGCTGTTCTCCAGTTCACCGAACAAGTTGGGGTGTTTGCGGCAAATTCGAAAGCTGCGGAACACCCTTTAAAAGTCTATGGGAGAAATCAAAAGTGCTAATTTTAAAGGCTTAAATGCATGGTATTGTCATAAAAAGTGTTTGGGGACCTGGGTCCTGCCCCAGGGGACATGGATTAATGCAAAAAAAAAAGTTTTGAAAAAGGCAGTTTTTTCGGGAGCACTGATTTTAATAATGCTTAAAGTGAAACAATAAAAGTGTAATATTCCTTTAAATTTTGTACCTGGGGGGGGAAAAAAAAGTCATTTAAAACTACTCGCGGCTATTAATGAATTGTCGGTCCGACAATACACATAAAAGTTAATTGGTAAAAACGGCCCCCACAGGGGAACCCCGAACCAAAATTTTTTTAAAAATGGCCCTTCAGGTCTGGTATGGATATTAAGGGGAACCCCGGCCAAAATTTAAAAAAAAAAAAAAATGGCTTGGGGGTTCTCGTCCGGCATCTTTGGGGGACCCCACGCCATTTTTCTTTTAATTTTGGCTGGGGTTCCCCTTAATATCCATACCAGACCTGAAGGGCCTGGTATGGAATTTAGGGGGGCCCCGCATGCCATTTTTTTTTTTAATTTTGGTTCGGGGTTCCCCTGTGGTGAATTCCCATGCCATTTTTATCAATTAACTCTCATGTGTATTGTCGGACCGATAATTCATTAATAGCCGCGAGTAGTTTTAAATGACTTTTTTTCCTTTGAAATGTCATTTTGCTGTCAGACTGTTCTAAACACGGGAAACATGCGCCCCTTTACAGGCATACTATAGACACCCCCCAGGTACGAAATTTAAAGGAATATTACACTTTTATTGTTTCACTTTAAGCATTATTAAAATCACTCCTCCCGAAAAAACGTCCATTTTTAAAACTTTTTTTGCATTGATCCATGTCCCCTGGGGCAGGACCCAGGTCCCCAAACACTTTTTATGACAATAACTTGCATATAAGCCTTTAATATTAACACTTTTGATTATTCATGTTCGAGTCCCATAGACTTTAACGGTGTTCGCGTGTTCAAACAAATTTTTTGCCTGTTTGCATGTTCTGGTGCGAACCGAACAGGGGGGTGTTTGGCTCATCCCTAATAACGACCATATGGTTGGGATCCACCCACATGCCTGGACCAGCACCTGGCTCAGCCTTTCAGCGAGTCACTGAGAACCTGAGCCGGCCGCTTCCGTCCCCTTCACAGCCCAGCGCTTCAGTGAGCGAGGAGGGGGCAGAGAAGAGAGTCAGTGACTGACATCCACCTATGTAAGTATGATTCTAAAAAAAACAAAAACCAAATCCACATACTGTAAATTTAAAACTTCTTATCACCTTATCCCCTGGGCATGCTTGCAACATTTGCAAATGGTATGCTTGCATTTGTAAATACAAGCAGGAAAGCAGCAATTGCCAGAGAAGTGGGGATATTTTGCTATGAAGGTTTTATGCATAAGACAGCCAATATCTGTTAAGGATAAATTTAATAATTACTAATGAACGTGAGTAAGTAAGAAATCAATATCTTGTTTTAGCTTAGATCTACCTCTCTTCAACAATCTTGTCTTTCTATATTTAAAGCATGATGATAGCCAGAATAAAAACAAATATTTATTGTAGTCACTAGATGAATTTTTATTTCAAACTCGCACCATGAAACCTTATAGCTGCATTCACACCTGAACAATACAGTGCATCAAGCATTTTTGGCGCATTTGTGTCACGACAACCCGTTGACTTGAATGGGCTGCTTATCACATGACAAAGGCTCCAAAGAAGCTCAAGTACCATTTTTTTGGCACTGAGACAAGTGCAACAAAAGGCACTACTGCTACCCATGTTTGGCATGTCATTAAGAAATAAATTATGTAAGCTTAAAATACTTTAAATAATTATTAAATAAATAATGGCACTACAATTGTGATGCATGTCTTTGCTTATTTCTTATGCATTTCTGCCCACGTTTCCATGTCACTCAGGTATAACACATTTTTTTACATTTTAATTACATTTTTTTCTTTGGAGTAAATGTTGAATACTGTGCAACGTATGCATACAATAACATAAGCTATTGTTATTATTATATTATATCCACTGTACTGGTGGAATTGTTTTTTATAATACACAGTTGTGATGCAATGCATATAGGCTAATAAAGGAACATGCTGATGGGAGGAGAGAGTAAAGTCATAGAGAGATGAGTTAATCAGTCTACTTCTTCTTTCACTGTCCAGTCACAGGCTGGGTGTGGGAAGGGGAGCCTGGAAGTATAATTTAACTACAGCAGAGACAGGTCTCCTCTCCTGTCAGTTAGGACTGTGTTGTGTGGCAGAGCTGTGTAAATCTCAGAACTGTATGGACAGAAGTACCACTCCTTTGGCAGATAAAACATCCCTCTTATAGGTATCATATGTGTTTTAGCAGTTGCCCGTAGTTCAGCTTTAATACTGGAGTAGACTTGGTTTTAAAAATGATAATATATCTGACCTTGTTTTTGTATTAGGTTAACAAATACGACTTTTTTTTTTGGTTCTAGCCTGCAATTACTAAGTAGTTTAGAAGAACCTGGAACTCAGTGTTTAAATGTTTATTAATAATAATAATAATAATAATAATAATAATAATAATAATAAAAGTAGAGTACTTGTATCTACTGCTACACTTGCAAAGCTTTGAATTTAAAAACATTGTACAGTGTGTTTTATTGACCAACATGCTTTTTGACCAAACTAGTCAATGTTAAAGTCAATGTCAAAGAAAACAAAAGTGAGTTAATAGGTTTTTTGAGGCTAAAAATGAAATTACTATCTTGAATGCCTTTATCAAAAGCCTTAATTTTTATACTAAATACTCAACATCCTTGCCCTGAACCCTAAAATTTAACACTGAAACCTAGCCAACCCCTAATACTTAATCCAACCCTTAAAACTTAACTCATGATACTTAACCTGGCTATAACCCTTAACTTTACTCTAATGTGTAAAACAGATTGTTTTTTAACAAAAAAAACCCCCAAATATTACATTTTATAAACTTAAAAATAAAGCAACTAAAATAAAAGTGACCCAAATCCCATTATTGTCTTCATTTAAGTCTTAATCTAAACCTTAAAAACCAAACATAACCTTTAGCCTCAAAATGACACATTCACTTTTTTATTGCCAAAAGAATGAGCAATAAAAACCTTCCAGCCCCGTGGCAAGTCCAATTGCTATGAGCCTATGACAGGGATGTTAAAGTTGAATTTTCAGAAGTTAGGGAATAGTTAGATAATGGGAAAAGAAAGTTGGTGGTGCTAGAACTGCAGGGTGCCATCTCTTCTCCTGAACTAGATGTCAAGTGTCACTGACTTTGCCTCTGCTAATCTATGCTTTACATGTTATGCTTACCTCTCAACTTCTCCTTATTAGTTTGTATGTGCCTAGTGGTTTCAGGTATACACTATATTGTCAAAAGTGTTGGGACACCTGCCTTTACACGCACATGAACTTTAATGGCTTTTTCTCATGGTCTCTCGGATAACATCGAGGATGAGATAGCAGCCCGAGACATACCTACAGATCTGGAGAAGTTGATCATGTTTGCCATTCTCATTGACTCCAGACTCTGAGAGACCTTCCTTTAAGGAGCGCTTGCAGGAGCCTCCTGTAGGTTTTACTGAGCATTGCAGTCCCACCCTTGCCTCCCTCACCTTCCATGCCTCCTGGTACTCAGCCACTAGTCAGCCAGTGAAGTAGAAACCATGCAGTTGGGCTTGCACCTGAGGTCCTGTAGGGGACAGACCTTAGGTGGTGTTGTTACATCCCCAGTTATCCTGAAGGATAAGCCTATAGTTCTGGTTACCCTTTCTTGGTCTGAGTCGTTTATCAATACACAGGCTCTAATCGACTCGGGGGCTGCATGCCTGTTCATAGATAGTGCCTTTGTGTCTAAACACTCGATTCCACTGCAGCTTCATGCCACTCCACTTGTCATTGAGGCTATTTATGGGAGACCTGTACAGCCGGCCCATGAGACTGCTCTTTTGACCATGGCCGTAGGGGCTCTTCACCATGAGATAATCCAATTTCAAGTAATTTCTTCACCTCATTACCCAGGGTTTATTGGTTATCCTTGGTTACAGAGGCACAACCCCCCTTTTGATTGGCTTCATGATGAGGTTCTTTCCTGGACGCCACAATGCAGTAAAACATGTTTTCAGAAAGTGGCTAAGGTCTGATGCACCTGTTCCCTCTCCTCCTTGCCAGAGAAATACCGCAAATTTATCGATGTCCTTGACAAGGGTCAAGCCAGTAGTTTGCCTCCACACCAGTCGTATGATTGTGCAATTGACCTTCAACCTGGTGCCATGCCCCCTTGTGGCCGAGTTTACCCTTTGTCTGTCTCGGAGGATAAAGCCATGGAGGGCTATGTTTCACTTTCTCGAGGGTTCATCCGCAAATCCTCATATCCTGCTGGTGCTGGCCTTTTCTTTGTGAAAAAGAAGAGTGGTGAACTGAGACCTTGTATCGATTATAGTGGTCTCAATCGCATCACCATTAAGAACGCCTATCCGATTCCATTAACTACGGAATTATTTGACCGCCTCAAGGGACCAATGGTTTTCACGAAGCTCAATCTGAGAGGGGCATACAATGTCGTGAGGATCAAGGGGGTCAACGAATGGAAAACTGCGTTTAATACCAGGACAGGACATTACAAATATCTTGTAATGCCATTTGGTCTTTGCAACGCTCCTGCAGTTTTTCAGGAATTTATTAACAATGTCCTCCGAGATATTTTGAAGCAATGTGTGATTGTTTATCACAACGATATTCTCATATATTCTAAATTCCTAGAGAGCCATCACACATATGTCTGTGTGCTACGGAGACTGAGAGATTATAACCTGCATTGTAAGTTGGAAAAGTGCGAGTTCCATGATGAACAGGTTACATTTCTGGGTTATGACATTTCTACTGCTGGTTTTTCGATGGACCCAAAGAAACTATTTGCAGTTCTACAGTGGCCTCGACCCGTAGGTCTACGTTTGCTACAACATTTTCTTGGCTTTAAAACACGTGGAATAATCAATGTACAATAGTAAACAAAACACCCCACTCCCAGCGCTTATGATCTAAATTCCAAAAGGGTGTACTAGCAGCTACTATAAACAAACTAGAACATAAACATATATGCTGAATAAAATCCAACTTTAGCAGCGCTCAAATTCAAATTGTATAACATCCATCCATATAATCACATATGTTGATTAGATGAAACCACAGATAAAAGTTTGTCCATGTATTCCATGTGCAATATATATCCTAACTGATTGACCGTCAACACACCTCATGAGAGCTCACCCCTATGGTAGTGAACTCACCGGATAAACAATAGGTATGCACCCGTGTTATAATCCATTCAGGAAGCAGCAAACCGGTCCTTCCATCTAGATGTCACTCATGACAAAAAGATGCATATACATAGCATTATTCCGTAAGGTAAAATTTATTGATTAAATTCCCATCTCCCATACAGATTGCACTTACAAGAGCAAAGAAAAAATAAAAGCATTTGAACAAAGCAGTCGTGTCACATTCGGTCAAACTTTCACTGCCTGAGGGATCTCACACGGCGGCGTACGTGGGTCGAGCTGACGGCTGATCGACAGACTGGATGGCTGCGTGGTCACTTACTATCGCGTTTCATCATCATTTAGTCAGGGGGCATGGCCACACAGCGCAGCACATCTAATTTATACACTTACAAGCGAGGGAGATTAACCCATCATCCATCCAGTAACACAATTCATTCAACGCTTAATGTGCATAGGTGCCTATGCTTACACACATCCCATAACATACATCTTAACTCAACATTAGACAGTACATTCCTCGCCAGCAATGATGATTAAAGAACTTTATTTCAGCCTGTATTGAAACCTCTTAACATAAATACAGTTCATATTAGCATATTGCACCACTCCCAATATCATTCAATTGCATCGTGTATGGTCTTAAAATAACGATACGCCAATCGCATTCATTTAATTTGATGTACCAGAGATTTGCTATAGATTTAGTAGCATCAGCGCCTCCACCTATAAATATCTATAGCACTATCTATATAAAAGATTTATTGACATCTTGTTTTTTTATTTGGGTTGGGACTGAACCATCCTTGATTGATTTTGTTGAGAGTCTCAACCAAAATAATAATATTAAACTGGATTGTCACTGGAGTAGGGAACAAATTCATTATCTAGATGTTATGGTCATGATATGTAATAGAGAATTAATTTAAACCTACTGACCACAGTAGTTACTTACCTATTTACAGTGGTCATCACCCGACATGGCTTAGGAATGTACCAAAGGGCCAGTTTACAAGAATCAGAAGGAACTGTACTAGAGATGCTGATTTTTTAACAATCACAATTAATAAAGGAACAATTCGTAGAAAAGGGATATAAATCGGTACATTTAGACAGTGCCCTACAAGAGGTGAGGCACACTACACAAGCCATGTGTTTAGCAAATAAGGTAAAATCGAATGATGATAGACATGAATGGGGTTTTATTAGTAACTTTCACCCACAATACTAAGAAGTTGAAACTATTTTCAGAAAGTACTGGCCAAGTATGGACAAAATTCTGAGGAAATCAGTACCTAAAGACCCTAGGTTTATCTATAAAAAAGGGACCATAATTTGGTGATAAGATAGTGAAAAAAATATTAGATCCTCCAACAAACCTTTAATGTTTTGGGATAGAGCAGGTTTTTATTCCTGTCGTAGGATTTTATTGTGTCGGCAGGTGAACACACATGTAAGAGGTTTGACTGAATTTTGTTCAACTGCCAATGGCAAACCATTTAAGATTAAAGATTTAATTACATGTAACTCGACCCATGTGGTATACGCATTACAGTGTCTGTGTGGTCTGAAGTATATAGGCCTCACAAAGCATACAGTGAGAAAAAGAGTATCTGAACACATTAATAACATTAAAATAGGTTACAAAGATCATAGCGTGTCAATGCATTTTCACTGCAAACATCATAGAGACCCTTCAGGTTTAAAATTTTGGAGCATAGAAATAACTAGGCCTGTGTGGAGGGGTGCAAATAGAGTCAGAGATCTATCAAAGTATGAAACTAATTGGATATATCTAACAGACACTTCATACCCTAAGGGAATGAATGTAGAACTCAACTTGATTTGTTTCATCAGCGATTATTCGTTTTTATGAATCAATTTTTAGGAATAGTTTTTAGAAATAATTTTTAGAATTAATTTTTATGAATAGAGCTCGGGAAGCTGGCTTTTTCATCTTTATTTTTATGTTGTAAATTCATCTAATGAAATTTTAGTCCATTTATTATGCTGATGTTTATACATATATGCAATAATTGTAATGTTTCATCAGTTTATCAATTTATGGCTCTTTAGATTTAGGTATAGATTGTGATCTACTTATTTGTTAATATATGGATTCTAGTGCTATAGATATTTATAGGTGGAGGCGCTAATGCTACAAATTCTATAGCAAATCTCCGGTATATCAAATTAAATTAATGCGATTGGCGTATTGTTATTTTAAGACCATACACGATGCAATTGAATGAGATCGGGAGCGGTGCAATATGCTAATATGAGCCTTATTTATGTTGTTAAGAGGTTTCAATACAGGCGGAAAGAAAGTTCCTCAATCATCATTGCTGGTGAGGAATGTGCTGTCTAATGTTGAGTTATGTATGTTATGGGATATGTGTAAACATAGGCGCCTCCGCACATTAAGCAATGACTGAATTGTGTTACTGGATGAACGATGGGTTAATCTCCCTCTCTCCTAAGTGTATACATTAGATGTGCTGCTCTGTGTGGCCACGCTCTCTGATGAAGTGATAACGAAATACAGCCATCCAGTCTGTCGATCAGCTGTTAGCTCGACCCGGGTACGCCTCCGTGTGAGGCGGTGAGAGTTTTACCGAATTTGACAGGACTGCTGTGTTCAAATGATTTTACTTTTTCTTTGCTCTTGTAAGTGTAATCTGTATGGGGGGACGGGAATTTAATCAATAAAATTTTACCTTACGAAATTATGCTATGTATATGCATCTTTTTGTCATGAGTGTCATCTAGATGGAAGGACCAGTTTGCTACTCCCTGAATGGTTGATAACACAGGTGCATACCTATTGTTTATCCGGTGCGTTCACTACCATAGGGGTGAGATCTCACGAGGTGTGGTGACAGTCAAGCAATTAGGATATATATATATTGCACATGGAATACATGGACGAACTTTTATCTGTGGTTTCATCTTATCAACATATGTGATTATATGGATGGATCTATACATTCAAATTACATGGACTTTATACAATTTGAATTTGAGCTCTGCTAATGTTGAATTTTATGCAGCATATATGTTTATTTTCTTGGCTTTGCCAATTATTATCGGAAATTTATTCAGAACTTCTCTTCTCTGGTCAAACCCCTGACATATATGACCAGAAAGGATTGTAATCCACAGAATTGGTCTCCGGATTCCATTAAAGCCTTTGAGTCTCTCAAGGCTGCCTTTGTTTCAGCTCCTATGCTGGCACATCTTGATCCTACATTACCCTTCATTCTTGAGGTTGATGCATCTGAGACTGGAGTAGGCACCCTTCTGTCTCAACATCCTACCTCTGAGAGCACTATGAATCCTTGTGGCTACTTTTCTAAGAAATTGTCTCCTGCAGAATGCAATTACAAGATTGGGGACAGAAAATTGTTAGCTATCATTTTAGCTCTTAAAGAATGGAGGCATCTCCTCAAAAGGTACCACTGTGCCAGTCCTCATTTTGACTGACCATAAAAATCTCACTTTGTCTGAGGCAAAACGCTTATCTCCCAGAAGGGCGCCATGGGCTCTTTTTCCATCAATCTTCAATTACATAGTCTCATTCTTACCCAGTACTAAGAATGTAAGGGAGGACGCATTGTCACAACAGTTTTCCTCAGCTTCCAAAATGGAGTCGGTTCCTGCTCCTGTAATACCTCATGGTCGTATTCTGGCCACTGTACGTATTAGCCTCACTTCACCTTTGGGTGACAGAATTCTTGCCGCTCAGATCCAATCTCATCCCAAGAAACCTGGTGACAGCTGTTTTGTCCCTGAGAATCTCTGCACTGCTTTGCTCCAGACTTACCATTCTCCCAAGGCAGCTGACCACCCAGGGAAGAATCAACTCATTTGGGTGATTTCCCAACAATTCTGGTGGCCTAGTCTCCGCTCTGATGTAACCGCCTTCGTAGCCGCTTGTTCCATGTATGCTCAGAGTAAGACACCACGACACCTTTCAATGGGCCTCCTACAACCCATACCCAATGGAGAGAGACCTTGAACCCACCTGTCTATGAATTTTATTGTAGAGTTACCCAACTACCAGGGCAATACAGTTATTCTTATGGTGGTTGACCGGTTCTCGAAAATGCCACATTATATTCCACTAAACAAGTTGCCCACATGCAAAAAACTGGCATCCATTTTTGCTTGGGAGACCTACCCAAGGTTATCATCTCGGACAGGGGTAGTCAGTTTGTCTCCAGGTGTTGGCGAGCCTTTTGTGCAGTTAGGAATTCAGCTTTCATTTTCTTCTGCGTATCACCCAGAGTCCAATGGAGCCAACCAAGCCTTGGAGCAGTTTCTATGTTGCTATATTTCTGACCACCATAACTGGTCAGACCTCTTACCTTGGGCGGAGTTTGCCATCAATACAGCTTCCCAATTGTCTCCGTTTATGGCGAATTATGGTTTCCAACCATCCATGTTGCCTGACTCATTTGTTCCTCAAAGAATTCTTGCCTTAGAGGAGCATCTCTGTGATCTTCGTTCCACTTGGGTGCAGGTCCAAGAGTCCTTGCAACAGGCCAGTGATAGGTACAGACTCCATGCTGACCGCTGACGCCTACCTGAGCCTTTCTACCAGGTTGGGGAGAGGGCCTGGATTTCATCTTGTAACATCTGACTCCGTGTTCCCTCACTGAAACTGGCACCATGGCTTATTGGGCCTTTCTGTATTCTCCGTAGGATCAACCCAGTAGCTTACGCATTAGACCTTCCTTCTAACATGCATATTTTGAATGTTTTCCATGTCTCCTTATAAAAACCTTTGGTGCTTCACCACCTCGGTACCATGTCCTTGTCTGGTTGAGATACATGAGGAGTATGAGATACAATCAATGATTCACTCCCTTAGGTTCCGTGGCCGCATACAGTACCTGGTTCATTGGAAAGGGTATGGTCCAGAGGAATGCTCTGGGGTCTCATCCTTGGATGTAAATGCTCCTGGTCCTCCTCTGTGCTTTCCATAGAGGTTTTCCCTCAAACCTGGTGAGGGGGAGGGGTCATTGAGGAGGGGTACTGTCAGGGCTGAGCTCTCAGCTCTCCCTTCTCAGTACTTAATTACCAGCACTCATCTTTCCACAGTGGCTCACCTGGTGATCATTTCCTGCTCGTCAGTCCAGCCTACAGGCAGCCCCTTCTAACTATTTAAACTGCCTGGTTCATTCCTTCTGTGCCTTCACCTTGGTCAAACATATCTGGAGACTATCTGCTGTGTTCCTCTTGAAGACTTGCCTGGCTGACATCCCTTATGGTTCCTGATCCTGTCTGCTGCCTCCGACTACGCTGATCTCTGGCTTTCTGACTTACTGGCTTGTTTTGACTACCTGCTTTGGCTACCAAACCATGGCTATATTTTGACTATGTTTATTATTTGTACCATTTTTACCATTTTATTAAAAGGTTTGATTTTTACTGCATTTTCTGTCTCCGTCTGATTCATGGTTCCTGACAGTTGGGAGCATGAAATTGTCCAAAATGTCTTGGTATGCTGACGCCTTAAGAGTTCCCTTCACTGGAACTAAGGGGCCAAGCCCAACTCCTGAAAAACAACCCAACACCATAATCCCTCCTCCACCAAATGATTTGGACCAGTGCACAAAGCAAGGTCCATAAAGACGTGGCCGAGTCCTGACCTCAACCTGATAGAATACCTTTGGGATGAATTAGAGCCGAGGCTGCGAGCCGGGCCTTCTCATCCAACATCAGTGCCTGATCTCCTAAATGCGCTTCTGGAAGAATGGTCAAACATTCTCATAGACATACGCCTAAACCTTGTGGACAGCCTTCCAAGAAGAGTTAAAGCTGTTATAGCTGCAAAGGGTGGGCCAACTCAATATTGAACCCTGTGAACAAAGACTTGGATGTCATTAAAGTTCATGTGCATGTAAAGGCAGGTGTCCCAATAATTTTGACAATATAGTGTATATCAATGATTCAACACTCTATTAAATTAGAAAAAATACTAATTCCTGTTGTAAACTTCTCTAATCTTTATTCCTTTCAATAAAAGTAAATGTTAAAAAAAATGATATAAAAAAAAAAACCTAAAAAAGGTATTATGCGTATAAAGTACCATTCCTAAAGATATAAATTGTATTGGTAAGTTGTCAGTGTCCAAAGCAATTTCCAGAGGCAATTATTTTCAGGGACAATTCACTGAAATGCGATGCAGTGGTCTCTCATTTTTCCACTTACCAGAATACAGAAGGCAATCCTGACTCATCCACATTTATAAAGTTTATCTGTGCTTGCACTGTAATTTTGTGTCTTATTTAGTGATGGAATGCTTTTAAACTACTTTGAACTGCTCTTAGAATAGATTGCACAACATCTGTAATGAAGATAAAATGAAACAAAATGCTTAATATGATATAAACCAGAATATGTTCCCAAGTGTATTTTTCCTTTTTGGAGATCAATGCATGAATAAACTGGAGAAACAATTAGCCCTTTTTATCCTTTTAGACCAATTTTCATTTAATTTTGAACACTGTCCAAAAAAAAAATTTCTGATGATTATTAATACAAAAAATTAGTAGGTCTCTGAAAATCAGTTCCAGGCACAGAGCAGATGCCCGCTCCTAGCAAATAATTTGAGTCAGTTTAATTATCCAAAACAAGGCAGGACACTACTGAAATAGATTTTACAGAATTTTATACTTTATAACATACTGAGATCTCAATACTCTATCATTAAAGCAGGAAAGAAAAAACAAAATGGACAAGACAACAGTTTCCATCACAAAGTAGAGCTTTAGCTGAACACCATTTTCTCTTTTCCCTTCATATATTCATTTACCTCACTGTATTCCCTGGTTTCTTTCTGTACCCCCCCCCCCATTAATGGGTTCAGTAACCCTTTGGCCCCCTTTTTATATTTTACTTATAACATTGTTCTTTTCTTATATTGTATATTGTTTGCATTTTCCAGGTGACCTCACTCAGATTGTATTTAATTCTCCTGATATATTGAATTTTAGCCACTCCATGCACTAAAACCCTTTTTTGCTGTATAGCTAAAAACTCAATAAACATATGTTTAACCAAAAAAATAAATAGCTTTTAACTCAGGGGTGGGAGAGACGAACCAGGGAAGGAAAAAAACAGTATAAGCAGTTTAAATTTCAAATTAAAAATGAGCACTTGTATTGAAAGTATTATAACAAATATAGTTTTCTTATCCATAAGCAAATATGTAGGTTCTGGCATTTATGGTACCCAAAGATTCAGATTATGGCTATTTAGGGAAATCGTGACATAAAAAAAAAAAAAAAAAAAAAAAAAAAAAAAAATGTATTCACCAAGTATGGGAGTGCAAAAGTAGGTAGGAGTGCGAATTTGTCCTAAATTGTGAAACACATTATGAACACACAGTCCACGCTCAGATTTCTTTTGGCACTGTTACTAACATAATTGTAAATTAGGTTATTAAAGCCTAACTCTGGGCACGTCTTTTAGAAGAAAAAGAAGCCTCAGCCAGTGTTGAAAATAAAAAAGCAGCTCTGGCTGCAACACTCACCTCCTCTCCACTGTTGTTCCCCACAGTAATTCCATATCCTCAGTTTCTGCGTTGAATGATGCCCAGCATCATATAATGCCCAGTTCTGGGCAACCCCTATTTTGCTACTATCCTTCTCTCCCACCCCACCAAACCCATCATGCCAGTCATCCTTAATTTGTGAAGTCAGTTATACTCATCTGAGTCCCCCAGCCAGGTCCCCTGCTAATGCTGCTTCCACCTGCAGGAAGCACTAGCCCAGGACCACATGTTTTCATCCTGTCCCCTTCACTGCTTTTGGTCCAATATCAGAACTCTTCTCAATCCTATGAGGACCCCTCCACTGCCCAGCGAATGGAAATAGAGAGAGATCCAGAAGGACCCTAGCTGGAAGTAAACAGAGCTGGAAGTAAACCTGCCGCTGGATGATCACGTGATCATACCCTAAGGCAAGTGAAAATGGGCATTTAAAGAGTTGTTTTTTCTTCCCAGTGATCAGATAGTGGTGAGTAGGTGTGGGGTAAATGTTATCCCAGGTTGAGCTTTAAATTTGTTAGTGGTCTCAGTAGCTTGTGAAGATAGTTTTAATAATGCAGCCTATGTCAAATACATATTGCATTTTTAAAGTCTTGGGAAACAGCAGAACAGACTTGTTTATGTATTTATAAAATTAGCATAGCAACATCCCATAATAAAAATCTGGCAAATTGAATTTCTGAATGTTGTATATTAAGCATTATTATCTTTTTACTTAACCCTGGAATTTAGCCATGTCTGCAATTCTTGATCTGTGACCAGCAGTCATTAACCTTCACACGCCAAAGCTAACAACATAATCCACCAACCAATGTCTACTCTAGACATACATTTACAATGCACAGCAAGACATAAAGGGGTTGATTTACTAAAGGCAAATAGACTGTGCACTTTGTAAAGTATTCAAGCAAAATTGCAGGTTTTTTTTAATTATTTTTCTTGCACGTGATTGGTTATTCTTTGCAAAAGTGAAGCTTCACCTCATTTACTAAGCTCTGGAGCAACTGCACTTGCCGAGTGCAACTGTACTTTGCAAAGTGCACACAGTCTATTCTTCTAAGGAAGCATTAGAAATAAAATTTGAAATTAAGTCAAAGTGGTTGTATCCTTACATATACCCAGCAAAGTAATTTGCCTCAGGTGATACACAGAGGTCGCTACATCTGTTCAAAGTGTCAAATTTAAAAAACTTGAACTCTGATGCCGCATACACACGATCGGAAATTCGGCCAGCAAAAGACCGATGAGAGCTTTTGCTCGGAAAATGCGACCGTGTGTATGCTCCATCGGACTATTGCTGGCGGAATTCCTGCCAGCAAAAGATTGAGAGCATGTTTTCAATTTTTCGGTCGGAAAAAGTTCCTATCCGAAAATGCGATCGTCTGTATAAATTCCGATGCGCAAAATTCCTACGCATGCTCGGAAACAATTTAACGCATGCTCGGAAGCATTGAACTTAATTTTCTCGGCTCGTCGTAGTGTTGTACGTCACCGCATTCTTGACGGTCGAAAGTTCAGAGAACTTTTGTGTGACCGTGTGTATGCAAGGCAAGCTTGAGCGGAGTTCCGTCGGAAAAACCATCCAAGTTTTTTCCGACGGAAAATCCGCTCGTGTGTACGCGGCATAAGAGTTCAGACAGCAGGGGTGGAGAGCTTAGTGAGGAGAGCTCTGAGAGCTGCTTGGAGGGATGAGAGACACACCCCCTTTACACAACACACACGAACAGAGCTGAGGCTGTCAATCTGCTGGAGGTCCCTCCCCTGTCATCATTTTTCTTTTGGGGTCAGGAAAACTTGTCAGAAGTGACTCCTGCTGATAGCCGGGGAACTAAGCAGCAGACGGAAATTACACTTAGTGCTCTTAATTGAGACAAGTACACCCTATAGAGGGATATGCTTTGTTCATATTTCATGTCTGAGGTATCATTAGGAGGTAAAATTGAAAGCATACTTCCACTTTTGCAGTCAAATTTGACAAAACCACACTGTAGGTTTATTATGTGTTCCCATTCTCATACAGCATGCAATCTTTCCTACCTTTTAAATGTTTCTCAGACAAGGTGTTATACCTGACTACAAGGTTTCTTAAATAATGTTATTGTGAGTCTGTCTCAAATCTGCCTCCATTACCCGCTTCCGGACTGCCCACCTCATATTTACTACTGCAGGGGGGCCTGGCTGCGTGAAACAATGTACCTGTACATTGTTTCCTCTTTGGGGCCCGGGGCGTGCGCGCACACCGCCGGCAACCCACTCCCGCTGTGATTGGACACAGCAGGAGCCAATCAGCAGGTCCAGAGGCCGCAATGGCTGCTGGGACCCGCCGATTGTTCACTGGAGAGGCAGAACAGTGGTCTGCCAATGTAAACAAGGCAGACCGTGGTTCTATCAGAGAGGAAGAGAAAGATCTTATGTTCCTGCTAATCAGGAACACAGATCTCTCTCTTCCTCCAGTTAAACCATTCCCCACACAGTTAGAAATCACTCCCTAGGAGCACACTTAACTCTTTGATTGCCCCCGGTGTTGATCCCTTCCCTACCAAATGTCATTTATACAGTGACAGTGCTTTTTTTTTTTTTGCACTGATCACTGTATTAGTGTCACTTGTCCCCAAAAAGTGTCACTTAGTGTCCAATTTGTCTGCCGCAATGTCTCAGTCCCGCTAAAAATCACTGATCGCTGCCATTACTAGTAAAAATAAAAATGCCATAAAAATATCCCATATCCCATGTAGACGCTATAACTTTTGCACAAACCAATCAATATACGCTTATTGGGATTTTTTAATCAAAAATATGTAGCAGAATTCATATTGGCCTAAATTGATGAAGAAATTAGATTTGACATTTTTTTATTGGTTGTGTTTTATAGCAGAAAGTAAAAAAATATAGTTTTTTTTTCAAAATTGTCCTTTTTTTTGTTGATAGCACAAAAAATAAACACCGCAGAGGTGATTAAATGCCACCAAAATAAAGCTCTTTGTGGAAGCTCTGTTTCACTAAGCTATGGGGAAAATGAATGCAACTGCACTTGAAGAGTATAACTGCACTTCCAAAGTACACAGTCTAATTTCCTTTAGTAAATCTACCCCACGATGTTCAAACCTAGTTACAATTGATAATGAATAGGGATTAGCCCGCGGGTGTTCATTTGTTCTAAAACGAACCGAACATATGGAACGTTTGCAGGAAATTTGAGTGCTGCGGAATGCCCGATAATGCACTGCGAGATCGCAGTGCATTGCTGTATGATGATTGGCCAAAGCATGCACCTGACCTGCATGCTTTGGCCAATCACAGAACCCTGTGCCAAAATTTTAATTTTTTTTTTTTTAAATGGCGTGGGGGTCTCCCCAAAAGCCATACCAGACCCTTATCCAAGCATGCAACCTGCCAGGCCACAGGAAAAGGGGCCTGGCACTGAACTATACCAGGCCACATGTCCTCAACATGGGGAGTTTCCCCCAAAGCACCTTGTCCCCATGTTGATGGGGACAAGGGCCTCATCCCCAAAACCCTTGCCCGGTGGTTGTGGGGGTCTGTGGGCGGGGGGTTTATCAGAATCTGGAGGCCCCCTTTAACCAGATCCCGGCCCCCCCATGTGAATGGGCAAGTGGCCTGGTATGGTTTAGGAGGGGTAGGGCCGCTCTCTCACCCCCCCCCCCCTTTTCCTGCCTGCCAGGTTGCATGCTCGGATAAGGGCCTGGTACGGATTTTGGGGGGGACCCCCAAGCCATTTTTTTTTTTAATTTTGGTGTGGAGTTCCACTCAATATCTACACCAGACACGAAGGGCCTGGTAATGGACTGTGGGGAACCCACGCTGTTTTTTTCAATGATTTTTTATGTATATTGCCAGGATACGGCAATATATTACAGCCTCAAGAAATTTTGTATTACATTTTTTCCTTTAGAAATGTAATTTTGCTGCGGTACTGTTAGAAACATGGGAAAGATGCGCTACTTCACAGGCAGACTAAGAGCACCCCCCAAGTATATTTAAATGAATATTTCATTTTTATTGTTTCACTGTAAGCATTATTAAGACACTGCTCCTGAAAAAATTGCCTTTTTAAAAACCTTTTTTTTGCACTGATACATGTCCCCTGGGGCAGTACCCAGGTCCCCATCCACTTTTTATGGCAATAACTTGTATACAAGTCTTGAAAATTAACAATATTGATTTTTCATGTTCGCATCCCATAGACTTTAACTGTGTTCACATGTTCACACAAATTTTTTTGTCTGTTTGCATGTTCTGGTGCGAACTGAACCAGGGTGTGTTCGGCACATCCCTAATAATGAAGATCTGTATACACAATACAGACAGGTTTAGTTATGGTAAACACAGCGGCCCAGCCCCCCCCCCCCCCCACAAAGTGAACGATGTAGCATTTTTCCTTGCTTGGTCCAGAAAAGAGCATCTAAAAAAGGTATGCTATGTGAATAGGGATATGTAACAAATATAAAGTATATGCTATCCCAATTTGGCTGCAAAGTGGAGATAGTTTTAGCACCCTGGGGTTTTGTCAGGGGTGCTCCTCACAAATTTACTTACCAGGAGTAGTTGCCCTGGTCAATTGTTAGAGATCCACTGATTTCTCCCTAACCTTGCCCTGGTTGTACTTTTCTCTTCTGCCACTAGGTGGCCGGGCACCTGGTGGTATTAGATATGAGAAGGTCAGGTTATGGCTATATGAGTATCTCAGCCAATGGGCAGGAGTTTTCTTGAATCCCTTGGCCTGCTGGGAGAGCCTATATATTCGGGTGGAGTCAGGTGATCTATCTTCTGTGCCACCTGGACGGCTGTCTGGATGGACATGTGTCATGTGCCCCGGGCTCCGAGGCTGGAGATTGAGCCTATCCCGGGGCGTCTGGCTGCTAGGCTGTGTGAGGGCTAGGGATTAGCTTAGTGTTCGAACATCGCATGTTCGGCCGTTCGTCGAATTACGAATGATATGGGCTGTTCGCGCCAAACTCGAGTGGCGCATCACGGCCCATAATTCACTGCGGCATCGCAGTGCATTGCTGGCTGATGATTGGCCAAACATGAAATATGACCTGCATGCTTGGCCAATCACAGCGCCGTGTGTACAGAGAGCCGTAATTGGCCAAAGCCAGGGTGGCTTTTTGCCAATTATGGCTCAGGGCTTAGTACACGCCCCACACTATATAAGGCCGCCTGCACGTCGGTTCTGTGTAGTGTGTTCCGGCGTTGAGAGAGAGACAGTGTCATTTGATTTAAGTTAGAGTATACAGGTGAGTCAGTTAGCTGCACTTACAGTGTATTGTGTATATATATATATATACACACACACACACACACACACACACACACACTGTATTCAGTTTAGCTAGATCCGTTCCCGTTATTCTCTTCCTACTGACAGGCAGGCATTTTTACAGTATTTACAGTTACCTGAAGAAAATTGCTGGTGTTCTTCTGATCCTATTAGCTACAGTATTTACAGTTAGTGTAGTGCGTCCTCTGCACCTAAAGCTACCTGAAGAAAATTGGTGGTGTTCTTCTGTTCCTATTAGTACTGCAGGCAGCTGTAGTATTTACAAGTTAACAGGCGTAGGTCTGGTTCACGGTACAACACCTAGTTGCAAAGGCACCTCATCCCTATGTAGTAATGGGACAAAGAGAAAAATTGTGGGGATTTTTACGGTGCCAACAAAAATTATGAAATGAGAATTAAAAAGATAGATTTTATTTATACAAAAAATTATTTTAAAATGAATTTTTTTTTACAAAGAACATAGAAATATTCACAATAATAACAACAATATGGTGGTTGTGAAATATGTAGGTTCGAACCAAAATAAATGAAGGTTGCACACTAGCCCAACATGTTTCGCTGATTTCTTTTTCAGGGGATGTGCAATTCAGAGAAAGGTTGGTATGAAAAACTAAACAAATACAGAGAAAAAAAAAAAAGTTGTTAAAACAGACATCGTTATTATTGCACTAAATAGCATAAAGCGATACTTATAAGTGAGCAGAATCTCCACTACAGACCACATATACAGAGCCACTCACCCCACAAAAATCGCCACCAAAGCAAATGATCGTGTTTTTACAGTATTTACAGCTACCTGAAGAAAATTGCTGGTGTTCTTCTGATCCTATTAGTACCGCAGGCAGCTGTAGTATTTACAAGTTAGTGTAGTGCGTCCTCTGCACAGTGTGCACCTAAAGCTACCTGAAGAAAATTGGTGGTGTTCTTCTGATCCTATTTGTACCGCAGGCAGCTGCAGTATTTACAGTTAGTGTAGTGCGTCCTCTGCACAGTGTGCACCTAAAGCTACCTGAAGACAATTGCTGTTGTTCTGCTCCTAGTAATACCACAGGCAGGCAGCTACAATATTTACAGTTAGTGTACTGTGTCCTCTGCACAGTGTGCACCTAAAGCTACCTGAAGAAAATTGGTGGTGTTCTTCTGATCCTATATTATTACCACAGGCAGGCAGCTACAGTATTTACAGTCAGTGTACTGTGTCCTCTACACAGTGTGCAGCTAAAGTTACCTAAAGACAATTGCTGGTGTTCTCATACTAATAATACTACAGGCAGGCAGTTGATTCTGCTAGCTGCAGTATCAGTATATATATATATATATATATATATATATATATATATATATACACATCCCAGCTTTGTGCAGCTACATCTCACTGTAGGCCATTAGTATGTCTGGAAGGCCAACAAGGAGAGGCAGACAGTCACAAGCCAATAAAAGAGGGCAAGCAGGCTCTGTGTCTAGAGGCAACTGTGCTGGTCGTGGAGACGGTGCATTCTCATCAGCACGTGGCTGTGGGACATGCTTGTCCTTTTTTTTTGACAGCTGGCCGTGTTAAACCGCAACATGCGGAAGACTTGGTAGAGTGGATGACAAAGCCGTCCTCATCCTCCTCATCCTCTCTCACCCAGGCTCAGGGTACTTTGTCTGGCAAAGCAGCTGCCAACGCTGCTTCTTCCCTCGGCTCAATGGCATCAGTCATTCCTTTCCTAGCCCCACCATGTCCTCCTGAGGAGTCCCCCGAACTGTTTCTCTAGGAGGTTGCCCAGTGTTTTGAAGGCTCCGATGATGGTACCCAGCTAGAGGAAGGCAGTAACGTGAGCCCAGAGAGAGGGGGTGCCCAAGAAGGACAGCAATCTTGCAGTCATGTTCCCCCAGCTGCAGCATACTGCCAGCTTTGCTCCAGTGATGAGGAGGGAGGGGATGATGAGGTCACTGACTCCACGTGGGTGCCTGAGAGGAAGAGGAAGAGGAAGAGGAAGAGGAAGAGGAAGAGGAGAAACATATCCAACAAGGCAGGATGCCCTCCAGGGGCCAGCTTAAGGGCTGCACACCGACTGCATCACACCGCAGAGCTCCGCATGTGCAGGGCACTGCTGTCTCTGCACGTTATTCCAAAAGTTCTTTGGTGTGGGCCTTTTTTGAGATGAGTGCATCAGATCCCGCTGCTATTTGCAACATATGTCTCAAGCGTATCTCGCGTGGCCAAAACATCACCCGCTTGGGCACCACATGTTTGACCAGACATATGTCGATCTGCCATGCAGTTCATTGGCAAGCGTACCTAAAAGACCCACACCAAAGAACAAGGAGGACCTCTCCTTGCTCCTCATCAGCTGGGATCTCCAACCCCACTATACCTCCAGTCCTCTGAGACCTGCACTGAGAGGAATGAAGGTGTAGAATTAGGTGTGTCACAGCCAAGTACTTGGGGGCAATCTGCTATCGGTACATCAACCTCAGGTTGTACCAGGCAAATTTCCCCGCCCCAGCTGCTGCATCGCCGAAAGAAGTTCACTCCCTGCCATCCAGCAGTTGAATGCTAGCTTGGCTATATTGCTAGCACTTCAACTGCTGCCTTTTCAGTTGGTAGACTCTGCCCCCTTCCGTGAGTTTGTGGAATGTGCGGTTCCTTGGTGGCAGGTTCCCAAACGCCACTTTTTCTCATGGAAGGCGATTTCGTCTCTCTACCGGCATGTGGAAGGCAATGCCTTGGCCACGCTGAACAGGGCGGTCAGGTGCATATTACCGCTGATTCATGGTCCAGCAGGCATGGACAGGGACGTTACCTATCTTTCACCGCGCATTAGGTGACTCTTCTGGCAGCTGGGAAGGATGCAGGACAGGGTGCAGTAGTGTTGGAGGTTGTTCCGCCACCACGCCTCCAAAATTCTACTAGTGGTGATTCTGCCACACCTCTCTTCTCCACCCCCTCCTCTTCTTCTTCCTCCATGGCCTCTTCCTGTGCTGATTTGTCTTCAGAACCAGCGGTGCTCCATAGGCGTTCAAGGGGCTACGCAAGCACGCAGGCAAAAAGATGCCATGCGGTGCTTGAGCTGGTGTGCTTGGGGGAGAGGAGCCATACTGGGGCAGAGATTCTACCAGCTCTGCAGGAGCAGGTTCAGAGGTGGTTGACACCACACCAGCTTAAGGCAGGTATGGTGGTTTGTGACAATGGCACCAACCTCCTCTCTGCCCTCCGACAGGGACAACTGACCCATGTGCCCTGTTTGGCTCACATCCTTAACTTGGTGGTGCAGCGGTTCTTGGGCAGGTACCAGGGCTTACAGGATGTCCTGAGGCAGGCCAGGAAAGTCTGTGTGCATTTCTGCAGGTCATACAATGCCAGTGCTCGGCTGGCTGACCTCCAAAAGAATTTAACCTGCCCAAGAACCGCCTAATCTGTGACATGCCCACCAGGTGGAACTCAACGTTGGCCATGCTGCAGCAGCTGCACACGCAGCAGAGGGCCATCAATGAGTACCAGTGCGACTATGGCACCAGGACCAGGTCAGGCGAGCTTGTTTTTTTTTCCCCACGCCAGTGGGCCATGATCAGGGATGCATGCACTGTCCTGTCACCATTTGAGGAGGCCACGAGGATGGTGAGCAGTGACAGTGCATGCATCAGTGACACTGTCCCCCTTGTCCACCTGTTGGAGCACACGCTGCGTGGAATAATGGACAGGGCACTTGAGGCAGAACAGAGGCAGGAAGAGGAGGACTTCCTTAGCTCTCAAGGCCTCCTTTATCCAGGCAGTGTTCCTCCGTGCCCACCGATCACACAGGAAGAGGACGAGGACGAGGACGAGGACGAGGAGGAGGATTGTGTCAGCATGGAGGTGGAGCCTGGCACTCAGCATCAAGAGCAGTCTTTAAGGAATCATTTATAGTCCCAAGAAACCCATGGACTTGTACGTGGCTGGGAGGAGGTGGCTGCGGATCATGTTGTCCTTAGTGAACCAGAGGACTCCGGACCAAATGCCTCAGCAAACCTACGCTGCATGGCCTCCCTGATCCTGCAAAGCCTGCGGAAGGATCCTCGTATTCATGGTATCAAGGAGAGGGATCAATACTGTTACAAGGGTAAGGTTGCGGACCTCATCTTGCCGTGGCAGAGGGAGCAGAGGATGAAACATCTTCGGGAGGCCTTGCAGAAAGGTCTGTGCAACGTGTTTCCAGAGACTGGGAGGTTACAAACTCCTGTTTCTGGACAACGTGTTGCTGAGGCTTCGGTCAGTTAAAGAAGGAGCAGTGGAGAAGGTGGCCGTCTGACCGATGCGTTCAGACAATTTTTTAGTCCGCAGCCCCAAGGTATGATCAGTTCCAGCAACCATCGCCATCGTCTGTTTTACGTGGTGCAGGAATACCTAGGGGCAAGATCTAACTTGGACACCTTTCCCACCGAAAATCTGATAGCTTGTAAGAATATTTTTGGTTCTGGGCACCGCCACCAGTGGCTAAGGCCCAATTTTTCAGCCCCTGTTTAACAAGGCCATGTAATCACAAATTTTTGATGCAATAGTTTGCAGCAGGGCTCATTCCTTCGCTCCAACCAGAGTATCTGTGAGGGGTTGCAGTGTTGTGGCACCAGCGCCTAAGGCCCAATTTTTCAGCCCCTGTTTAACAGAAGCATGTAATTACAATTTTTGATGCAATATTTTGCAGGAGGGCTCATTCCTGTGCTCCAACTAGAGTATCTGTGAGGGGTTGCAGTGTTGTGGCACCAGTTCCTAAGGATCAATTTTTCTGCCCCTGTTCAACAGGGACATGTAATTACAATTCTTGAGCTAATATTTTACAGCAGGGCCCGTTTCTGCGCCCACCAAGAGTAACTGTGAGGACTTACAGTGTTGTGGCACCAGCACCACAGGCCCAATTTTTCTGACCCTGTTCAACAGAGGCATGTAATTACAATTCTTGATCTAATATTTCACAGCAGAGCCCGTTCCTGCGCCCATCAAGAGTAACTGTGAGGGCTTACAGTGTTGTGTTAACACCAACACCTAAGGCCCCAATTTCTGCAGAGTATATAGGGCAGGCCCCTACTTTCAAACATCCAACTTACAAATGACTCCTACTTGCAAACGGAAGGAGACAACAGGAAGTGAGATGAAATCTACCCCTAGGAAGGGAAATTCTCTCCTGTAAGAGTTAATATGGGAAAAACGTGTCTCCTCTTCACTGATGCTTTATCACCAATCCTTGTTTCACTAAAAACCCCAAATTTTCAAAAAACATTTGTCATTGGGACAGAAAGTGAGGTGAAATCTTCTGAAGAGGTGCACAGACAGCAAAACAAATGTCACGGGGTGATAACCCTTCACTGTGTTTTCCAAAAAGCTTAAAAACAGATTTTTTGGCTGGAGCTACACTTTAAAAATGTACCAGTTCAAAATTACAAACAGATTCTACTAAACAACAAACCTACAATCCCTGTCTTGTTTGCACTGCCTGTATACTGCTGTTCAGAGTATATAGGGCCTGGGGGCCCCGCGCCTTTCCTTTTTTTAATTTGGGTGCGGGGTTCCCCTTAATATCCATACAAGACCCAAATGGCCTGGTAATCGACTGGGGGGGGTACCCATGCCGTTTGTCTCACTGATTTTCATCCATATTGTTGGGACCCGACATTACATTAATGCCGCAAGCAGTTTAAATGATTTTTATTCCTTTAAAAATTTCATTTTGTGTAGGGACTGTTCTAAGCACGGAAAACACGCGCCACTTTACAGGCATACACTGCTCCAGAAAAAAAAATGGACGTTTTTAAAACTTTTTGTGTGCATTGATACATGTCCCCTGGGGCAGGACCCGGGTCCCCAAACCCTTTTTAGGACAATACCATGCAAATTAGCACTTTTGATTTTGAACGTTCGAGTCCCATAGACAATGGGGTTCTAAAGTTCGTGTGAATTTTCGGTCCGTTCGCAGGTTCTAGTGCAAACCGAACTGGGGGGTGTTCAGCTCATCCCTAGTGAGGGCCTATCCAGAAGTAAGAGCAGGGTTGGGATTGGAGCTTGCAGTCCAACCAGAAGTGACGGCTCTGCCGGCTGGAGAACCTGTCAGTGGTCAGAGGTAGAAGGGAAGCTGTCGCCACAAAAAGGACCAACCACCTTATTACCAGGGATCACAGTGAGTAACTAAAGCAAGTACCGAACGGACACGGTTGAGAATCGGGAAACTTCAGGCAATGATCAAGTCAGGGACCCAACTAGTGGAGGTGACGCTTGCAGAGCAGCTTTGTGTGTCAAGCTAGGGACCGAGCTGGTCAGCAGGGGTAAAGCATCTGGAGTGCCAAGCTAGGGACCCAGCAGGGAAGCATGGTGACGCTTGAGGGAGATACCACTGCAAAGATTGGAGGAGCTCAAGTGATTCAGAGTCAGTGAATCAGAGGGTCTAGTGAGAGAGCTCAGTTTTGAAGAACTACAAGAGGAGGTTGTAGTGAAGCTGAAGGAACTGTTACGTTTGAGTTAGGGACTGTTAAAGACTGTTGCCATAGTAGACAGCATCCCTGCATGTTCAGAAGTGGCGCCTTGCTGGGGCCTTTCCCTGCATGGCTGTCCTCCTATTGACCTCTCTGAGTTTGCCAATTGAATCTACAACTACTTAAGGGTGTCCTGGCCCTAACCCCCCCCAAAATACAAAAAGGACTGTTAAGAGTCATAAACCATCTTTTACATCCAAGAAGTGTCTGGCGCGCAATAACTTTGTCCACCTTGCACTCATTATGCCTCACAACCCACCACATAGAGAAGGATGTCAGCTATCTTTGGCCTGGAAAGTTCTCATTACACTGGACAAGGCCAGAGACCTTGCTACATACACTGTCAAGGTAACATGTCAAGACAGACATACAAGACCTGCCATTGCTAGCTTGTTTGTGAACGTGAAAACTCTAAAGCTGTAATTTTTCTTCTTGTTGCATGTCCATTTAGTTAGCACTTTTTCACTGCTGTGTATTCTTAAATAATAAGGTCCCTCAATTACTGCCTTCCTCTATCAACCTCTATTGACCATTGTGAATATGAGACTTGCACATTGTTTTTTCTGTACAATGTCAAATGCTTTATCTTTATCTGAAATCACATTTCTTTAACAAAAATACTTCTGTTGAATGAAAAGAAATTCAACCTGGAGAGTGGTAGCCCCTCATGATGGGCTTTTTCAGCTAATCACACCCTCCTGACTGCATGCCTAAGCTAATGGCAGATGGATTCCAGGAAGTAAATGCTACATAAACCATCTGCTCTTAATCAATATGGCCATGGCCAGAAATGCTAGGAGGTTGTTTTTCAAAGTGATTTATTTGCAAAATAAAGCATGAAGTCATGGTTGGATGGGGGGGTTGCTTTGAATATTATAAATTAATTATATAATGTTTTCAGTTTGCGGTGCTCAGATGCAGTGTAGGTACACTTTAGGTGCTAAAATAAATCTGATATTATTTTCAAATAATTATGGCAGAAAAAATAATACTTTCATTTTATCAATAGGGAGACGTAGGTGAACCTGGACAAGGTATATCTGGTATATCTGGAGCCACAGGATTTTAGGTAAGGCATTAAAGATGTTCTAAAGCTATTAAAACAAAGTGCCAGTTTATTTCCCATCAGTATGTTTTAGAGCCAGACTGTTGCCAGCAGGAGTAAAGTACATTTTCCCCGCATCCGTGACTAATAAGAGTAAAAATGTCCTTACTGGGCAGTGGTCAAAAGGAGTAAAAGTGCCCCTGTGGTAAAAAATATGGCCTTGGATCAGTGATCAATGGAAGTAAAAAATGTCCCTATGTTGGGTTGGTCAGTAGGAGCATAAATGCCCCTATTGCGATGGTTAGTGGGAGTAATATCCATGGGATTTGGAAAGGCCCCCCCCCCCCTAAAGTTCTGTCTGAGTGGAATTAATAAACTCTTCTGCTTCCCAGCTCTGGTGTCAGTGAGTAGCAAAAGACCCCTTGGCGTTGGTGTCAGTGGGAGTGATAAAAGCAATGGTGGAAGTAATTAAGGAACCTCCCAACACTGATGACAGGGGTCAGGGGAGAGGATTAAAAGAACACCCTTGGGCTGTAGTGTGGGCACTGCTGCTCAAGAAGAAACAAAATGCTAGATGTAGACAGATGGAAAAGTTCACTATTACAACTCACAGGAGTTTACTACCTGTCCACTGACTATAGCACAGGTGACACAAATAGCTGTAGAAAAGCATTCAGCATTGTAAAACATTAAGCCCCGGTTCACACAGGGGTGACTTGTCAGGCGACTTAGCCACCTGACAAGTCGCGTCCCGTTCTGTACTATGGAACCCTTCTAATAGGAGCGACGCAAGTCGCTCCAACTTAGAAAAAGGTTCCTGTACTATTTTTGGGGCAACTTCAGGCGACTTGCATTGACTTCTATACAGAAGTCGTTTTGCAAGTCGCCGCTGAAGTCGTGTGCAGATCGCCTCTGTGAGTCGGCCTGCAAGTCATGTTGCCCCTGTGTGAATCGGCAGTAAATGTTCCTACCTGTGGTATGACTGAATGCATACTGCGTATTTTACGTTAATAATGGGAGCTGATTAAAAGATACCCAATACCAGAATTATGGCTGGATTTATACTTTTGTGTAGCAGTAGCATACATTAAAATTCATGTTTTACCACTTAATATTGTTGATGCACGAGTTTATGGCATAAGAAAAAATACTTAAAAAAAAAAAGGTAAAAATTACTGCGCTATCCCCATGAAACCTGTATACAAAAAGTGTACAGTGTATGAAAAATCAAATGACACAAAGCCGCAACTATAGAATGTGAGACACCCACACTAAGATAAACAAAAAACAAAAGTAGCTGCGCTATGAAACTTGGATAAAGGAGAAATGATACAATTCAGTCACCTCTCAATGTGAGGGTTATACACCCATAATATAGTGACAAGCAGTGAGAAAAAAATATTTAAATTACATCAAACAAAGTAAATAAAATATGGATATATGGGTAAATTCAGTCCATTCCAAAAATATGAAGGGAAAGAAAAAGTTCACTAGCAGAACACTCCTTCAAAGGTAGGTGAGACAAGCATCCATGCGATGTAAGTCATAGGACCAGAACACCCAGAAGAACGTGGTGACAGAAGGGTTCCTCCACCAATAAAAATACTGCCCCTTACCAGCTCCTATGATCTCTTGTTACAGGGTCTTTGATAAGGACGGATCCCAATATGTCTCTCCACCATGGGTCTTCTAGGCAGTGGTTGGGCACTCATCCCCCATGAAAGGATACATAAAAAAGGCTTCCATAGCGTAATATGTTTACACACAATTTATTAGAATAGAAAGAAATGCACTTACAATTAGGTTGTAAAACACAGGCTCGTATAAAAACAAAGGCCGGCCGGCTTCAGTATGCTGCCCGTCGCTTCCGGGATCAGCGTGGTGGTATGTGGTGACGTCAGCACGCCGCTCCTCCCTACGCCGTTTCGTCACAACTGATGTCTTCTAGGGGCCAGAAAAAATGCTTACCTGTGCCAAATCTTACTACAGAGCACAGATCTAAATAGTGTTGTGGTACACTGCATTGTCACAAAATAGTGCTTTTTCATGCATTAAGGAGCACTGGGATCCAATTCAATATGAATGCGCTGCTCTAACACAGTGTGCCTCAATGCACAAAAATGTGTGTGTTAACATATGCATAACATGTAATAAGTGGTCCATATAGTGAACTTGGTGTTGAGCTTTAGAGATGAGCCTGATGTTCGAGTCGAACGTAAACATTATCTTATATCCTTATTGATATAAATGATTTTTTAATAGACACCTGGCTCTGTATTTTATAAAATCCCTGAAGAAGGGCATCAAGCCGGAAACGTTGGGTTCATCAGAGAGCCTATAAGCGTCTGTATATGCATTGTAATCCATATAAATCCTATTGTATACATTTGTCTCTTATGACCAAAGTCTTTTTATTGAATGGACTACTTTTGTAATAAACTTTTTTATATTATACAATCACAGTTTCTGGTCACTTTTAAAGTCCCAACCATCAAGGGGATTTTGTGTTTTTTCCACAAAGTGTTTGGGGACCTGGGTCTTGCCCCAGGGGACATGTATCAATGCAAATTTTTCTTTTTAAAAACGGACGTTTTTTCAGGAGCAGTGATTTTAATAATGCATAAAGTGAAACAATAAAAATGAAATATTTTTTTTTCATCAGATTCTTTTTATTGATAACAAAAAAGAACATTTTCATTTTACAACACACTCATCTCATAACTGAGAGGACACAATTTAAATATCGTGCCTGGGGTTGTCCTTAGTATGCCTGTAAAGTAGCCCATCTTTCCAATGTTTAGAGCAGTACCACAGCAAAATAACATTTCTAAAAGGGAAAAATGTCATTTAAAACTGCTTGCAGCTGTAATGAATTGTCGGATCCCGGCAATATAGATAAAAATCATTTTAAAAAAAAGGCATGAGTTCCCACCCAGTCCATTACCAGGCCCTTTGGGTCTGGTATGAATATTAAGGGGTACCCCACACCAAAATTGAAAAAAAGAATTGTGTTGGGGTCCCCCAAAAATCCATACCAGGCCCTTCAGGTCTGGTATAGATATTAAGGGAAACTGTGCACCAAGATTTTTTTAAAAATGGCTTGGGGTCCCCCCAAAATCCATACCGGGCCCTTCAGGTCTGGAATTTAAGGGGAACCCCATGCCAAGATGAAAAAAAAAAATGGTGTGGGGATCCCCCCCAAAATCCATACCAGACCCTTATCTGAGCATGCAACCTGGCAGGCCGCAGGAAAAGGGGGGGCAAGAGAGCGACTCCCCTCCTGAACCATAGCAGGCCACATGCCCTCAACATGGGGAGGGCGCTTTGGGGTCCCCCCAAAACACCTTGTCCCCATGTTGATGGGGACAAGGGCCTCATCCCCACAACCCTTGCCCGGTGGTTGTGGGGGTCTGCGGGTGGGGTACTTATCAGAATCTGGAAGCCCACTTTAAGAAGGGGACCCCCAGATCCCAGCCCCCCTATGTGTATGTATTCCATTGTTCATGAATAAACTGTATAATTTGATACAAGTGTTTGATCACGCGCCTTCCATCCATCCTTCCCACACCATGTGAATGGGTATCAGGTACCCCTACTCATTCACTAAAGAAGTGTCAAAAAGTAAAAAAATGACAGTAGACAGTTTGGGACAAAGTCCTTTATTAAAAAATAAAAAAATAAAAGTGTCCCGCGATGTAACACCGCCCGATGGACCAAAAAAAGAAAAAAAAAAAAAAATGCAACAACTCCACCTCCATGGGAGGCTTCAGCGACTGCAGGCTTTTTGCTTTGACAGCTGTTATATAGCTAAGGGCGGGGTCACCCGGTGACATAACAAGGTGACCCCGCCGTTAGTTATATAAAAGCTGTCAAATCAAAAATGCCTGCAGTCGGTGGGAGCCTCCCATGGAGGCAGAGTTTTTGCCTTTTTTTTTTTCTTTCGGTCTGTCGGGACTCCAAAGCACCCTCCCCATGTTGAGGGCATGTGGCCTGGTACGGGGGGGGGGGGGGGGGGGGGGGCGCTCTCTCATCCTGCCAGGTTGCGTGCTCGGATAAGGGTTTGGTATGGATTTTGGGGGGACTCCCACACCATTTTTTTCATTTTGGTGCGGGGTTCCACTTAAAATCCATACCAGACCTGAAGGGCTCGGTATGGATTTTGGGGGGACCTCCACGCAATTTTTTTATTTTGGTGTGAGGTTCCCCTTAATATTCATTCCAGACCCAAAGGGCCTGGTAATGGACTGGGGGGAACCCATGCCTTTTTTTAATGATTTTTATCTATATTGCAGGGATCCGACAATTCATTACAGCCGCAAGCAGTTTTAAATGACATTTTTTCCTTTAGAAATGTAATTTTGCTGTGGTACTGTTCTAAACATGGGAAAGATGCGCTACTTTACAGGCATACCAAGGACACCCCCCAGGCACGATATTTAACCACTTCAATACCAAGCACTTTCCCCCCTTCCTGCCCAAGCCAATTTTCAGCTGTCAGGTTTTAAATGACAATTGCGCGGTCATGCTACACTGTACCCAAACAAAACTTTTATAATTTTGTTCCTACAAATAGAGCTTTTTTATGGTGGTATTTGATCAACTCTGCGGTTTTTATTTTTTGCTAAACAAATAAAAAAGACATTTTTGAAAAAAAAAAGTTATTCTTTGTTTCTGTTATAAAATGTTATAAATAAGTAAGTTTTCTCCTTCACTGATAGGCGGCACTGATGGGCATTGATAGGCACCACTGAAAGTAGCACTGATAGGCTGCACCGATGAGCACTTTTGATTTTTCATGTTCATGTCCCATAGACTTTAACGGTGTTCGCACAAATGTATTGCCTGTTCGCAAGTTCTGTTCGGCTCATCCCTCTTGAGTTTGCTCACTTTAAAGTCATCACAGAAGACAAGGGGGCACTCTCTAGAGGAAAAGAGATTTCATCTCCAAATATGGAAAGGTTTCTTCACTGTAAGAGCTGTGGAAATGTGGAAAATATTTCCTCAAGAGCTGGTTCTGTCCAACTCAGTAGATTGCTTTAACAAAGGCCTGGATTCTTTCCTAAATATACATAATACAACTGGATACCAACAATTATAGGTAAGGTTGATCCAGGGAATACCAGATTTCCTCTCGGGGAATCAGGAAGGAATGTTTGCCCTGCTGGAACAAATTGGATCTTGCTTTGCTGGGGTTTTTTGCCTTCTTCTGGATCAACTGTGGGTATAGGTTTGTGTATATAGGATTGTATATATTTTTGTTTTTTAATTGGTTGAACTAGATGGACTTGTGTCTTTTTTCAACCAGACTAACTATGTAAGTGCAAAAGGGTCTTGAAAAAGTGAAATTGAAATATACTGACATGAAGAGGTCATGTTCAGAAATTAAAAAATGTATATTGCATGCACATACAATAGAAAATGTCCCAGCACACTAACCAGCCAGCAAAAAATAAATGAATAAATATTCCACTGGTTAACATATTGTCATATGTTGTGCAACTAAAGCCTCTGCTTTAATGCAAAGCAGCTTCTATAACCCACTCAAATGGCTTTTTGATCAGAAATTCAGAGGAAATGAACACTCAGTTTTACTCATCCTACGTATGTGTTATTGGAGGTGAATACTTCTACAGTTCCATGATTGTTTGGTATTCCGCCAAAATCCCTGACAAATCCCTGAAGAAAATTTCCTGAGTTGAAAGTGCAGTACTGTTACGATAACCCCTAGCAGCTGCAGTGGAGCAGTGATTAAAAGCAAATATGGACATCATACACTTCATGTATCTCTATGTGCTGGAGATGGTTGTCATTATTAAAAGGTATGGCCTGCAACGAGAACATTCTAACACTTTAAACAAAAGCATCAGATATTAGAAACTCCCCTGGGCACTAGAATAATAGAACCCAGTGAAAAATTGATAACAGGTTTTGTGAGAAGAATATCCAGATAGAGAAGTGCCAGGGCTGGCTCAGCCCTTCCGTCTCTGAGCTGGCCGCTCAGCTGTCGGCTAATTGCCAGCTCTAATCTCTCTCCACAGTTAACCAGCTGGATCTGCTCGTCAGTCCTGCCTACTTAATGATCTCCAGCTCACTTCATTCCTGCCTTCGCCTTGGTCACATCATAAGAAACCATCTCCTGCCTTCCTGCTTAAAGACTGGCTTTGCTGACATCCCTTCTGGCTCCTTATCCTGCTTGCTGTTCCTCTACTTTGATCCCTGACTTCTGGCCTGGCTGATTACCCTATCTGGTTACTGAACTCTGGCTTGGCTGACTACCCGATCCAGTTACTGGACTCTGGCTATGCTTTGTCTACGCTTACTCTATTTACCTTTTTATTTTTATTAATAAACAACTGTGATTTTACTGTACTTCTGTCTCGGTCTGGTTCATGGTTTCTGACAGTAGGTGAAGGCCATGAATTCAGAAGATACAGTCAATCCACTTGTTGGTGATATTTTTTCCAGATTAGATGAGCAAGATCAACGCATGGATCAGTTTGCCATGGCGTTACAAACACTCCTGAGTCACCTGGAATCCCCCACTGTGGCTGCTCCGGTACAACCTGAGTTGCAGGCTGTCCCTGCTGCTGCGCCAGTCCCTGTGCAGGCACCCGCCTTGAGTATTATCTCTATAAGAGGTATGTCTGGTTCCGCCCCACTTCCCCAGCAATTTGGGGGCAATCCAGTTCAATGCAGAGGGTTTCTCATCCAAGTTGAGATATACTTTGAGATCTTGCCTCAGGCGTTTCCCAAGGACAGAAGCAAAAGTAGGGTTCGTGGTATCTTTGCTTTCTGAGACAGCCTTGGCCTGGGCTAACCCTCTATGGGAGACACAAAAACCTGTTGTCTTGAGTTACCCAGAGTTTGTGGCCTCCTTTAAAAGAGTATTTGACGTTCCCGCGTGCTCCGCTTCTGCTGCCAAGTACCTCATGTCCATCAAACAGTACGAGAACTGTTGCCGACTTCGCCATTGAGTTCCGTACTCTGGCAGCAGAGGTTGCTTGGAACAATGAGGCCCTCGTGGCTGCTTTTTCTCATGGTCTCTCGGATTCCATCAAGGATGAGATAGCAGCCCGAGATATACCCACTGAGCTGAAGAGCTTGATCTCGTTTGCCATCCTCATTGACTCCAGACTCAGTGAAAGACTTTAAGGAGCGCTTGCGGAAGCCTCCTGTACGTTTGTTTTTGAGCTTTGCAGTCCCACCCGTGCCTCCCTCACCTCCCATGCCTCCTGATACCGAGTCAGTCAGTGAAGATGAACCCATGCACTTGGGCTTCATGCGGCTCTCTCATCTGTGGATGAGAGAGCCTTTAGGAGGAGGGAGAGATTGTGCCTTTATTGTGGCCAGGCAGGTCACTTTTTGAAGTCTTGTCCTACCCGTCCTGGGAACACCTGAACTTTGAGGTCCTGTTATGGACAGACCTTAGGTGGTATTGTGTCGTCCCCAGTTATCCAGAAGGATAAGCCCCTGGTTTTGGTCACCCTTTCTTGGGCTAAGTCGTCTATCGAGATGCAGGCTCTAATCAACTCTGGGGCTGCAGGCCTGTTCATTGATGCTGCCTTTGTATGAAAGCACTCAATTCCAGTGCAGCTGCGTGACAATCCACTTGCCATTAAGGCTCTTGAAGGGAGGCCTCTACAGCCTGCCCATGTGACTCATGAGATGGTTCCATTGTCCATGGCCGTAGGGGCTCTTCACCATGAGATAATCCAATTCCAATGATTTCCTCTCCTAAGTTTCCACTGGTTATTGGTTATCCTTGGTTACAGAGGCACAACCCCTCTTTTGATTGGCTCTGTACTGAGGTTCTCTCCTGGTCACCACAATGCAGTGAAACATGCTTCCGGAAGGTAGCCAAGGTCCTGTGTACCTCTTCACTCTCCTCCCTGCCTGAGGAATACCGTGATTTTAGCGATGTCTTTGACAAAGGTCAAGCTGGTAGTTTGCCTCCACACCAGCCATATGATTGCGCAATTGACCTTCAACCTGGTGCCACTCCCCCTCATGGCCGGGTTTACCCTTTGTCGGTCTTGGAGGATAAAGCCACGGAGGAGTATGTTGCAGACGCACTTTCTGGGGTTTCATCCACAAATCCTCTGCCCTGGCAGTTTTCCAGGAATTTATTAACGATGTCCTCTGAGATTTGTTGCAGTTATGTGTGGTGGTTTATCTCAATGATATCCTCATATTTTCCAAGTCCCTGGAGAGCCATCACACAGATGTCTGTCGTGTGCTTCAGAAATTAAGAGAGAACAATCTCTATTGTAAACTGGAGAAGTGTGAGTTCGATGGAACCAGCAGTGGACATAGCCCAGGAATTTAACCTGTTCCCGATGGGGATCAGGTTAAATTCCTGGGTTATGTCCACTGCTGGTTTTTTGATGGACCCAGAGAAACTTTCTGCAGTTTTACAGTGGCCTCGACCCGTGGGGTTACGCCAGCGTTTCCTGGGTTTTGCTAGCTATTATCGGAAAATAGAATGAAGGTGGAAGGGAGGAGTCAAGCCAAAGCACCACATCCCAATTATTTAATAGAGAAAAAAGAAGGGACTTTTGGCCATGGACTTTAACAGTGCTTAATACACAAAGTAGAAATTTGTTAAAGATAAAAAATATAATTTTATTCATAAATCTGTTTTAAAAAAAAGACAGACAAGAAACAAAGCATTTATGTTTACAAAACAGTTAGGATAAAAGTATAATACAATGCTTGATACCACTTTCTCAACATGTTTCCCTTTCTTAAGCTTCTTCAGGAGATATACTGTGGCATCTAACTATGAAAATGAAAAAAATAATAAACCATAAATAATCAAGATGATATATAACACAATCGTATAATATTGAGCTGATATACAAAAATATAGAAAAAAACATTATTTGAAGGGTATGAGTCATACATAAGGTATACATATCAATATTCAAGTGTATAAAAAAAATAAATAATAAAAATGAGAGGGGGGGGGGAGGGGAAGAGAAAAAAAAAAAAAAAAAAAAAAAAAAAAAAAAGGGGATTATCCATCTTACCTAATGTTTAAAAAGCTGTAGATGTATATTTTAATTCAATGGTGCACCAATAAAATGTGCCCTTCAGCCCAGACTTCATAAAGGAGGCATGCAGAGTGGGATGATATGCAGTAGTATAAAGTGATAGGAAATCTCCAAGATAAAAAAGATTGTCAAATATATTAAATGTCACCAAAGGTGAACATTCAAAAGTCAATATTTCAAGAGATACATATAATTGAAATCAAAATAATTATATATAATTGACCATAAAGTACCTATGCAGGTGAATAGAATCAATCCGATCTCAGAGTCACATCCATGGTATGGCTAAAGGCAATGTACGCCTCTTGAATGAAGGGTTACAAACAGGGAAAAGCAAGCGCCACCAAATAAGATGGAATGAACACCCCACAGGTACTTCTGCGGATCAGATAAAACAGGGGGCGTCGCTAATATTTCCTTGAAGCTGGAAGGCTAGAAAGTTAAAAAATATATGTATAACATATGCATGTATTTACTTCAATAGAATCAAAAAGATATCTATCAAAGAGCACAAATTGCGAACTAGGACAGAGGAGTTGTTTGAAAGAATTTACTTATGTTCCATGTGACATACGAAGAGGAGACCCAGGAGCCCCAGGGGGCCGCAACGTTGTCTGACAAGCGTTCAGGGGAAATTACAGAGGGTCGCGGGGAGCACCCGCTATAAATCCCTCTCCAGCGTGGCAGGGTCTGACTCGCCGTCACATTGCGGACCAGATAGGAGGACTGTGCATGCGCATGTCTCGAGGTCAAAGTACTGAATAAATCAGAATATATTAAGGTTAAGGTGGAAAAAAAAAAAATTAAATAAATATAAAATGATTATAGAAAAGGTTTATAGCTTAAGACATCATTTAAACCAGGGTATTTGAGGGCATTTAAGGTGAAGATCCACCTGGTTTCTCATTGGAGCAGGACCCTATCGTAGTCACCACCTCTTTCATTTGGGGGGACATATTCCAAGGCAACAAAATGCATTTTTTTTTCATCAAATTGATGACATAGGCCTATGTGACGGCTAATGGGGGTTTCCATTTTTTTCTTAATGACTAGGGAGACGTGGTCTCTAATTCAATGGAAAAAAGGACGTTTTGTTTTCCCCACATAAAAGGCATTGCACTCACATGTCATTAAATAAACCACGCCAATGGATTGGCATGTGGCCAAAAAATTAGGGTTATATACTTGTCCATTAGGAAGAGCGATGTTGCGTGATGCATGAATATATCTGCAGAAATCACACTTATGGCAAGGTCTAGTCCCCTTGGCCTTGGTCACGTCTTTTGAGGGAGGAGTATAATGACTGCGAACAATTTGATCTCTTATTGAGCGGGAGCGTTTGTATGTGATTTCTGGATGATCTTTTAGGTGTTTAGATACATTGGATCTTTTACAGAGACATTGGTATCTACTGATGGGAGATCCCAATGTATCTAAACACCTAAAAGATCATCCAGAAATCAAATACAAACGCTCCCGCTCAATAAGAGATCAAATTGTTCAAATCAGCTCAATATTATACGATTGTGTTATATATCATCTTGATTATTTATGGTTTATTATTATTTTCATAGTTGATTAGATGCCACAGTATATCTCCTGAAGAAGCTTAAGCAAGCGAAACATGTTGAGAAAGTGGTATCAAGCATTGTATTATACTTTTATCCTAACTGTTTTGTAAACATAAATGCTTTGTTTCTTGTCGGTCTTTTTTAAAGCACTGTTAAAGTCCCTGGCCTATCCATGGCCAAAAGTCCCTTCTTTTTTCTCTATTATCGGAAGTTTATTCCTAACTTCTCGTCTCTGGTCAAGCCCCTGACCGATATGACCAGAAAGAACGGTAACCCACAGAGTTGGTCTCCAGAGTCCATTAAGGCCTTTAAAAGTCTCAAGGCTGCTTTTGTTTCTGCTCCTGTGTTAGCGCATCCTGATCCTACGTTACCTTTTATCCTTGAGGTTGATGCTTCTGAGACTGGTGTTGGCGCCCTTCTGTCTCAACGCCCTACCTCTGAGAGTGCTATGCATCCTTGTGGCTACTTTTCCAAGAAATTGTCACCTGCCGAGGGCAATTACAAGATTGGTGACAGAGAGCTGTTGGCAATCATTTTAGCCCTGAAAGAATGGAGACATCTCCTCGAAGGCACCACTGTGCCGGTTCTCATTCTTACTGACCATAAGAATCTCACATTCTTGTCTGAGGCTAAACGCCTCTCTCCCAGAAGGGCGCGATGGGCTCTTTTCTTGTCAAGTTTCAATTACATTGTCTCATTCTTACCCGGTACTAAGAATGTAAGGGCTGACGCCTTATTATGACAATTTTCCTCCACTTCCACTCCACTTGGAGTCGGTTCCGGTTCCTATGATTCCTCCTGATTGTATTCTGGCTACGGTTCGCACCAGTCTTACTTCTCCTTTGGGTGACAAATTTCTTGCTGCTCAGGTCGATGCGCCTCCTGAGAAATCTTGTGACCACTGCTTTGTCCCAGAGTGTCTCCGTACTGCCATGCTCCAGACTTACCATTCTCCCAAGGCAGCTGGCCACCCTGGTAAGAATCAACTGGTTTGGGCCATTTCCCAACAATTCTGGTGGCCTAGTCTACGTGGTGATGTAACTGCCTTCGTAGCTGCCTGTGTGCTCAGTGTAAGACTCCACAACACCTTCCAGTGGGCCTCCTACAACCCATGCCCAATGGAGCGAGGCCCTGGACCCACCTGTCTATGGATTTCATTGTGGAGTTGCACAACTCCCAAGGCAACACAGTTATCCTTATGATGGTTGACCAGTTCTCAAAGATGTGTCATTGTATTCCACTTAATAAGTTGCCCACTTCTAAGGAACTGGCTTCCATTTTTGCTCGGGAGATCTTTCGCTTACATGGGCTACCCAAGGTGATTGTCTCAGACAGGGGGTAGTCAGTTTGTGTTCCGGTTCTGGTGAGCCTTTTGTGCACAGCTGGGAATTCAGCTTGCTTTCTCCTCTGCGTATCACCCGCAGTCTAATGGAGCCGCAGAACGAGCCAATCAGTCCTGTGAGCAATTCTTACGTTGCTATATTTCTGACCATCACAACAACTGGTCAGACCTATTACCATTGGCAGAGTTTGCTCACAACAGTGCCTTGAATTCTGCTTCCCGATTGTCTCCGTTTATGGAGAATTATGGTTTCCAACCTTCCATGTTGCCTGACTCGTTTGTACCGCAGAGTATTCCTGCGCTAGAGGAGCATCTCCGTGGTCTTCGTTCCACTTGGGCACAAGTCCATGAGGCCTTGCGTCATGCTATTGATAGGTGCAGACTCCATGCTGACCGCAAACGCCTGCCTCCGCCTTCCTACCAGGTTGGGGACAGGGTCTGGCTGTCATCTCGCAACCTCCAACTTCGTGTTCCCTCACTGAAGTTCGCACCTCGGTTAATTCGGCCTTTCTGTATCCTTCGGAGGATTAACCCAGTGGCTTACGCGTTGGACCTTCCTCCTAGTATGCGCATCTCAAATGTGTTTCATGTCTCCTTATTGAAATCATTGGTCTGCAACCGCTTTACCACCTCGGTGCCACGTCCTCTCCCTATACAGGTTGAGAACCATGAGGAGTATGAGGTGCAATCCATTGTTGACTCCCGGAGGTTCCGTAGGCGCATACAGTACCTGGTGCATTGGAAGGGGTACGGTCCGGAGGAACGCTCCTGTGTCTGATCCTCGGACGTACATGCTCCTGCCCTCCTTCGTGATTTCCATAGACATTTTCCCCTGAAGCCCGGTGGTCCTCCGAGGGGGAGGGGTTATTGAGATGGGGGGGTACTGTCAGGGCTGGCTCAGCCCTTCCTTCTCTGAGCTGGCCGCTCAGCTGTCGGCTAATTGCCAGCTCTAATCTCTCTCCACAGTTAACCAGCTGGATCTGCTCGTCAGTCCTGCCTACTTAACGATCTCCAGCACACTTCATTCCTGCCTTCGCCTTGGACACATCACAAGAAACCATCTCCTGCGTTCCTGTTTAAAGACTGACATTTGCTGACATCCCTTCTGGCTCCTTATCCTGCTTGCTGTTCCTCTACTTGGATCCCTGGCTTGGCTGATTACCAGATTTGATTACTGAACTCTGGCTTGGCTGACTACCCAATCCGGTTACTGGACTCTGGCTATGCTTTGACTACGCTTACGCTATTCACCTTTTTATTTTTATTAATAAACAAGTATGATTTTACTGTACTTCTGTCTCATGGTTTCTGACAAGAAGAAACACTAAACCTATTTTTTTTTTCAGGGTTTCCCACGAATAAGAGAAAAAGATGGCCCCAAGGTATCTTGAATTAGTCATTTTGTCAGTACAATTTACTGTATATTCATACTGTTTATGCTTCTAGTAAGTTGCATGATAATAAATATAAAAGTTCTGCAGCCTTGACATCTGTTCTGGGTACAATTGACAATGTTTGTTATCAATTCAGTAATTACAGTAATAAAAAAAAAATTGTATTATAAAATAACATTCTTTGGTAGTTTAGACTGTCTAAGCTAGAAGATTCCCAGACATGCATGTGTATATTGCTATTTTCATACTTTTTATTAGACAATAACCAGGAAAAAGCCAATGTTGTCTAGCAATTGGAATGATGTTTATAAAGTAATTGAACTAGTTTGAATATTGACTTGGTCATATCTGCTACCTGTTCTGAGGGGATTATGGAATAACTATGAAGAAGATTTATGCACATGAAGTCATTTGTCAAAGAAAAAAAATCTGGTGAGCAGGCTGGACCCCAAAAGCAACTTACATCAGAGAGGACAGGGAAATTGCCACTCAGATAGACACAGTACCAATAAATGAAGCTATTTCTTATTTCGTTACAAAAAAAAAAAAAAAAAAAAAAAAACACAATTTAAAAGGATATTTCCCAACAACATACTGTATACTCCCACATGTTCCATGATTAAATATTAATATAAAGATGATATCACAGAAAAATATATCTAATAGAGTGAGGAAATCTCTTAAGGATAACACTCAGTTGCAGACCTGCATCTTAGAAATAAATGTGCAGTGTCCACAAAGCTTACAAAAAGTGGAATATAACAAAGAACCAATAATGAATAGTAAATCTCCACATCCAGTGTTACTCAATAAAATAAAAACAATTAAATACTATATATGATATTAAATGGGGTATGAAAATAACAAGCTCCTACATGAAAATGAAAGAGATGGCTGGGTCATGCTCAATTATCGGCACTGCGTGGCAGTGCCTCTTTAGGAACACATGTTTATATATGACATATATGTGCCTAAGGAACAGGCACACTGCAGATGTGCCATAGGGTCTACATTTTGCAAAATCTATCTCATCAAAATGTAGACACTATGGGGTTTATTTACTAAAGATAGTGACATGGAAATTTATAGATAGGCAACTCCTATCCTCATATTGATTAGTGATTCCAAATTAATAATAACTATTGCAGTAGGGAACAGACACAAAAGATACACTCCGCATCTTTCCAAATAACTGTTCTGCTTTATTATGACGCAGTTGAAGGTTTTTATACACGTGATTACGTAGGTATCACATTAATATTACAATTGTGCATTTATAGTAACAAGGGGCGTAATATAGGCAAACTAATTCTAATTAGGACTCCAAAGAATGCAAACATGGAATGAAAACATTATTAGTGTTGTGTGCACAGTGAGGGCAGTGTGCAATGCATACAAAACAGAATACAATTATATATAGAACTTACAAATTTCCTTTACAGTCTTCTCTCTTTTGATCAATATTTTAATCACTAACCATACCTGCTATCACCTTTAACCTGGAACCTCCACATGCTTAGATGGGAGGTAGTCCTGGCCAAAGAGGCAAAACTCCACTGTGGAGAATATAATTGCTGAGCAGCTTTTTTCATTACAAAATGACTTTTCATTGTGAAAAACAAATGATTGATAATGCATATTTACAGAGTACAGGCTGTACACTCCTGTGGCCAGAATGGCCTTCTAGCTTAAAGTGACACTAAAGGTTCATGTTTTTTTTTTTAAATAACAAGCATGTCATACTTCCCTCCACTGTGCAGCTCGTTTTGCACAGAGTGGCCCCGAACCTGCTCTTCTGGGGTCCCTCGGCAGCTCTCTTGGCTCCTCCCCACATCAGATAACCCCCTGGAAGAAGCGCTCTCCCGGGGGGGGTTACCTTGCGGGCATCATTGCATCATTGGATTTGATTGACAGCAGTGGCAGCCAATGGCTGCACTGCTATCAATCTATCCCCTAGCAGAGAGACAGAAACCCCTAGCAGAGAGACAGCGCGTCCCCATGGGACAAGTCCGAGAGTTCAGGTAAGTAAAATGGGGGGGCTTGGGGGCCGGTCACTGACAGGTGTTTTTTCACCTTAATGCATAGGATGCATTAAGGTAAAAAAAACACGAACCTTTACAACCCCTTTAATTGTTGGCATGCTCACTTATCAGCATATGTAAACACAGACAATGCTACATAAAATGGAAGACGTACAAAAGACAAATATTTCTTCAACATGGCTAAACTGCTTTTCAAAATATATATATATATATATATATATATCGGGGGTTGGTTTAGCTTAAAGGTAGAGCTTACCAGTGAGCTGAGTCCATGCCAGATATACCAGAAGTGTTAACAGAAGTGTAGATAACAGAAGTGTTGCCCACACAGGGGTTTCAGCTTTCCACAGCAACAATGTAAGTTCAATCAAAAATACCAAGCCACCTGGCTCTCTTTAGCAGCACTGCTGCTCAGACTTATGCTTCAGCCCTCTCGGCTCTATAACAGAGTTCCTGTAAACCCAGTACCTCAGCACTCTTTTCCAGCTTCCTTTTCCAGCCCACAGGCTTGGACCCGCTGTCTACTCTGACAGACCTGTGCAGACATGCACACTTCTCCCTTGCTTGCCTGGACTCCTCGGGAGGGTGGAGCCCAGAACTATGGTCAGGTGTCTACAAATAGCCCAACACACACCTGACCAGTCAATATGCTGGTGGATCTCAAAATCTGGAGAAAGCTGTGAAAGCAGTTTTCTCCAGTCCACATTTATGCTCTGCAGCCTTGCACCAAGCAAATGTGCATATTCTGTGTCCACTTTAACCCCATTTTCATAGTGACAGGGACTCTCACCATTACAATATATATATATACCTTACAATTAAAGTATTTGAATAAATAGTACTAGACTGTGATTCCAAGAGGGAAAGAAATTAAACACAGAGATTTCTCTAATTTAGACATTTTTGCTGTGTCTGGTGTGGATCCAGGTGACTTTTCCTTCAAGTTTTGCACAAACGTACATGAAATAAATGCTGTATTGAGTCTCCAAGCATTTCCTTAGATATAAATGTCTCTTAACAATCCACAAGTCACCTGGCTTTAGTTTTAGATCCTTCCAAACTTTTAGGATCTGGAATTGGGGAGAAAACACATAAATTAGTTTGTCAAAAACCTTAAAAGATCAGCAACATTCTCTGTGAGATCCAAATGGAGGACTTCAGCTGCTGAGACAAAATATAAGCAAGTGAGTAACACACTCCCAAACCAAATCCCAAAGGGAAAGAGTCCAACATCCCCTTAGGGACTTGATTAAATATAAGAAAACATTCAGGCAAAAGTTTTCTAGTTTCTTACTCAATAGGGCAGCGGCGGTGGAGGAGAGGCGTATACACGGCTCCCGCAACTTTTTCCGCTACAATGTAGACAGTAGGGGGTGCACACTTATGCCGCGTACACACGGTCGGACTTTTCGTCTACAAAAGTCCAACGGACGCCGACGGACTAAAGCTGGCTGGTAATCCGATCGTGTGTGGGCTTCTCCGGACTTTCAGCAGACTTTTTCAGCCTCAAATCCGACGGACTTTAGATTTGAAACATGCTTCAAATCTTTACGTCGTAACTACGACGGACCCCGAAATCCGCTCGTCTGTGTGCTAGTCCGACGGACAAAAACCCATGCTAGGGCAGCTATTGGCTACTGGCTATGAACTTCCTTATTTTAGTCCGGTGTACGTCATCACGTACGAATCCGTCGGACTTTTGTGTGGTCGTGTGTAGGCAAGTCCGTTCGTTAGAAAGTCTGCTGCAAGTCCGCCGAAAGTCTGCCGGAAGTCTGTTGGACAGGCTGTCGGACTTTTGTAGACGAAAAGTCCGACCGTGTGTACGCGGCATAATAAAAATGATTTCCACTGTTACTCTCTGTAGATTCTGCACTCTGTACTTACAAACTACTTCTGATAACGCTTTTTACTGTGGCCTTTGCAGTAGCATTTGCCACTGGACATCCAGAAAACATGTTCATACAGACAAAATGCATACTCGTAAATAGGGGCGGCTCCAGACATTTTTTTGGGGGGTGCTGTGTGGGTTCTGAAAGTATAAGTGGTGGTGCTAATGCGGCACGTGCGCATGGTCAAAAGTGGGTGTGGCCAAAAAGTGTGTTTTTTCATTGTCTCTCCCATTGTATAGATAAAATAGGACCTTCGGGCACACATAATTGATTGTGGGAGTAAAACAAGCCCAAATAGAACCAGCGATGATAAACCCCAGCATGTATAAGGGCCAGAAGTGACAACCCCTAGTACATGTTAGGGCCAGCCAGAAACCCCAGCACAGCACAACAGTGAGCAGCATACAGTGGAGGTCAGTGAGCAGTACACAGCATACAGTGCAGAGCAGGAGTGATCCCTTAGAGTGACCAGATTAGGAGAGAGCCCTTAGAGTACAAAGAGAAAGTGAGTGACCCCATAGAGAGAGAGCCGCCTTTTAGAGGGCCCAGAGCAGGAGACTACCCCCTTTAGAGGGCCCACAGCACGACGGTGACCCCATACACAGTGCCCAAAGCACGACGGTGACTCCATACACAGTGCCCACAGCAGAAGGGTGACCCCATACACAGTACCCACAGCAGGAGGGAGACCCCATACACAGTGCCAACAGCAGGAGGGTGACCACATACACAGTGACCACAGCAGGAGCGTAACCCCATACACAGTGCCCACAGCAGGAGGGTGACCCCATACACAGTGCCCACAGCAGGAGGGTGACTCCATACACAGTGCCCACAGCACAACATGACCCCATACACAGTTCCCACAGCACAACGGTGACCCCATACACAGTGTCCACAGCACAACAGTGACCCCATACACAGTGCCCACAGCAGGAGGGTGACCCCATAGACAGTGCCCACAGCAGGAGGGTGACCCCATACACAGTGCCCACAGCAGGAGGGTGACCCCATACACAGTGCCCACAGCAGGAGGGTGACCCCATACACAGTGCCCACAGCAGGAGGGTGACCCCATACACAGTGCCCACAGCAGGAGGGTGACCCCATACACAGTTCCCACAGCACAACGGTGACCCCATACACAGTGTCCACAGCACAACGGTGACCCCATGCACAGAGCAAACTGCAGGAAGGTGACCCCATACACAGTGCCCACAGCAGGAGGGTGACCCCATACACAGTGCCCACAGCAGGAGGGTGACCCCATACACAGTGCCCACAGCAGGAGGGTGACCCCATACAAAGTGCCCACAGCAGGAGGGTGACCCCATACAAAGTGCCCACAGCAGGAGGGTGACCCCATACACAATGCCCACAGCAGGAGGGTGACCCCATACACACCCACAGCAGGAGGGTGACCCCATACACAGTGCCCACCACAGGAGGGTGACCCCATACACAGTGCCCACAGCAGGAGGGTGACCCCATACAAAGTGCCCACAGCAGGAGGGTGACCCCATACACAATGCCCACAGCAGGAGGGTGACCCCATACACAGTATCCACAGCAGGAGGGTGACCCCATACACAGTGCAAACAGCAGGAGGGTGACCCCATACACAGTGCCAACAGCAGGAGGGAGACCCCATACACAGTGCCAACAGCAGGAGGGTGACCCCATACACAGTGCCCACAGCAGGAGGGTGACCCCATACACAGTGCCCACAGCAGGAGGGTGACCCCATACACAGTGCCCACAGCAGGAGGGTGACCCCATACACAATGCCCACAGCAGGAGGGTGACCCCATACACACCCACAGCAGGAGGGTGACCCCATACACAGTGCCCACCACAGGAGGGTGACCCCATACACAGTGCCCACAGCAGGAGGGTGACCCCATACAAAGTGCCCACAGCAGGAGGGTGACCCCATACACAATGCCCACAGCAGGAGGGTGACCCCATACACAGTACCCACAGCAGGAGGGTGACCCCATACACAGTACCCACAGCAGGAGGGTGACCCCATACACAGTGCCCACAGCAGGAGGGTGACCCCATACACAGTGCCCACAGCAGGAGCGTAACCCCATACACAGTGCCCACAGCAGGAGGATGACCCTATACACAGTGCCCACAGCACAACGTTGACCCCATACACAGTGCCCACAGCAGGAGGATGACCCTATACACAGTGCCCACAGCACAACATTGACCCCATACACAGGTCCCCCACAGCACAACGGTGACCGCATACACAGTGTCCACAGCACAACAGTGACCCCATACACAGTGCCCACAGCACAACGGTCACCCCATAAACAGTGCCCACAGCACAACGGTGACCCCATACACAGCGCCCACAGCACAACGGTCACCCCATACACAGTGCCCACAGCAGGAGGGTGACCTCATATACAGTGCCCACAGCAGGAGGGTGACTACATACACAGTACCCACAGATCAATGGTGACCCCATGCACAGAGCACACTGCAGGAAGGTGACTCCATACACAGTGCCCACAGCAGGAGGGTGACCCCATACACAGTGCCCACAGCAGGAGGGTGACCCCATACACAGTTCCCACAGCAGGAGAGTGACCCCATACACAGTGCCCACAGCACAACGGTGACCTCATACACAGTGTCCACAGCACAACAGTGACCCCATACACAGCGCCCACAGTACAACGGTCACCACATACACAGTGCCCACAGCACAACAGAGACCCCATACACAGTGCCCACAGCATGACAGTGACCTCATACACAGTGCCTGCTGGAGGGTGACTACATACACAGTACCCACAGCACAATGGTGACCCCATGCACAGAGCACACAGCAAGAGCGTGACCCCATACACAGTGCCCACAGCAGGAGGGTGACCCCATACACAGTGCCCACAGCACAATGGTGACCCCATACACAGTGCCCACAGCACAATGGTGACCCCATACACAGTGTTCACAGCACAACAGTGACCCCATACACAGCACCCACAGCACAACGGTCACCCCATACACAGTGCCCACAGCACAACAGTGACCTCATACACAGTGCCTGCAGGAAGGTGACTACATACACAGTACCCACAGCACAACAGTGACCCCATGAACAGAGCACACTGCAGGAAGGTGACACCATACACAGTGCCCACAACAGGAGGGTGACCCCATACACAGTGCCCACCGCAGGAGGGTGACCCCATACACAGTGCCCACAGCAGGAGGGTGACCACATACACAGCGCCCACAGCAGGAGGGTGACCACATACACAGCGCCCACAGCAGGAGGGTGACCCCATACACAGCACCCACAGCAGGAGGGTGACCCCATACACAGTGCCCACAGCAGGAGGGTGACCCCATACACAGTTCCCACAGCACAACAGTGACCCCATAGACAGTGTCCACAGCACAACAGTGACCCCATACACAGTGTCCACAGCACAACGGTCACTCCATACACAGTGCCCACAGCAGGAGGGTGACCCCATACACAGTGCCCACAGCAGGAGGGTGACCCCATACACAGTGCCCACAGCAGGAGGGTGACCCCATACACAGTGCCCACAGCAGGAGGGTGACCCCATACACAGTGCCCACAGCAGGAGGGTGACCCCATACACACCCACAGCAGGAGGGTGACCCCATACACAGTGCCCACCACAGGAGGGTGACCCCATACACAGTGCCCACAGCAGGAGGGTGACCCCATACAAAGTGCCCACAGCAGGAGGGTGACCCCATACACAATGCCCACAGCAGGAGGGTGACCCCATACACAGTACCCACAGCAGGAGGGTGACCCCATACACAGTGCAAACAGCAGGAGGGTGACCCCATACACAGTGCCAACAGCAGGAGGGTGACCCCATACACAGTGCCCACAGCAGGAGGATAACCCTATACACAGTGCCTACAGCACAACGTTGACCCCATACACAGTGCCCACAGCAGGAGGATGACCCTATACACAGTGCCCACAGCACAACGTTGACCCCATACACAGTGCCCACAGCACAACGGTGACCCCATACACAGTGTCCACAGCACAACAGTGACCCCATACACAGTGCCCACAGCACAACGGTCACCCCATAAACAGTGCCCACAGCACAACGGTGACCCCATACACAGCGCCCACAGCACAACGGTCACCCCATACACAGTACCCACAGCAGGAGGTTGACCTCATATACAGTGCCCACAGCAGGAGGGTGACTACATACACAGTACCCACAGAACAATGGTGACCCCATGCACAGAGCACACTGCAGGAAGATGACTCCATACACAGTGCCCACAGCAGGAGGGTGACCTCATACACAGTGCCCACAGCAGGAGGGTGACCCCATACACAGTTCCCACAGCAGAAGAGTGACCCCATACACAGTGCCCACAGCACAACGGTGACCTCATACACAGTGTCCACAGCACAACAGTGACCCCATACACAGCGCCCACAGTACAACGGTCACCACATACACAGTGCCCACAGCACAACAGTGACCCCATACACAGTGCCCACAGCATGACAGTGACCTCATACACAGTGCCTGCTGGAGGGTGACTACATACACAGTACCCACAGCACAATGGTGACCCCATGCACAGAGCACACAGCAAGAGCGTGACCCCATACACAGTGCCCACAGCAGGAGGGTGACCCCATACACAGTGCCCACAGCACAATGGTGACCCCATACACAGTGCCCACAGCACAATGGTGACCCCATACACAGTGTTCACAGCACAACAGTGACCCCATACACAGCACCCACAGCACAACGGTCACCCCATACACAATGCCCACAGCACAACATTGACCTCATACACAGTGCCTGTAGGAAGGTGACTACATACACAGTACCCACAGCACAACAGTGACCCCATGAACATTGCACACTGCAGGAAGGTGACCCCATACACAGTGCCCACAACAGGAGGGTGACCCCATACACAGTGCCCACCGCAGGATGGTGACCCCATACACAGTGCCCACAGCAGGAGGGTGACCCCATACACAGCGCCCACAGCAGGAGGGTGACCCCATACACAGTGCCCACAGCAGGAGGGTGACCCCATACACAGTGCCCACCGCAGGAGGGTGACCCCATACACAGTGCCCACAGCAGGAGAATGACCCCATACACAATGCCCATAGCAGGAGGGTGACCCCATACACAGTGCCCACAGCAGGAGGGTGACCCCATACACAGTGCCCACCGCAGGAGAATGACCCCATACACAGTGCCCATAGCAGGAGGGTGACCCCATACACAGTGCCCACAGCAGGAGGGTGACCCCATACACAGTTCCCACAGCACAAGGGTGACCCCATACACAGTGCCCACAGCAGGAGGGTGACCCCATACACAGTACCCACAGCAGGAGGGTGACCCCATACACAGTGCCCACAGCACAATGGTGATGCCATACACAGAGCCCACAGCACAACGGTGACCCCATACACAGTGTCCACAGCACAACAGTGACCCCATACACAGCGCCCACAGCACAACGGTCATCCCATACACAGTGCCCACAGCACAGCAGTGACCCCATACACAGTGTACACAGTACAACAGTGACCCCATACACAGTGCCCACAGCACGACAGTGACCTCATATACAGTGCGTGCAGGAGGCTGACCCCATACACAGTACCCACAGCACAACGGTGACCCCATGCACAGAGTACACTGCAGGAAGGTGACCCCATACACAGTGCCCACAGCAAGAGGGTGACCCCATACACAGTGCCCACAGCAAGAGGGTGACCCCATACACAGTGCCTACAGCAAGAGGGTGACCCCATACACAGTGCCCACAGCAAGAGGGTGACCCCATACACAGTGCCCACCGCAGGAGGGTGACCCCATACACAGTGCCCACCGCAGGAGGGTGACCCCATACACAGTGCCCACAGCAGGAGGGTGACCCCATACACAATGCCCACAGCAGGAAGGTGACCACATACACAGTGTCCACAGCATGAGGGTGACCCCATGCACAGTGCCCACAGCAGGAGGGTGACCCCATACACAGTGCCCACAGCAGGAGGCTGACCCCATAACCAGTGTCCACAGCATGAGGGTGACCCCATACACAGTGCCCACAGCAGGAGGGTGACTCCATACACAATGCCCACAGCAGGAAGGTGACCACATACACAGTGTCCACAGCACGAGGGTGACCCCATGCACAGTGCCCACAGCAGGAGGGTGACCCCATACACAGTGCCCACAGCAGGAGGTTGACCCCATACCCAGTGTCCACAGCATGAGGGTGACCCCATACACAGTGTCCACAGCATGAGGGTGACCCCATACACAGTGTCCACAGCACGAGGGTGACCCCATACACAGTGTCCACAGCACAACAGGGACCCCATACACAGTGCCCACAGCACAATGGTGACCCCATACACAGTGCCCAAAGCACAACGGTGACCCCATACACAGTGCCCACAGCATGATGGTGACCCCATACACAGTGTCAACAGCATGATGGTGACCCTATACACAATGCCAACAGCACAGTGTCCACAGCAGGAAGGTGACCCCATACACAGTGCCCACAGCAGGAGGGTGACCCCATACACAGTGCCCACAGCAGGACGGTGACCCCATACACAGTGCCCACAGCAGGACGGTGACCCCATACACAGTGCCCACAGCAGGATGGTGACCCCATACACAGTGCCCACAGCACAACAGTGACCCCATACACAGCGCCCACAGCACAACAGTCACCCCATACACAGTGCCCATAGCACAGCAGTGACCCCATACACAGTGTGCACAGCACAACAGTGACCCCATACACAGTGCCCACAGCACGACAGTGACCTCATATACAGTGCCTGCAGGAGGGTGACCCCATACACAGTACCCACAGCACAACGGTGACCCCATGCACAGAGCACACCGCAGGAAGGTGACCTCATACACAGTGCCCACAGCAAGAGGGTGACCCCATACACAGTGCCCACCGCAGGAGGGTGACCCCATACACAGTGCCCACCGCAGGAGGGTGACCCCATACACAGTGCCCACCGCAGGAGGGTGACCCCATACACAGTGCCCACAGCAGGAGGGTGACCCCATACACAGTGCCCACAGCAGGAGGGTGACCCCATACACAATGCCCACAGCAGGAAGGTGACCATATACACAGTGTCCACAGCATGAGGGTAACCCCATGCACAGTGCCCACAGCAGGAGGGTGACCCCATACACAGTGCCCACAGCAGGAGGGTGACCCCATACACAGTGCCCACAGCAGGAGGGTGACCCCATACCCAGTGTCCACAGCACGAGGTTGACCCCATACACAGTGTTCACAGCACGAGAGTGACCCCATACACAGTGCCCACAGCAGGAGGGTGACCCCATACACAGTGTCCACAGCACAACAGTGACCCCATACACAGTGCCCACAGCACAATGGTGACCCCATACACAGTGCCCACAGCACAACTGTGACCCCATACACAGTACCCACAGCATGATGGTGATCCCATACACAGTGCCAACAGCATGATGGTGACCCCATACACAGTGCCAACACCACAGTGTCCACAGCAGGAAGGTGACCCCATACACAGTGCCCACAGCAGGAGGGTGACCCCATACACAGTGCCCACAGCAGGACGGTGACCCCATACACAGTGGCCACAGCAGGACAGTGACCCCATACACAGTGCCCACAGCACAACGGTGACCCCATACACAATGCCCACAGCAGGAGGGTGACCCCATACACAGTTCCCACAGCAGGAGGGTCACCCCATACACAGTGCCCACAGCAGCAGGGTGACCCCATACACATTGCCTACAGCAGGAGGGTGACCCCATACACAGTGCCCACAGCACAACAGTGATCCCATAGTCCAATGGTGCGCTGTTATGGGGACACCTGATCATCACTTGGGCACTGTAAGTAGCAGGCACAGGCACTTTTGATCTGCATGGCATTCTAATGATTGCAGTACATGTCTCCAAGCCCAATGAGAGGGCTGATATCAGAGAATTTCCCTCAGAGTGTCCACCTCAGAGTGTCCACTACTCAGTCCAGAACAGGCATGTCCCTCAATCAGTGTAATGCAGCATGCTGCTATAGATTAGAGGACTGGAAAGCCCCCCTCCCTTCCAGGCTCAGCAGCTACATTAAAAACAGAATGATGCCTGCAGCAGTGATCAGCCTCGCTCTTCCTAAGCCTTCCTCCTCAGACCACACCATGTGACACAGACATACCCCTCTTATCTTCTGACACTGGCAGGCTCAGTAAGCCCTGCAGACTGCAATGCACTGAGTGCAGCAGCACCGTTCTGCTCCCTCACCCCTCCCCCCAACATATAAGTAAACATAGCTTCTCTCCTCTCTCTCTTTAGAATACCTGCTTCCTCCAGGTTCCTGGGGCACTGGGCAGGGCTCTCCCTGCTGCTTCCATCCAAATTCTTCTTTTGGCGGCAAATGCAGGAGACCAGCACTGGATCAATCTGCCACTGATGCAGGCTCCCGACCACCCAGCCCCTGCCGGGTCTAACTGATCATTAGCGGCTTATTCGGCTGTATCCCTCCACTTTACAAAAGAGTCCCTAGCCTCTTGCAGACAGGATTCACAGCATGTACCAAATATTTATTTTTAAATCCTGTGACTGTACTGTTATACCCCTGTGGAAATTTTGGGGATGCTATGAGGGTGCTTGAAGATTTTTTGGGGGAGCTTCAGCACATCCAAGCACCCACCTGGCGCCGCCACTGCTCGTAAAATCCTGACTTGGGCATCTGGATATATCTTTTTGTAATCTCTAGAAGGGATGTAAAGCTTTTGGTAACACCTGTGGTAACAGGTAAAACAAGAAGTGGTATGTTATAAATAAACAACTGTGGAGAACCCTGGCTCAATCCCATGCTCATTTACTAAGGCAGCCATAACTGCTTGTGACTGATGACACGGTCCATCTGTCAAGCTGGAGGGAAAAGAGTGACTGGCAGACATAAAAGATTACATTTTTCAAAAATCCTGTTTCATAAGAAGTTACCCCCTGTGGACCACTTGTTCTACTCGTTCTTTGGTCCTTAAAGTTGAATTATTAATCCCAGCTATACTGGACCAGAACTAGGGTGGAATCTGTGAGTTGTAAAGACCCAGCCAGTGTCCAGGGCTGTAATGCAGCATCCTTAGTCACCTGGTCTGCTTCTATGTTTGAGTTTTAATGTTAGTATGGCTACCTCAGCAAGAACCTGGAAGGTTGAAAACAGCCAATCAAATTAACTTAGCATGCTTGATTGGTTTACCTGCCAAAGTAAAAACAAACTTCTGGCCCTTCAAATGGAACCAAAAGCTCTCTATATCTCGACTATCTATATAAATATATACTCTTTTTATAGCTCACAGGCTTTGCTAAAACACAGACCTCTGCTTCTTGAGCTGGGGAAAAAGGATCCAATGACTCTGAATACAGAGTATCCTTCTGGGTGATAAACTGCATACTCAGTATGGGTATTGCCATCCTCAGTATAAAACCGGGATCAAATTTACAAAAAATTAAATATTTGGGTCTTCAGGGATTTTATCCTGCACTGGGCTCACAGCAGCTGATTCCTACATCATCAATTTAACACATGTGGCTTCCTTCTCCAGCCTCCTCCAATAGAGGCAATAAGGTGGCTGGATTCAAATGTACGCATTTTTCATTGTTAGATTTGTACATAAACAAACAAAACAAATTTATATTTTGAACCTTTCATTAGACAAACATTTAGTTAGCTATATATTTGCTGCGCAGAATGTGGGACCATTAAAAATTAAATATTTGACCAAAAATAATGTTTGTAACTTTGTCTAATAGCACCTTTGCATAAAGCTACAGATCTGATATATCGGGGTGAACCCTTCATTACTGGGTCCAGCTTGCATAAATATATTACAATGGCTTGTTTTCTATCATGCTGTTTGTGTAAGAACTCCAATTTCATGTTTCAAAAAGACAACTTTTTCCTGGCAATATTATAAATTTCTCATTGCTTGCTCTGTTGTTAATTTTAGCTATATAACACAAGTCCTTAATTTCCATCTGACATTATTTTCCTGATGTCATAACATAATAAATGATAACAATACCCTGCGGTCATGCAAATATGTCCAATAAATCCAAAGTATTCTTCTGCTTATACTACTGCACTTACAAGGAAATGGGGCACAGCATTTCACAATCCACACATTCTGCTTTGGATTTCAAAAATAAAAATAAAAACAAAAGGACCAACAAGATGTATATGACAGAACAGAAAGCCAGATCAAAAACTATAAAACAACTGGCTGCAGGTGGCATCTATCCTAAGAGGGTGTGTGTACTTGATGTGATGGGTCTGTTATATTTAAAGTTTATTTATTATTACTCTCACATCAAGTTATTATCAGACCTTTAGATTTCATTTTTGTAGAAAAACTTCTTATGTATCCCATCCATCTTGGCTTTGTTAAACATTATGGCAGCTGTATTCCGATTAACAACCTCATCTTAATCTTTTTTCTCTTAATAAGGTTTTATTGTATAAATGTAAAATTACAAAATTGTTATTTTAATCTAAACAAATCCCATTTTACAAATTTCCCCAATAACCTGGATTTCATTTCCAACCAAAGGTTGTCTAAACCAGTTACAACATATCTATATTTGTTAATAATATTGTTAAACTCATGTAAGAAATTAATACTCAAGTGATAATCTCAATATCACATCCTAATTCTAATATATATCCACAGATATACAGTGGGGTAAAAAAGTATTTAGTCAGCCACCAATTGTGCAAGTTCTCCAACTTAAAAAGATGAGAGAGACCTGTAATTGTCATCATAGGTATACCTCAACTATGAGAGACAAAATGTGGAAACAAATCCAGACAATCACATTGTCTGATTTTTGAAAGAATTTATTTGCAAATTATGGTGGAAAATAAGTATTTTGTCAATATCAAAAGTTCATCTCAATACTTTGTTATATATCCTTTGTTGACAATGACAGAGGTCAAACGTTTTCTGTAAGTCTTCACAAGGGTGTCACACACTGTTGCTGGTATGTTGGCCCATTCCTCCATGCAGATCTCCTCTAGAGCAGTGATGTTTTGGGGCTGTAGCTGGGCAACACAGACTTTCAACTCCCTCCAAAGGTTTTCTATGGGGTTGAGATCTGGAGACTGGCTAGGCCACTCCAGGACCTTGAAATGCTTCTTACGAGGCCACTCCTTCGTTGCCCGGGCGGTGTGTTTGGGATCATTGTTATGCTGAAAGACCCAGCCACATTTCATCTTCAATGCCCTTGCTGATAGGAGGAGGTTTGCACTCAAAATCTCACGATACATAGCCCCATTCATTCTTTCATGTACACGGATCAGTAGTCCTGTTCCCTTTGCAGAGAAACAACCCCAAAGCATGATGTTGCCACCCCCATGCTTCACAGTAGGTATGGTGTTCTTTGGATGCAACTCAGCATTCTCCCTCCTCCAAACACGATGAGTTGTGTTTCTACCAAACAGTTCTACTTTGGTTTCATCTGACCATATGACATTCTCCCAATCCTCTTCTGGTTCATGCAAATGCTCTCTAGCAAACCTCAGACGGGCCCCGACATGTACTGGCTTAAGCAGGGGGACACGTCTGGCACTGCAGGATCTGAGTCCCTGGCGGCGTAGTGTGTTACTGATGGTAGCCTTTGTTACGTTGGTCCCAGCTCTCTGCAGGTCATTCACTAGGTCCCCCATGTGGTTCTGGGATTTTTGGTAAAAAAGCAGGAGTAGTATGGCGCTGCCCTTATAGAGACAAAATTTTTTTTTTTTTTTTCTCTTTCCCTTTTTCCTTCTTTGTAGTGAATGTATTGCCTAGTATCCTTATAGAATTGCTTCTAAAACCTGTATATGTTCAAAAATTGAATAAAACTGACTGGTGGTGAATATTTCTATTCAAAATGAAAATACAACAACTGGTGCTCCAATTGTTCAACAAAGGTGCATTGTGCCCTTTAAGTTAAGTAATAAAGTAGTTGTGGATATAGATGTAATATCATCTAGGTGGAAAGTGTTAAAAAAAAAAAAAAAAAAGGAAAACAGGAATAGTATGGCGCTGCCCTTATGGAGGCAAAAAAAAAAAAACACCTCTCTTTAAAATGACTTTATAATTCCTAAAGTGTGTGTGCCAAAAATGAATAAATATGTGACTGGTGCCAAGTCCTTACTGTTAAAGGTACAATTGCAACATAAGGTGCTTCAATTATTCAACAAAAGTGCATAGTGCAGCATCACTAAAGTGACCAGTGTTAAATCATACAAATCCATACAACATTGTGCAAAATATCCATCATAAATAGTGACTCTTGTGCTGTGACCAGTATTGGTTGGATAGGAAAAGTTCCGTTTATGAAAAAAACAAGTTCTTTTTGGAGTATTTTGTAGTGTTCAATCTTTGAGGGTCAAATATCTGTAGGAAAGCTTCTTATCCAGGTGCTGGTTTCTTTAATTAGTGCCTTGTCTGCATGCTCTGACAATGCTTGCACTCACCGGATTCTCCTTTCCCCTGCAGGGGTATGGATGGTCACAGTGTCTGCCACTGTGCAGCAATCAAGGATGTCCCCCAAACTTTACTTGCGTATTGTGGTGTAGTAATTACATGTAAAGGAAAGAAGGTATGCCCATCGCGTAAAACCATAGGAGGACTTTTATTAAAACTTAATAGACAAATGTACTCACATTTCAAATGAACAAATCAAGCATGCCAAAAGTTAGCGAATTCCCTTTGTTAGAGGTGCTGCAAGACGTTCGTAACCCGCCCTACGCACGTTTCGTCGTCAGACTTCTACTGGGGCGCCCCAGTAGAAGTCTGACGACGAAACGTGCGTAGGGCGGGTTACGAACGTCTTGCAGCACCTCTAACAAAGGGAATTCGCTAACTTTTGGCATGCTTGATTTGTTCATTTGAAATGTGAGTACATTTGTCTATTAAGTTTTAATAAAAGTCCTCCTATGGTTTTACGCGATGGGCATACCTTCTTTCCTTTACATGTAATTACTACACCACAATACGCAAGTAAAGTTTGGGGGACATCCTTGATTGCTGCACAGTGGCAGACACTGTGACCATCCATACCCCTGCAGGGGAAAGGAGAATCCGGTGAGTGCAAGCATTGTCAGAGCATGCAGACAAGGCACTAATTAAAGAAACCAGCACCTGGATAAGAAGCTTTCCTACAGATATTTGACCCTCAAAGATTGAACACTACAAAATACTCCAAAAAGAACTTGTTTTTTTCATAAACGGAACTTTTCCTATCCAACCAATACTGGTCACAGCACAAGAGTCACTATTTATGATGGATATTTTGCACAATGTTGTATGGATTTGTATGATTTAACACTGGTCACTTTAGTGATGCTGCACTATGCACTTTTGTTGAATAATTGAAGCACCTTATGTTGCAATTGTACCTTTAACAGTAAGGACTTGGCACCAGTCACATATTTATTCATTTTTGGCACACACACTTTAGGAATTATAAAGTCATTTTAAAGAGAGGTGTTTTTTTTTTTTTGTCTCCATAAGGGCAGCGCCATACTATTCCTGTTTTCCTTTTTTTTTTTTTTTAACACTTTCCACCTAAATGATATTACATCTATATCCACAACTACTTTATTACTTAACTTAAAGGGCACAATGCACCTTTGTTGAACAATTGGAGCACCAGTTGTTGTATTTTCATTTTGAATAGAAATATTCACCACCAGTCAGTTTTATTCAATTTTTGAACATATACAGGTTTTAGAAGCAATTCTATAAGGATACTAGGCAATACATTCACTACAAAGAAGGAAAAAGGGAAAGAGAAAAAAAAAAAAAAAATTTTGTCTCTATAAGGGCAGCGCCATACTACTCCTGCTTTTTTACCATTTTTAATACTTTCCACTTAGGTGGTATTGTATGTGTAGAGGCAGCAGCCATATCCATAACTAAAACATTCAATTCATTGCGCGGATTTACCCCATACACCTACTGTTCTGGGATTTTTGCTCAACGTTCTTGTGATCATTTTGACGCCACAGGGTGAGATCTTGCGTGGAGCCCCAGATCGAGGGAGATTATCAGTGGTCTTTTATGTCTTCCATTTTCTAATTATTGCTCCCACAGTTGATTTCCTCACACCAAGCTGCTTGCCTATTGCAGATTCAGTCTTCCCAGCCTGGTGCAGGTCTACAATTGTGTTCCTGGTGTCCTTCGACAGCTCTTTGGTCTTCACCATAGTGGAGTGTGACTGTTTGAGGTTGTGGACAGGTGTCTTTTATACTGATAACAAGTTCAAACAGGTGCCAATAATACAGGTAATGAGTGGAGGACAGAGGAGCCTCTTAAAGAAGAAGATACAGGTCTGTGAGAGCCAGAAATCTTGCTTGTTTGTAGGTGACCAAATACTTATTTTCCACCATAATTTGCAAATAAATTCTTTCAAAAATCAGACAATGTGATTGTCTGGATTTGTTTCCACATTTTGTCTCTCATAGTTGAGGTACACCTATGATGATAATTACAGGCTTCTCTCATCTTTTTAAGTAGGAGAACTTGCACAATTGGTGGCTGACTAAATACTTTTTTGGCCCACTGTATTTCCTTAAAGGAGGACATTTTAACTAAATTCCCTGTTTTAAATGCACTGTCTCCACTATTAAAGGATATTTATTTTGTGTAATACATGGTTAAATGTAACCTTCATTTTACCATGTTTGGAAAACAGATTCAAAATAATTGTGATCACATTGTTTATCATTAAATTAATTAACCTGGCACATTTTTTATTAATGTTTTGTCTAAAAAACAGAAATTGGCATGGTGTCCTTCCAACTTATCACTGATCTCTCATCCCAGCTACATTCTTTCATGAGAGCGCAAAGGAGGGGGTTACATCTGCATATATGACACACACAAGGAGATGGAACTAAAGGTTCCAGCATTCACACATATACAAGAATATCTCTCTAAAATCACATGCATATCATTCTCTCACTTTCTTTTAACTCTTTAATATTTCCGTGCTTAAATTCTGCTTTCCTTATTTTGTTCTGATATCCTTTGCAGCCCATGTATTGTATTCCCTTACTTCACATACTCTAGCTTCTATGATTCTATGATCAGACGGGTAGCCATAGTGCTCATCCCATCTTCCCTCTCTGACAACATATAAAGTTTTCTGTTTTAACTCTCATTTCCCTGTTTTAACATTACTAGTTGTAGTGCCTGACCCCAAATTCATCCCACAACTTAACATCAAAATGTCCCTTTCTGTCAAGTGTTAATTGTCACCCTTGATCCATCCTGTGCACATAGATAGCTGTTACTCTAGCTGTTTACTCCGCATGATTCTTACTCCCTGTGGACTTTGGTAACCCAATTACCCATTGTGGATCCCTGTCCACTCTAACCATTAATCTAGGGGCTCAGTATAGGTGGAACCGCACCTTCGGTTCATATATTTTTTAGCTCTCCTCTTGCGCTGGGCATTTTTGAGGGTCTCTTACCCTTCATTCCCTTACTTAATTTAATGCCCATAATGACTGGCAGTGTGCAATACATACAAAATAGAATACAATTATATACAGAACTTACAAATTTCCTTTACAGATAGAGAGTGCAAAATTAGTCACAATTCTTCATTCTTCAAACCAATTAGCTTCCAGGTTTCATTGCCAAAGCTTAATTAAACAAGCTGAGGTTAGAAGCTGATTGGTCTCTATGCAGAAATGTGAATAATTTTGCACTCTTTAGCTTTAGTAAATAAACCCCTATGGCACATCTGCAGTACACTTCTCCCTAGGAACACGTATGTCATATACAGTATAAACATATGCATTCCTAAGGGGGTGGTATCACACCATGACACAAGTGGGGCATGACCCAACCTTCCCCTGTACACAGATGTATTTGTACAGGATCCACCATCTCTTTAATTTTCATTATATATATATATATATATATATATATATATATATATATATATATATATATATATATTACTATTTTTTATCTTATGGGGTAACACTAGATGTGGATATTTACTATTCATTAGTAGTACTTGTTATACTTCACCTTTTTTTTTGAATAGTGGATACTGCAGATTTATTTCTAAGACCCAGGTCTGCAACTGTGTGTTATCCCGCAGAGATCTCTTCACTCTGTTAGGTATATTATCAGCATTTAATTATGGTATATGGGAGAGTATACAGTATGCTGTTGGGGCATATTGTGTCAATTGGTTTTCTGGGTTAGCATTGCTGGGTATGTTTCAGAATCTTCTGAAATGAATTAAGTAAGATATAGGTGTAATTCGCTACATAGCAATCTTTCTCTAATAGATTATAATGCATCAGGAATAAGATTGACTTCACAGGGCTTTTGTAGCTACATTTTTTATCCTTTCTTATCAGTATTGAATACTACAACAATATACTTGCTTTTTAGGGTGTAGTTTGTCACTACTTGTCTTCACCAGCTATGCAAATTTGCTAGAAACTATATAAAATAAAAAATATATATAAATCATCAAGTTACAATGTCTTTTTATAACTTTAACTTAATGTTTGGGACTCTTGAGCAGCAGACTAACTGTAGGCATTAGGCCAACATTTTTAAAACATGGTGTCTAAAGAAACTTGGCTGACTGAAAATATAAATATGAACAAGTAAAAAATAACTGTATTTCAATAGGGTGTGAATGGTTACCCTGGCATGAAGGGGAAAACAGGACCACCTGGTGAAGATGGAGATGATGTAAGTTGCTGAGGATTGCAGTAACTTTGCAATTTGGCAGCTTGGAAATGCATTTTTAGCCCTATTCTCTATCAAATTTCTAGCAAAATCAACCTTTGATGCCATTTATTAATGATATGCTCTTAAAAGATCAAGGCAACTTGTGACTAAAAGTTTCAATCAGTCGATCAGCTCTTTTGTTCTTAGCTCAAAGCTGGCTAAAAGTGGTCAGAATTGCAAGGGTATTGCCAAGCATCCTTGCCTATAAAATAATCATATAATCAGAGGAAGTAATAAAATTAAGTTTCTTGTCTATGGGCCATAAAAAAATCCTTTCCTACTCTTTCTATTTTAAAATGTAAACAACTCTTACATTATTCACTTTCATTTATCATCACAGAATAAAAAGACAAGGCCCTGTACTTGTTGCACAAACATTATTTGTCATCGGTGTCCCCCCTGGTCCCCTGGGCGGTGGGCGGCTCTTTCCTCGACATCTTCATGGAGGCGTGCCTTCCCCTGCTTCTCCTCCCACCTCCTCCTAGGTGGCCAATAGGATTCCTGATTGGCCGGGATTAGAATCAGTGGGACAATAGCGAATATTCATTCGCTATTATCACACAACTGGGCAGGCTCGGGGCGCAGTGCTCTGTTCAGATGAGACCAAAATGGCCTAAAAGCAAAACGCTATGTGTGGCGGAAAACTAACACTGCACATCACCCTGAACACACCATCCCAAACCGTGAAACATGGTGGTCACAGCATCATATTGTGGGGATGCTTTTCTTCAGCAGGAACAGAGAAGCTAGTCAGTGTTGATTGGAAGATTGATGGAGCCAAATACAGGGCAATCTTAGAAAAAAGCAGTCAAGAGTCTGCAAAAGACTTGAGATTAGGGCGAAGGTTCACCTTCCAGCAGATCACTGACCCTAAACATACAGCCAGGGCTACAATAGAATGGTTTAGATCAAAGCATATTCATGTGTTAGAATGGCCAAGTCAAAGACCAGACCTAAATCCAATTAAAAATCTGTGGCAAGACTTGAAAACTGCTGTCCACAGATGTTCTCCATCCAATCTGACAGATCTTGAGCTTTTTTTCAAAGAAGAATGGCCAAAAATGTCACTCTCCAAATGTGCAAAGCTGATAGAGACATCCCAAAAAGACTTTCAGCTATAATTGCAGCGAAAGGTGGTTCAACAAAGTATTGACTCAGGGGGGTTGAATACAAATGCACACCACACTTTTCACATATTTATTTGTGAGAATTTTTGAAAACCAATTATCATTTTCCTTCCACTTCACAATTATGTGCCACTGTGTGTGTTGGTCTATCACATAAAATCACAATAAAATACATTTACATTTTTGGTTGTAACATGACAAAACGTGGACAATTTCAAGGGGTATGAATACTTTTTCAAGGCGCTGTAGATGCTTGTGTGGTACCTAATGCCGTGTACACACGGGCAGACTTTTCGGCATCAAAGGTCTGACGGTCTTTCCGACGGACTTTTGACGGACTTCCGACGGACTTTCGAACGAACGGACTTGGCTACACACGATCACACCAAAGTCCGACGGATTCGTACGTGATGACGTACGACCGGACTAAAATAAGGAAGTTCATAGCCAGTAGCCAATAGCTGCCCTAGCGTCAGTTTTTGTCCGTCGGACTAGCGGATTTCTCGATAGGAACTGGGTCCGGCGGAGTTCCGGCGGAAAGATTTGAAACATGTTCCAAATCTAAAGTCCATCTGATTTTCGACCAAAAAAGTCCGCTGCAGGTCCAATGAAGCCCACACACGGTCGGATTGTCCGATGGATTAGTTCCGTCGGACCAGTCTGGTCGAAAAGTCCACCCGTGTGTACACGGCATTATGGTAAGCCTGATTTATATGTCTAAGCCATACACAATTGATTGTAGTGTTTCAACTGTGTTCATTTATTTGCTAATTTACCCACCAGCCTACACAGCATGTGGATTACTACTAGGGATGAGCTTCGAGTTTGAGTCGAACTCATGTTCGACTCGAACATTGGCTGTTCGCAAGTTCGCCGAACAGCGAACAATTTGGGGTGTTCGCGGCAAATTCGAATGCCGCGGAACACCCTTTAAAAGTCTATGGGAGAAATCAAAAGTGCTAATTTTAAAGGCTTATATGCAAGTTATTGTCATAAAAAGTGTTTGGGGACTTGGGTCCTGCCCCAGGGGACATGGATCAATGCAAAAAAAACTTTTAAAAACTGACGTTTTTTCAGGAGCAGTGATTTTAATAATGCTTAAAGTCAAACAATAAAAGTGTAATATCCCTTTAAATTTCGTAGCTGGGGGGTGTCTATAGTATGCCTGTAAAGGGGCACATGTTTCCCATGTTTAGAACAGTCTGACAGCAAAATGACATTTCGAAGGAAAAAAGCCATTTAAAACTACTCGCGGCTATTGCATTGCCGGTCCGACAATACACATAGAAGTTCATTGATAAAAACGGCATGGGAATTCCCCACAGGGGAGCCCCGAACCAAAATTTAAAAAAAAAATGACGTGGGGGTCCCCCTAAATTCCATACCAGGCCCTTCAGGTCTGGTATGGATATTAAGGGGAACCCCGCGCCAAAAAAAAAAATGGCGTGGGGTCCCCCCAAAAATCCATACCAGACCCTTATCCGAGCATGCAACCTGGCAGGCCGCAGGAAAAGAGGGGGGGACGAGAGAGTGGCCCCCCTTCTGAACCGTACCAGGCCACATGCCCTCAAATCTGGAATCTGGAAGCCCCCTTTAACAAGGGGACCCCCAGATCCAGGATCTGGGGATCCCCTTGTTAAAGGGGGCTTCCAGATTCCGATAAGCCCCCCGCCCGCAGACCCCCATAACCACCGGCCAGGGTTGTGGGGATGAGGCCCTTGTCCTCATCAACATGGGGACAAGGTGTTTTGGGGGGCTACCCCAAAGCACCCTCCCAATGGTGAGGGCATGTGGCCTGATACGGTTCAGGGGGGGTTCTCTCTCATCCCCCCTCTTTTCCTGCGGCCTGCCAGGTTGCGTACTCGGATAAGGGTCTGGTATGGATTTTTGGGGGGACCCCACGCCGTTTTTTTTAAGGATCTGGTATGGAATTTAGGGGGACCCCCACGTCATCTTTTTTTAATTTTGGTCGGGTTCCCCTTAATATCCATACCAGACCTGAAGGGCCTGGTATGGAATTTAGGGGGACCCCCGCGTCATTTTTTTTTTAAATTTTGGTTCGGGGTTCCCCTGTGGGAAATTCCCATGCCGTTTTTATCAATGAACTTCTATGTGTATTGTCGGACCGGCAATGCAATAGCCGCGAGTAGTTTTAAATGGCTTTTTTCCTTCGAAATGTAATTTTGCTGTCAGACTGTTCTAAACACGGGAAACATGTGCCCCTTTACAGGCATACTATAGACACCCCCCAGCTACGAAATTTAAAGGGATATTACACTTTTATTGTTTGACTTTAAGCATTATTAAAATCACTGCTCCTGAAAAAACGTCCGTTTTTAAAACTTTTTTTTTGCATTGATCCATGTCCCCTGGGGCAGGACCCAGGTCCCCAAACACTTTTTATGACAATAACATGCATATAAGCCTTTAAAATTAGCACTTTTGATTATTCATGTTCGTGTCCCATAGACTTTAACGGTGTTTGCATGTTCGAACGAACTTTTTTCCTGTTCGCATGTTCTGGTGCGAACCGAACAGGGGGGTGTTCGGCTCATCCCTAATTACTACTAATAATTTTACACCTTGTGCAAACGAATGCTGGATATGAGAATTTAGCACATTCAGTTTCCTGAGTGGTAGTTACTATACTCTCCTAAACATCTGTTTTCATTATAGAATAACCTGCCTGGAAAATAAGGGTCCTAAGGGATATGTTGGCCCACCAGGTGACCCACATAACAATATTGCTCAACTCATTGGCGGCTGGTGGTCATAATTTTAGGAGGGAGAAAAACAAAAGACCTGGTCCACTCCCCCCCCCCCCCCCCCAAGGCAGGCTCTTGCACTACATAGTAGTTGGCAGATCTAAAGGAAATTGCACAGACTGTATTGTGTAAGGTCTTCTGAAAAAGGGGATTGGACAGAGTATGGTCAGCTTTAGGACAATAGCCAGGATATACACAACCAGCAGGAAAGGGTGTGCAGGGATGGATGGACAGATAGGTGAGTAAGGTGGGTGGATGGATTTATGGATGGATAGGTGGATGGATGGATGGATGGATAGGTGGGTGGATGGATGGCTGTATGGATGGCTAGATGGGTGGATGGATGGATAGGTGTGTGGATGGATGGGTGGGTGGATGGATAGGTGGATGGATGGATGGATGGATGGATGGATGGATGGATGGATAGGTGGATGGGTGGGTGGATGGATAGGTGGATGGGCGGGTGGATGGATAGGTGGATGGATGGATGGATGGAGAGGTGGATGGATGGATGGCTAGGTGGGTGGATGGATGGATAGGTGGATGAATGGGTAGGTGGATGGATGGATAGGTGGGTGGGTGGATGGATGGGTGGATGAATGGATTGGTGGGTGGGTGGATGGACGGGTGAGTAGATGGGTGGATGGATGGTTGGGTGGATGGATGGGTGAGTGGATGTATGGGTGAGTGGATGTATGGGTGAGTGGATGGATGGATGGATGGATAGGTGGATGGATGGATGGATGGATGGGTGGATGGGTGGATAAATGGGTGGGTGGATGGATGGATGAATGGGTGGTTGGATGGGTGGGTGGATGGATGGATGGGTGAGTGGATGGATGTGTGGAAAGATGGGTGGATGGATGGGTGGATGGATGGATGGATGGGTAGGTGGATGAATGGATGGATGATGGATGGATGGATGGGTTGATGAGTGGATGGATTGGTGGGTGGATGGATGGATGAGTGGGTGGGTGGATGGATGGATAGGTGGATGGATGGTTGGATGGATGGATGGATGGATGGATGGGTGGATGGATGGGTGGGTGGTAGATGGATAGGTGGATGGATGGGTGGATGGATAGGTAGGTGGATGGATGGATAAGGTGGGTAGGTGGGTGGATGTGTGGGTGGATGGATGGATGGGTGGATGGATGGATGGGTGGATGGATGGATGGATAGGTGGGTGGATGGATGGGTGGGTGGATGGATGGGCGGATGGGTGGGTTGATCGATGGATGGATGGATGGGTGGGTGGATGGGTGGGTGGAAGGATGGATGGCTGGATGGATAGGTGGATGGGTGGGTGGATGGATAGATGGGTGGATGGATGGATGGGTGGATGGATAGTTGGATGAATGGATGGATGGGTGGGCTCATGGATGGGCGGATGGGTGGGCGGATGGGTGGGTGGGTGGATGGATGGATGGATGGGTGGATGGAATGTCACGGAACGTCCCACACTCCGCTTGAGTGCTTCCGTCTGTATACCGCTTCCTAAGTTCTGGAACACAAGTCCAATGGATCTGGCTATAGGAACCCCCAAGAACTAGACAACACCAGTCTTGGAGTACATCAGGACTAACTTTTTATTTAGAATCAAAATTACAAGACTTTATATGCCGTTGGAACCTCCTCTAACAATACAACTGTAACCTAATTAACATGAGCTAATTATCTAATCCTTTATACAGCCTAGGTGACTGAGACATGACCTTTCGCCCAGACTTGTGGGCACCGAGCTTCACACAGTAATATAAACACAATAGCTGGAGCTAATTACAATTAACAATACAAACAAAACCTAATTAACCTAATTAACATGAGCTCCAATAGGAGTCGTCCCGTCTCCTACATTGTATAGAGGACAATGTGATCAGCTCATTCAATTAACAGGTTGCGTTCAGAATCAACCAAACCAATAATAGTCTCTACATACATCCTGGGAGATATTGTGGACAAATATTACTGTCCCATTTTAAGTAGTCCAAGATATATTTTCTCCCTCACCCTGTGCCAGGATGGCACAGGGTGACTTAGACATAAGATGTATTCTGAGTTCCACGGGCCCTCCCGTCACATCTCTCCCCTTTCGGCAGAATACTAACACAGGAGGAGACCCCAGACGGGTTGACTCCGAAGTTAGTAAGTAGTTCCAGTCCTCTAATGCCTGTACCCACACAGTACCCCAAACAAATTGTTCCAAACAGAGTATTACTTACCCAGCCAACCTCTGCCTCTCTCAGAGAACATATCTGCCGCTGGGGAGAGGCCTGGACTGGCCCTTCTCCCTGGAATCCTTTCTGCCGCTGGAGAGAAGACAGGGTGTCTGGGCTCACTCTGTCATGCTGTTGGGGATCGGGGCCCACTGCCCAGCATCCCTGGGGTATACAGGTGGAGACTGAAGTCCCATCCACCTTCACAGGAAATCCATCCTCTATTAGTTGAGGGCAGAGTCCAGCAGTCCTCGGCCCTGTTGCCAGCCCTTCTGCTGGAAACCCCACACCATCTGTTCCGGCTAACTGTTGGAGAGGGAGGCCGACTGCCCCGCCTCCCTGGAACTCTGTAGTTGTTGCCGGTGCTGGGCAGAGGTTGGTAACACTCTGCCCTGTTGCCAGCACTTCTGCTGGGGACTCCGCACCCTCCGCTCCGGCTAACCGTTGGGGCAGGAGGCTGGCTTCCTCCACTCCCAAACTGTGTAGCTGCCATTGGGGAGGTGAGCCGGCTGCTTCCTTTTCTATTCCCTCATCTGGCTGCAGGGATGACATGTCGATGGTACTGTCTCCCAGGTACACAGATCTTTGCTGGGGAGGAAAGCCCGCTTCCTCCACCCTGGCCAACTGTTGGGGAGGGACAACACACACCTCCTCTCCCTTCTCCCCCTGTATCTGCTGCTGGGAAGTGATTGCCATCTTCTCACCCTGAGCCTCCACAATTGCTGCAGGTATGGGGCAGAGGTCTTGGACCCTCTGTCCGGTTGCCAGCACTTCTGCTGGGGGTTTGCCAGGTGGTTCCTCCTCTACAGAAACGTCTATTAAATCCCCAGTCTCTGGAATTGGTAAAAGTGTGGGACAGAGGTCTTGGACCCTCTGTTCAGTTACCAGATCTTCAGCTGGAGAAGTTTGTTTTAACTCCATAGATGCTGCTGGCAGAAAATCACATGTCCCTGTCAGTGCTGTGGGAGAAAGGCCGACTACCTCTTCTCTCAGGAAGGCCAAAGCCACTGTTGGTGCTGGGCAGAACACAGTGAACTTTGGCCCTGATAGCAGCTCTTCTGCTGGAGGCTCATCAGGTTGTTCTTCCTCAGCAGAAAAGTCTATCAAATCCCATGTCTCTGCAACTGATGTGTGGGGATAGAGGTTCACCATCTCCTGTCCATGGAACCCAGAAGATGCTATCATTTCTGGGCAGAGGTTAGCAGAGCTCTGCCCTGTTGTCAGCACTTCAGGTTTGGGGACGGCAATCTCCGGATTTTCCACTGCCGATTCTCTGGCATGCTGCTGAACTTGTTCTAGCAGTTTCCTGTATGCCCTTTCCAGATGCTGTTCCTTCCTTAGCAAATGGTCCAGATCAGGTTTGAGCTCTGAGACCCCTGCAAGACTGAGCATAGACTCTCTATATTCTCGCAGGTCCTCAAGGTCAGGTTCCCCTTCATCGCCAAACATAAAAAGATCTGTAAGGCTCTCCCACAGCAATCCAGGGCCGCCAAAGTCATATCCCTCCGGAGAGCATTCTGTTGTCTCCCCTAAATATCCCTCCTCTGCGTGCCATTGCAGAGCCCGATAACGATTGTCCAGCTCTATCTCCTGCTGGACCAACCTGTCCAACTCAGTCACCCATTGCTCCTGGGGCCGCTCTCCCAGGAATGCCATCCGCAATGCCCGTTGGTCACTGGCCCGTTGCTCTTGGGTTGGAAAGCACTTGCCCTGTTTTTTACCAGAGAGACGGAGGGCTGCAATCCAGAGCTCCACCCGAATTTGCTGCCTAAGCTCCAGGTATTCATCCTCAGACACAGTCCTGGTGTATGTTGAAAGGATGATCCGCAGCAGCCCCGGGAATTCTGATGCCAGGTCCATATCTCCGCTGGGGTGACTGAAGTCTGCTATCCTGATCTTGGATCCAGTTGGAGGTTTAGATTTCCCAGACTGCAGGAAGCTTTCCCGCTGCTTGCCACCAATGTCACGAAACGTCCCACACTCCGCTTGAGTGCTTCCGTCTGTATACCGCTTCCTAAGTTCTGGAACACAAGTCCAATGGATCTGGCTATAGGAACCCCCAAGAACTAGACAACACCAGTCTTGGAGTACATCAGGACTAACTTTTTATTTAGAATCAAAATTACAAGACTTTATATGCCGTTGGAACCTCCTCTAACAATACAACTGTAACCTAATTAACATGAGCTAATTATCTAATCCTTTATGCAGCCTAGGTGACTGAGACATGACCTTTCGCCCAGACTTGTGGGCACCGAGCTTCACACAGTAATATAAACACAATAGCTGGAGCTAATTACAATTAACAATAAAAACAAAACCTAATTAACCTAATTAACATGAGCTCTAATAGGAGTCGTCCCGTCTCCTACATTGTATAGAGGACAATGTGATCAGCTCATTCAATTAACAGGTTGCGTTCAGAATCAACCAAACCAATAATAGTCTCTACATACATCCTGGGAGATATTATGGACAAATATTACTGTCCCATTTTAAGTAGTCCAAGATATATTTTCTCCCTCACCCTGTGCCAGGATGGCACAGGGTGACTTAGACATAAGATGTATTCTGAGTTCCACGGGCCCTCCCGTCACAGATGGGTGGGTGGAAGGATGGATGGATGGCTGGATGGATAGATGGATAGGTGGATGGATGTGTGGATGGATGGGTGAGTGGATGGATAGGTGGATGGGTGGGTGGATGGATAGATGGATGGGTTGATGGATGGATGGATGGATGGATGGATGGATGGATGGATGGATAGATGGCTAGGTGGATGGATGTGTGGATGGATGGATGGGTGGATGGATAGGTGGATGGGTGGGTGGATGGATAGATGCATGGATGGATGGATGGATGGATGGATGGATGGGTGGATGGATAGATGGATGAGTTGATGGATGGATGGATGGATGGATGGAGGGATGGATGGGTGGGTGGAAGGATGGATGGATGGCTGGGTGGATGGATAGATGGATGGATGGATGGTTGGATGGATGGATGGATACATGGATGGGTGGATGGATAGATGGATGGGTTGATGGATGGATGGATGGATGGATGGATGGATGGATGGATGGATGGATAGATGGATGGATGGATGGATGGATGGATGGATGGATGGATGGGTGGGTGGATGGATGAAGCAAGGCAGGAGATATTTAATGACCAGGAGATGGTAAACCTGCCTGTCAGTGTTGTGATCCAGCACAGATCTGTGTACAGTGAAGGAAGCTTGTCTTCCCCTCCTGCTGTCATCTCCTGTCCTCCCAGCACAATATCACCATGCCATCCAGTATGATCAGATCCGCCTGCCAGGGAGAAGCTCTGGTCTCTGCTCTCAGATTGGGAGTAAATGTAGCTGGGTGAGAGGAGAGGAGAGGACAGCCCGAACAACTAGCATAACATTACCCACTGTGTGCCTGGCTGGGCCTCACCCTACCTGCCACAAATTTAACACTAGCAGCCCCATCCAGATGTACTGTCCCGGGAATGCACTAAAAGCTTCTCAACCCTTCACTGCCTCTGCACTCCCCCCTCCTCCTCCCCAGATCCACTACACAGGCAGCTGCTGCGATCACACTGATCGTGTGTTGAGTTCCATCGGGCCAGCCAGGACGAGTCGCTCAAAAAACTGGAAGTGATTGGTGGGTCCCATAAAAGCACCGCCCTACGTCCTACGGACCCGCCAATCACTAACCACCACAGGACACATAATGACAGAGTGGGAGTATGGAGAGCGCAGAGCTTTGCGTTCCATGGGCAGTCAATAGATTTGCTTGACCGCAATCACATGATTGTGATGACATAATGCTTCCCATCCATAACACCTCTGTGTCCGGCGCCCCGCCAACCCCCCATCCCACACACACACTTAAAGGGACAATTTTTTGTAATTTTTTTTAAAACTTTTTTTTCTTTTTTTGATGAGTAGCTTTGGGGGGGCAGCACCCCTGTGCCCCCTATGGTCGGACCGCCACTGATACAATAGTTTGCAATCTGGCACAGAAACAAAATTTCCGGGCACTTGATATACCGATGATCTAAATACAGCTAACAGAGATTATTATTATCATTTACTTCACTTGCTCTTAGATGTGGCAGGGGCATTAAATATATAAAAATGCCTGTTAGGCCTCATGCACACATTTTTACAGACGCATTTTTGAGCGTTTTTGCAGCTTAAAAACGCCTGTCTATGTTAGTCTATGGTTTCATGCCCACCTAGGCATTTTTGAGCTGCGAATGGCATAGGCGTTTTTAAGCTGTAAAAGAAACCCAGGACCAGTGGGTTCTGAGAGACGTTTTTCAGCTGTAAAAGCGCTCTAACGCTGGTAAACGCTCAAAAAATGCTCAAAAACGTCGCTCACCAACGTTTTTTAATGTTTTTGATCCATTGAAAAAAATAATTTTTTTTGAAAAAAACAAAAAAACGCTAAAAACGCTAAAAAACGCTAACGCAGAAAAACGCTAATAAACGCTAAAAAACGCTATTACAAAAACGTTGAAAAAAGCTGAAAAAAGTAAAAAAAAACTCACTGCAAAGCTACTGATGTTTTCATAACGTTATTTTAACGTCCCGTGTGAGGCCTTAATCTTGCCAAAATTGCAGTGTTTTTGTAACTTCCTGTTCATTGGGCTAATAGCTCCAAAATGTAAATAGCTTTCCCAACTATCTTCAGTGAACTACAAAATCACACTTCCCTATGTAATGGAGATGAGGTGAGTTGGAGTTGTTTGTAGTCCAAATCAGGAGAGCAGCCTCTGTAGATACAGTGCAGTGAGTGAGTGTTAATAACCTAAGACAGAAAATGTGTGACTGCTCAGGTCAGCAGGTGAAAAAAAAACTGAAAAAAAAAAAAAAGGAATGTAGCCACCACATCTAAAGAATGATACGCTACAATATATTATATTTTGTTTTGGGATTTCGATTTATTTTAACTGTTTTCTGCATAGCATAGTGGACAACATAATGTGCTTAAAATTATTGTAAAGGTTTTTTTTTTTATTTTAAATAACAAACATGTTAAACTTACCTCCTCTGCGCAAGGATTTTGCACAGAGCAGCCCTGATCTTCCTTTTCTGGGGTCCCCCCGCGGCCCTCCTGGCTCCTCCTCCGCATCGAGCGCCCCCACTAAGAGCCACTTTGCATGGGGGCGCTCATACGGGCGTGCTCCCGAGTCCTGCTGCTGTGTCCATTGACACAGACAACAGGATTCGGGCCCGGCTCCCATGTCACTTGATTTGATTGACAGCAGCGAGAGCCAATGGCTCTCGCTGCTATCAATCTATCCAATGAGGACTCAAGATAGCGGCTAGAGCTGCTGGGCTCGTGCTCGTTGCTGGAAAGATTGGGTTCAGGTAAGTAAAAGGGGGGCTCTGGGGGGCAGATGCACCGCAAAAGGTTTTTCACCTCAATGCAAAGAATGCATTAAAGCGGCAAATACTGCAGCTGCTGACTTTTAAAATAAGGACACTTACCTGTCCCGGGGTCCAGCGATGTCGGCACCCGAGGCCGAACCGTCCCTCGATCCTCGGGTGCTGCCGCCGCCATTTTCACTGAGGGAATCGGGAAGTGAAGCGTTGCGGCTTCACTGCCCGGCTCCCTACTGCGCATGCGCGAGTCGCGCTGCGCATCTACACTGGTCCCCGTTGTGTTGTGGGAACTGTGTATTTCCCACAACACAACGGGGGTGGGCGAGGACTCTGTGGCTAGCTGCGGCTAGCTATACCCGGAAGTGGTATCTGCACCCCCCTCCCTCCTGAAAGGTGCCAATTGTGACACCGGAGGGGGGGAGGAATCCGATGAGCGGAAGTTCCACTTTAGGGTAGAACTCCGCTTTAAGGTGAAAAACCTCGATACTTTACAACTCCTTTAACATATAAAGATTTTAGAAGTAGCATTAGAATGGAGTCTTGCTTCTCTAAAATATCAGTTACTGGCAGTAGTTAATACAGGTATATTTGCACATACCATTCTGAGCTTTAGAAATTACATTTCTAATTTGTCTTTAGATATACAGCATGTGTGATAAGTTCTTAATGGCTCAGTAGAAAACTGAAACTATAAAATCATTTGTGACGTGTGTAAACCCTTTGATTAATCTGTTTACTCTATCATGCTCTAAACAAGTGAAAAGATTTGTGTGCAGGATAAACTACTAATGTAAACTCTGTATTGCAGGGTCCCACCGGAATGCCAGGACTTCCAAGACCAAATGTATGTTTCCAACTGGTGACTTCTATTCAGAATTATAAATCAAACATGCATATCCATGGATGTATATCATCTTTATGTTTACAACAGTTGGCAGCTATATTAACTTTCACAGAGTTTGTGAAACGGAGTGCATTATTATTGACAATACATGTAGATCAGACTGCACGCACTAAGAGGGGTTGCAGCATGCTCAGTCGATGGTCTATATGGATAGCAGCATAGCTTGTACATACAGGTGTTGTAAAAGACATAATGTGCATTTAAAGTGGAAGAAAAATCCTCACATTTACCCAGTGAAGAAACCAGCCTCAGATGATACGCAGGGATGAAACAAATCTCCCTACATAAGTTTTACATGTATATATTATCTGCTGTCTTCATCTTTATATACTGTTTAGCAGACATGTGCAATTTGTTTCGTTCCGAATTAGTTTTTCTACGAAATTCAACAAATGTGTTCATTCAGAAATATTCGAATTAACGAAAACCCGCTTAACGAATTTTTCCGAAAATTCGGGAATTCGAAAATCCAAAAATCTGAAAATCCAAAATTTCAAAAGAACAAAAATCCGAAAATTAAAAAATCCAAAGTAATAACTATCTAACTTTTAATAACTATTACTAACTAAATTATAGGTATTGGAATTTCCTTTCAAATTTGGCTATTAGTGAACGTAATGAATATGAATTTATCCGACATTACGAATTGCCGCATCTAAACGAATGGAACGTAACTAATAATAATGATCATTTTATTATTTTATTCCTTCTCAGAGCTGGCCACTCAGCTGTCGGCTAATTGCCAGCTCCTATCGCTCCACAGTTACTCAGCTGTTGATGATATCCTGCTCGTCAGTCCTGCCTACTTCTGTTCAGCCCAGTGGATCTCTGCCTTCGCCTTTGTCAACATCACAGAGCGTATCTCCTGCGTTCCTGTTTAAAGACGTGCTTTGCTGACATCCCTTCTGGCTCCAGTTCCTGCTTGCTGTTTCACTACATTGATCCGTGACTTCTGGCTTGGCTGACTATCCGTTCCGCTTACTGAACTTTGGTCATATTTTGACCACATTTGTTCTTTTTACTTTTATTATTAAACAAGTGTGATTTAACTGTACTTCTGTTTCGGTCTTCATGGTTTCTGACAGTTAGTTATTATTTCGGATTTTTGGATTTTCGTATTTACAAATTTACAAATTTACGATTACTGCATCTAAACACATCTAAATGAATGGAACATTACGAATTTGGATTTTTTCCCAAGTTACAAATTTGTTCGAAATAACGAATTTCGATCATAAAGAACGACCCGTAAAACTAAAAAAAAAAACAAAAACGAATGAAATGAAAACAAACACATTTTTTCGGCAGTGCACATGTCTACTGTTTAGAAAGTGTACGTCCTGTTAGAATTTTCTCCCCCTGTTCCAGCAGGGGGAGGGGAGTCTTGCCATACACTGAGACAGCTGATTGGAAGAAAGGCACACACCCCCTCTCCTCAGAGGCAGAGACTTGCAGAGCTGTGTTGTGAATTGACCAGCTCTCTGCTAATCTATTTATAGCACCTGCCCTGACAGGCTGGTTTATCACATGTGTCAGAGAACTTGTCAGAAGTTACCATGCTGATAACAGTAGAGTGGAGCAAAAAAAGCCACTGAACTTAGGGCATTCGGAGAGAGATAAGAAAACACTGCAGCTCAAATTTCATGAATCAGGTTTACATCCACTTTAAAGCAAAACTTTTTGAGACGGGGATGTGTAAATCCTTTTAAGGGAAATCGCTACAAAGTGGGGTGAAATCCCTCTTAGACAGTTGTCACCAGAACAGGTGCCCCATTTGATGATATCTCCTTTGTATCTGTTCTGTGTAAAACTATAAAATATTGAAATTCCCTTGGTCTGATGACAGGGGCTGGGAATAAATAAGTGGGGCTGTGAATCTCCAGCTACAGTCAGGTCCATAAATATTGGGACATCAACACAATTCTAATCTTTTTAGCTCTATACACCACTACAATGGATTTGAAATGAAACAAACAAGATGTGCTTTAACTGAAGTCTTTCAGCTTTAATTTGAGGGTATTTACATCCAGATCAGGTGAAAGGTGTAGGAATTACAACAGTTTGTATATGTGCCTCCCACTTTTTAAGGGACCAAAAGTAATGGGACAGATTAACAATCATCCATCAAACTTTCACTTTTTAATACTTGGTTGCAAATCCTTTTCAGTCAATTACAGCCTGAAGTTTGGAAGGCATAAACATCCCCAGATGCTGGGTTTCATCCCTGGTGATGCTCTGCCAGGCCTCTACTGCAACTGTCTTCAGTTCCTGCTTGTTCTTGGGGCATTTTACCTTCAGTTTTGTCTTTAGCAAGTGAAATGCATGCTCAATCGGATTCAGGTCAGGTTATTGACTTGGCCATTGCATAACATTTCACTTCTTTCCCTTAAAAAACTCTTTGGTTGCATTCGCAGTATGCTTCGGGTCATTGTCCATCTGCACTGTGAAGTGCCATCCAATGAGTTCTGAAGCATTTTGCTGAATATGAGCAGATAATATTGCCCGAAACACTTCAGAATTCATCCTGCTGCTTTTGTCAGCGGTCACATCATCAATAAATACAAGAGAACCAGTTCCATTGGCAGCCATACATGCCCTCACCATGACACTACCACCACCATGCTTCACTGATGAGGTGGTATGCTCTGGATCATGAGCAGTTCCTTTCCTTCTCCATACTCTTCTCTTCCCATCACTCTGGTACAAATTGATCTTGGTCTCATCTGTCCATAGGATGTTGTTCCAGAACTGTGAAGGCTTTTTTAGATGTTGTTTGGCAAACTCTAATCTGGCCTTCCTGTTTTTGAGGCTCACCAATGGTTTACATCTTGTGGTGAACCCTCTGTATTCACTCTGGTGAAGTCTTCTCTTGATTGTTGACGTTGACACACATACACCTACCTCCTGGAGAGTGTTCTTGATCTGGCCAACTGTTGTGAAGGGTGTTTTCTTCACCAGGGAAATAATTCTTCGGTCATCCACCACAGTTGTTTTCCGTGGTCTTCCGGGTCTTTTGGTGTTGCTGAGCTCACCGGTGCGTTCTTTCTTTTTAAGGATCTTCCAAACAGTTGATTTGGCCACACCTAATGTTTTTGCTATCTCTCTGATGGGTTTGTTTTGTTTTTTCAGCCTAATGATAGCTTGCTTCACTGATAGTGACAGCTCTTTGCATCTCATATTAAGAGTTGACAGCAACAGATTCCAAATGCAAATAGTACACTTGAAATGAACTCTGGACCTTTTATCTGCTTCTTGTAAGTGGGATAATGAGGGAATAACACACACCTGGCCATGGAACAGCTGAGCAGCCAATTGTCCCATTACTTTTGGTCCCTTAAAAAGTAGGAGGCACATATACAAACTGTTGTAATTCCTACACCATTCACCTGATTTGGATGTAAATACCCTCAAATTAAAGATGAAAGTCTGCAGTTAAAGCACATCGTGTTTGTTTCATTTCAAATCCATTGTAGTGGTGTATAGAGCCAAAAAGATTAGAATTGTTTCGATGTCCCAATATTTACCTGACTGTATGTAAACAAGCAGGCTGGAGATCATTTAGGAAAAAAAATGTGGGCTTCTCCTTATAATTCATACCAGGCCCCTTAAGTCAGATTTGGTATGGATTTTAAGAGAAAACCCCACACATGAAAAAGCAAAGAAAAGCATGGGGTCCCCCAAAAATACACACACACCTGCCAACCTGCTGAAAGTAAAAAAAGCACTGACCTCCGACACAATCTCCCGGTGACTGGTTGCCCATAATTGACAGATCCAGCAGATTACTGCTGATTTTAAACAAAAGGGTGGGGTCTCCCCAACAAGACCATATTTGATTAATGACATCACAGGGATTCCTAGGAAAATTTAACAAGCTCAGAAAATGTGGTGTGATATTTTCCCCCTCATTTCAGGTAAGGCTTTCAGGGCTCGATATTTAAGGTCTCCCACTGTCAACCAGGTCTTCTAAATGTCCCCAGTAGGGGCATGGACAGCAATAAAAACCTGACAGGGGTTCCCCACTGTATCCAAGACAAAAAAGCTTTGGCTTTTAACCGCTAGCCGACCAGCCGCCGCTGTTACACTGCGGCAGGTTGGCACGGCTGTGTGAATCGCCGTACGCGATGACCGCCAGCACCCGCGATCACTTGTGACAGAGCAAGAACCGGGATCTGTGTGTGTAAACAAACAAATCCTGGTTCTCTCAGGGGAGAGGAGAGAGATCGTGTGTTCATACCAAGTATCTCTCTCCCCTAGTCAGTCTCATACCCCTACAGTTAGAACACACCTAGGGAACACAGTAAACCCCTTGATCGTCCCCTAGTGTTAACTCCTTCCCTGCCAGTGACATTTATACAGTAATCAATGGCTATTTTTAGCTCTGATTGCTGTATAAATGTCAATGGTCCCAAAATAGTGTCAAAAGTGTACAATCTGTCTGCCACAATGTCGCAGTCCTGATAAACATCGCAGATCGCCACAATTACTAGTAAAAAAAAATAGTAATAAAAATGACAAAAAATTATCCCCTATTTTGTAGACGCTATAACTTTTGCAAAACTTTTGCAAAAATAAAAACCGCAGAGGTGATCAAGTACCACCAAAAGAAAGCTCTATTTGTGGGGGGAAAAAGGACATACATTTTGTTTGGGTACAATATCGCATTAGACATGCAATTGTCAGTTAAAGCAACGCAGTGCTGTATCGCAAAAAATGGCCTAGTCAGGAAGGGGGCAAATCCTTTCCGGGGCTGAAGTGGTTAATATAAATTGAACATATTGTACAAGGATATGCATCGAACATTTTTGTGTTCAGGGGAGAAAGAAAGCTGTCTGAAATAAGGAGTGTGCCTATGTGATAAAGTAAAATAAAGTTATCAAATTGTTCCTGTTGTAAATTGTTCCTGTTGTAAATGTAAATTCAACTATGCCCTACAAATAAATAATTACAATGTTTTTTTACATAGGTTAGGAGTTCCCTGTAATGGTTTGAAAAAAATATGAGAAAAGTCCAGTGGGGATATGATGCAGTTTTTGATATATGAAAGACTCTAGACTTTGAGCAAGCAGCTTGCACATTTAACCACTTACCAACCGGGCCATAGCCGAATGACGGCTGCAGGGCGGTTGGATAACTCTGGGAGGACGTACTATGACGTCCTCCCAGAATTCCCCTCTCGCGCGCCCCCTGGGGCGCGCACCCGAACACATCCGTGACCGCCGGGTCCTCTCGGATCCCGGCAAATGGCCGCTGATCGCGGCCGTTTACCACGTGATCACGCCGTCAAATGACGGCGCGATCACATGTAAACAGACCGGCGTCATCTGATGACGCCGGTTCCTCTCCTCCCCTCCTGTGTACCGATCGGTACACTGCGGAGGAGAGGGAGATGGATGGATGGCTGCAGCGCTGTGGGCTGTATGTGTAGTGCCCACAGCGCTGCACAGAGACATCCAGCCATCCATCCATCCATGCTCAGCCATCCCTACTACTATGCAATGCTGTGCAATACCCTGCAATACCCCCACAATACTCTGCAATGCTGTGCAATACTCTGCAATGCCCCCACAATACTCTGCAATGCTGTGCAATACTCTGCAATGCCCCCACAATACTCTGCAATGCTGTGCAATACTCTGTAATGCCCCCACAATACTCTGCAATGCTGTGCAATACTCTGCAATGCCCCCACAATACTCTGCAATGCTGTGCAATACTCTGCAATTCTGTGCAATACTCTGCAATACCCCCACAATACTCTGCAATGCTGTGCAATACTCTGCAATGCCCCCACAATACTCTGCAATGCTGTGCAATACTCTGCAATGCCCCCACAATACTCTGCAATGCCCCCACAATACTCTGCAATGCTGTGCAATACTCTGCAATGCCCCCACAATACTCTGCAATGCTGTGCAATACTCTGCAATGCCCCCACGATACTCTGCAATGCCCCCACAATACTCTGCCATGCCCCCGCCATACTCTGCCATGCCCCCGCCATACTCTGCCATGCCCCCGCCATACTCTGCCATGCCCCCGCTATACTCCGCAATACCCCGCCATACTCCGCCATACCCCGCCATATCCCGCCATACTCCGCCATACTCCTCCATACTCTGCAATACCCCGCCATACTCCGCAATACCCCGCCATACCCTGCCATGCTGAGCCATGCTCGGCTGTACTCGGCCTCTGTATGTGGCCAGGCTGTGGAAGTCTCACACATGTGGTATCGCTGTACTCAGTAGGAGCAGGAGAATCTATTTTGGGGTGTCATTTTTGGTATCTACATGTTATGTGGTAGAAATATTGTATAAATGGACAACTTTGTGTTAAAAAAAAAAAAGCGTTTTAACCACTTCCCGCCCGCCGGCCGTCATACAACGTCCTTGACTTTGTGCGGGGATATCTGAATGATGGTTGCAGCTACAGGCATCATTCAGATATCAGCTTTTTCAGCAGGCGATTCCCTACACCATGAGAATGATCATAGCAGCTGTTCCACTGCTTGATCGTTCTTACGGGAGACGAGAGGGGATGTCCCCCCCTCCCGCGCTTCTACCGACTCACCGCTACGATCGAAGCCAGGATCGTTTTTTTTTTTTTTTTTTTTTTATTTCAGGCTTCCCAGCCTAGAGGTGAGATGTGGGGTCTTATTGACCCCATATCTCACTGTAAAGAGGACCTGTCATGCCATATTCCTATTACAAGGATGTTTATATTCCTTGTAATAGGAATAAAAGTGGTCCAAAATTTTTTTTTTTTGAAAAAAGCATCAAACTAAAATAAATAAAGTAAAATGAACAATAAAAAAAAAAAAAAAAATTTTAAAGCGCCCCTGTCCCTGTGTGCTCGCATGCAGAAGCGAACGCATACGTAAGTCCGCCCACATATGAAAACGGTGTTCAAACCACACATGTGAGGTATCGCTGCGATCGGTAGAGCGAGAGCAATAATTTTGGCCCTAGACCTCCTCTGTAACTCAAAACATGTAACCAGTAAAAAATTTTAAAGCGTCGCCTATGGGGATTTTTGAGTAGCAAAGTTTGGCGCCATTCCACAAGCGCGTGCGATTTTGAAAGGTGACATGTTGGGTATCTATTTACTCGGCGTAACTTCATCTTTCACATTATGCAAAAACATTAGGCTAACTTTACTGTTTTGGTTTTTGTAAAGCACAAGTTTTTTTTCCAAAAAAAAGCGTAAAAAAAATTGCTGCGCAAATACCGTGCGAGATAAAAAGTTGCAACGACCGCCATTGTATTCTCTAGGGTCTTTGCTAAAAAAACATATATAATGTTTTGGGGTTCTATGTAATTTTCTAGCTAATAAATGATGATTTTTACATGTAGGAGAGAAATGTCAGAATTGGCCTGGGTGCTCCAGAACGCCTGAAGGTGCTCCCCTGCATGTTGGGCCTCTGTATGTGGCCACGCTGTGTAAAAGTCTCACACATGTGGTATCGCCATACTCGGGAGTAATAGCAGAATGTGTTTTGGGGTGTAATTTGTGGTATGCATATGCTGTGTGTGAGAAATAACCTGCTAATATGACAATTTTGTGGGAAAAAAAAAAAGTAAAAAAAAAAAACCTTGATTTTGCAAAGAATTGTGGGAAAAAATGACAACTTCAAAAAACTCACCATGCATCTTTCTAAATACCTTGGAATGTCTTCTTTCCAAAAAGGGGTCATTTGGGGGGTATTTGTACTTTTCTGGAATGTTAGGGTCTCAAGAATTTAGATAGGCCGTCAGTACTTCAGGTGTGATCAATTTTCAGATATTCGCACCATAGCTTTTGGACTCTATAACTTTCACAAAGACCAAATAATATCCACCGATTTGGGTTAATTTTACCAAAGATATGTAGCGGTATAAATTTTGACCAAAATATATGAAGAAAAATTACTAATTTGCAAAATATTATAACAGAAATGAAGAAAAATGTATTTTTTTACAGATTTTTCGGTCTTTTTTCTTTTACGGCGCAAAAAATAAAGAACCCAGCGGTGATTAAATACCACCAAAAGAAAGCTCCATTTGTGTGAAAAAAAGGACAAAAATTTCATATAGATACAGTGTTGCATGACTGAGTAATTGTCATTCAAAATGTGAGAGCACCAAAAGCTGAAAATTGGTCTTATTAGGAAGGGGGTTTAAGTGCCCAGTTGTCAAGTGGTTAAATAAATACCAGTTGTGCTATCTTTAAACAATAATAAAAACACTGAATTATTTTTAAAAATTATATATATATATATATATATATATACACACAGTATGTATATACAGTAACTCACAAAAGTGAGTACACCCTTCACATTTTTGTAAATATTTTATTATATCTTTTCATGCAACAACACTGAAAAAATTACACTTTGCTACAATGTAAAGTAGTGAGTGTACAGCTTGTATAACATTGTAAATTTGCTGTCCCCTCAAAATAACTCAGCACAGCCATTAATGTCTAAACTGGCAACAAAAGTGAGTACACATACAAGTGAAAATGTCCAAATTGGGCCCAATTAGCCATTTAACCCTCCCTGGTGTCATGTGACTCGTTCGTGTTACAAGGTCTCAGGTGTAAATGGGGAGCAGGTTTGTTAAATTTGGTGTTATCGCTCTCACTCTCTCATACTGGTCACTGGAGATTCAACATGGCACCTCGTGGCAAAGAACTCTCTGAGGATCTAAAAAAAATAATTGTTGCTCTACATAAAGATGGCCTAGGCTATAAGAAGATTGCCAAGACCCTGAAACTGAGCTGCTGCATGGTGACCAAGACCATACAGAGGTTTAACAGCACAGGTTCCACTCAGAACAGGCCTCGCCATGTTCGACCAAAAGAGTTGAGTGCAGGTGCTCAGCGTCATATCCAGAGGTTCTCTTTGGGAAATAGATGTATGAGTGCTGCCAGCATTCCTGCAGAGGTTGAAGGGGTGGGGGTCAGCCTGTCAGTGCCCAGACCATACACCGCACACTGCATCAAATTGGTCTGTATGGCTGTTGTCCCAAAGGGAAGCCTCTTCTAAAGATGATGCATAAGAAAGCCCGCAAACAGTTTGCTAAAGACAAGCAGACTAAGGGCATGGATTACTGGAATCGTGTCCTGTGGTCTTATGAGACCAAGATAAACGTATTTGGTTCAGATTGTATCAAGCGTGTGTGGAGGCAACCAGGTGAGGAGTACAAAGACAATGTGTGTCTTGCCTACAGTCAAGCATGGTAGTGGGACTGTCATGGTCTCGGGCTGCATGAGTGCTGCCGGCACTGGGGAGCTACAGTTCATTGAGAGAACCATGAAGGCCAACATGCACTGTAACATACTGAAGCAGAGCATGATCCCCTCCCTTCGGAGACTGGGCCGCAGGGCAGTATTCCAACATGATAACGACCCCAAACACCTCCAAGACGACCACTGCCTTGCTAAAGAAGCTAAGGGTAAAGGTGATGGATTGGCCAAGCATTTCTCCAGACCTAAACCCTATTGAGCATCTGTGGGGCATCCTCAAATGGAAGGTAGAGGAGAGTAAGGTCTCTAACATCCACCAGCTCCGTGATGTCTTCATGGAGGAGTGGAAGATGACTCCAGTGGCAACCTGTGAAGCTCTGGTGAACTCCATACCAAAGAGGGTTAAGGCAGAGCTGGAAAATAATGGTGGCCACACAAACTATTGACACTTTGGGCAGAATTTGGACATTTTCGCTTAGGGGTGTACTCACTTTTGTTGCCAGCGGTTTAGACATTAATGGCTGTGTGTTGAGTTATTTTGAGGGGACAGCAAATGTACACTGTTATACAAGCTGTACACTCACTACTTTACATTGTAGCAAAGTGTAATTTCTTCAGTGTTGTCACATGAAAAGATATAATAAAATATTTACAAAAATGTGAGGGGTGTACTCACTTTTGTGAGTTGCTGTGTATACATACTGTGTATATATATATATATATATATATATATATATATAAAGGCCTGTTGTTTACTGGCCTGAAATTATGGGAGGAGCCCGGAGGGTATTTAACCAGACCACCCAGGATGGTCTGTGTCGGTTCCAGTGTGTGGTAGTGCACATCACAGGGCTGACTCTTCCCAGCTCAACGCATGTTCGGCAGTCTGTGCATTCAATCGCAGGTGCACTCCGGCTTTTCATTCGTAGTCTTCATCGGCGGTTCCCACTCACGGTTGCAGGTAGTATCCAAACTTTTCATGTCATGTGCAAAATCTTGCGGTTTATTATGTTTCCTATCCTGCACCCCTTTCGTGAAAAAAACTGCCCCGGAGTTGTTGTCGCTCATGTCCCAACATCATTCGGCACAGGTGTAGTACATTCGTAAAGTTCCTTCTGAAAAATATACGATTCATTCGTAGACCAAAGCCTCCAGTCACTATCGGTCGTTCTCAATATCACTCGCAATAGGCTTCACTGGTTATAAAATTCATTGTCCATGGGGTTGCCATCTCATTCATTAGGAGATGAGCATGTATTGTTTGTATGGGTTTCTGTGGCTGATTGAGGTGTAATTAAACCCACCCGGTGCCTTGTCTGCACTTGATTAGCCTGGGGGGATGGGCGGTTGGTAGGTGTTCAGTTTCACAGTAAGGGATGGCATACACTCTACAACCAATTTGTATCAGATACTCCTTACTACTGATTTATATCGGATTAATTTCATACGTTTTACAAACTGATTCATATCAGAAGCATTGCAGAGGCCGACTCTACCAACTCACTGCGTGTCCTTCGAAATTGGTCGTAGGTTTTAATCGATTGTCCCACACTCACTGTCGCAGGTAGGACTTGTGGTTACCTGTTAACGAACCGTTACTTTATGTTCCCCTTCGTAAACTGCCTACGACATCGTAGGTCTTACTCGGTTATTCGCACACATCCGTACTTACTGCCTTTCTCCGTTCCTCATTCGAGCCCAGTTGCATCCACGATGTTACGACTCGTGACAGCCTTCACTTGGCACCACTGGTATCTTACCGACTAGGTGGAACTGTACGAATAAGCACAAGCCACCTTCGGGAACAAGTCACTTACAGCGCGGGGTCTCGAACCTGCGTCCCACACATCACACCCCTACTAAACCCCCACTTCACCTACTGACCCCCTACACCGCCTACAGAAAACACACACTTCACCTAACTGACCCCCTACACCTCTTATTGGATACCAAGCACACACCAACAGCCGTTCCGAATCTAGTCGCAACATTGGCCCTATGATTCGGATCCTTAGCAAATCACAAGCCCCTTCAACCACTAACATCGTCAGCTGATCCGAGTCCAGTCGCAGCACCGGCTCAACGATTCGGATCCGGAACACAAGCCCCATCGTCACCTTACATCCACAACCGATCCGAATCTAGTCGCATAATCAGCGCAAAGATTCGGATCCTCGGCAATACGAACTCCACCAACCGATCCGAGTCCAGTCACAGCATCAGCTTAAAGATTCAGATCCTCGGCAAAACATACATCACCAACCGATCCGAGTCCAGTCGCAACACCGGCTTAAAGTGTAAGTAAACCCTCCTATCATTTTCAGCCAAGGAAGCTGTCATCTTTGCCTTTGTTTAATCTACAACTGCCATGATGCTTCACATGTGATCAGTTATGACACCAGCCATTGGATGGCTTGACAGTTTGGTTGAGAGCACAACCAATGGGAGTGTTACATTTCCGGCACGTGCCAGAAATGAAACAGTTTTATGGATGGGTTTACTTCCGCTTTAATGATTTGGATACTCAGCATACACAAGCACTCACCAACAGTGTGCTACTTTCATCCGACCGATCCAAGTCCAGTCGCAACACCAGCTCAATGATTCGGATCCTCAGCATACACAAGCACTCACCAACAGTGTGCTTCTTTCATCTGACCAATCCAAGTCCAGTCGTAACACCGGCTCAATGATTCTGATCCTCAGCATACACAAGCACTCACCAACAGTGTGCTTCTTTCATCCGACTGATCCGAGTCCAGTCGTAACACCGGCTCAATGATTCAGATCCTCAGCATACACAAGCACTCACCAACAGTGTGCTTCTTTCATCCGACCAATCCTAGTCCAGTCGCAACACCGGCTCAATGATTCGGATCCTCAGCATACACAAGCACTCACCAACAGTGTGCTTCTTTCATCCGACCGATCCGAGTCCAGTCACAACACCGGCTCAGTGATTCGGATCCTTAGCATTACAAACCCCACCATCCAATACGAGTCCAGTCGTAGCATCGGCTTAACGATTTGGATCCTTGCCAACCCAACTTTCACCGACCGATCCGAGTCCAGTCGCATACTGGCTCAATGATTCAGAATCCTCGGCATTACAAACCCCACCGTCCAATCCGAGTCCAGTTGTAGCACCGGCTCAATGATTCGGATCCTTGCCAACCCAACTTTCCCTGACCGATCCGAGTCCAGTCGCACACCGGCTCAATGATTCAGGATCCTCGGCATTTCAACTCACCAACCAATCTGAGTCCAGTCATAGCACCGGCTCAATGATTCAGATCCTTGCCAAATACAACTTTCACCGACCGATCCAAGTCCAGTCATAGCACCGGCTCAATGATTCGGATCCTCTGCAATACAAAGCATCACCAACCGATTCGGATCCTTGCCAACCCAACTTTCGCCGACCGATCCGAGTCCAGTCGCATACCGGCTCAATGATTCAGGATCCTCGGCATTACAAACCCCACCATCCAATCCAAGTCCAGTCGTAGCACCGGCTCAACGATTTGGATCCTTGCCAACCCAACTTTCACCGACCGATCCGAGTCCAGTCGCATACCGGCTCAATGATTCAGAATCCTCGGCATTACAAACCCCACCGTCCAATCCGAGTCCAGTTGTAGCACCGGCTCAGTGATTCGGATCCTTGCCAACCCAACTTTCCCTGACTGATCCGAGTCCAGTCGCACACCGGCTCAATGATTCAGGATCCTCGGCATTTCGACTCACCAACCGATCCAAGTCCAGTCGTAGCACCGGCTCAATTATTCGGATCCTCTGCAATACAAAGCATCACCAACCGATTCGAGTCTAGTCGTAGCACCGGCTCAACGATTCGGATCCTTGGCAATGCACCCTCACTGACTGATCCGAGTCCAGTTGCAGCACCGGCTTAATGATTCTGCTCCTCAGCAATACAAACTTCACTAACCAATCCGAGTCCAGTCGCAGCACTGGCTCAGCGATTCGGATCCAGCATACGAGCCCCCTCGTCACCTTACATCCACAACCGATCCGAATCTAGTCGCAGCATCAGTGCAACGATTCGGATCCTCGGCAATACGAACTCCACCAACCGATCCGAGTCCAAATCGCAGCACCAGCTCAACGATTCGGATCCTTGGCAATACAAAACTTCTTTGACCGATCTTTCACAAATAAACCCCACCAGTGCTTACACCTCAGCCCGGTTCGAACTAGTTGCATCAGCATTTATGAATACTGTGACGGGAGGGCCCGTGGAACTCAGAATACATCTTATGTCTAAGTCACCCTGTGCCATCCTGGCACAGGGTGAGTGAGAAAATATATCTTGGACTACTTAAAATGGGACAGTAATATTTGTCCACAATATCTCCCAGGATGTATGTAGAGACTATTATTGGTTTTGTTGATTCAGAACTCAACCTGTTAATTGAATGAGCTGATCACATTAGCCTCTATACAATGTAGGAGACGGGACGACTCCTATTGGAGCTGCTGCTATTTGTCCTGTGATAATTAACTCAGTCTGGGCAATAGGTCATGTCTCAGTCACCTAGGCTGTATAGAGGATTAGTTAATTAGCTCATGTCAATTATGTTAATTAGGTTACAGTTGTATTGTTAGAGGAGGTTCCAACGGCATATAAAGTCTTGTAATTTTGATTCTAAATAAAACAGTTCTTGGTAGCAACAAGCAAGTGTCGCCTTGTCTTGTGCTCAGAGAGGTTGGGATATCTGTATACAGACTGGGAGGAAGTGGTATATGACGGAAGCACTCAAGCGGAGTGTGGGACGTTCCGTGACATTGGTGGCAAGCAGCGGGAAAGCTTCCTGCAGTCTGGGACATCCAAACCTCCAACTGGATCCAAGATCAGCATAGCAGACTTCAGTCACCCCAGCGGAGATATGGACCTGGCATCAGAGTTCCCGGGGCTGCTGCGGATCATCCTTTCAACATACACCAGGACTGTGTCTGAGGATGAATACCAGGAGCTCAGACAGCTGATTCGGGTGAAGCTCTGGATTGGAGCCCTTCAGCTCGCTGGTATAAAACAGGGCAAGTGCTTTCCAACCCAAGAGCAACGGGCCAGTGACCAACGGGCATTGCGGATGGCATTGCTGGGAGAGCGGCCCCAGGAGCAATGGGTGACTGAGTTGGACAGGCTGGTCCACCAGGAGATAGAGCTGGACAATCATTATCGGGCTCTGCAATGGCACGCAGAGGAGGGATATTTAGGGGAGACAACAGAATGCTCTCCGGAGGGATATGACTTTGGAGGCCCTGGATTGCTGTGGGAGAGCCTTACAGATCATTTTATGTTTGGTGATGATGGGGAACCTGACCTTGAGGACCTGCGAGAATATAGAGAGGCTATGCTCGGTCTTGCAGGGGTCTCAGAGCTCAAAGCTGATCTGGACCATTTGTTAAGGAAAGAACAGCATCTGGAAAGGGCATACAGGAAACTGCTAGAACAAGTTCAGCAGCATGCCAGAGAATCGGCAGTGGAAAATCCGGAGATTGCCGTCCCCAAACCTGAAGTGCTGACAACAGGGCAGAGCTCTGCTAACCTCTGCCCAGAAATGATAGCATCTTCTGGGTTCCATGGACAGGAGATAGTAAACCTCTATCCCCAGACACCAGTTATAGAGATAGGGGATTTAATAGACTTTTCTGCTGAGGAAGAACAACCTGATGAGCCTCCAGCAGAAGAGCTGGTATTAGGGCCAAACTTCACTGTGCTCTGCCCAGCACCAACAGCAGTATCTGTGGAGTTACAACAAACTTCTCCAGCAGAAGTGCTGGCAACCGGACAGAGGGTCCAAGACCTCTGCCCCACACCTGTGGCAGTTTTGGAGGCCCGGGGTGAGAAGGTGGCAATCACTTCCCAGCAGCAGATACAGGGGGAGAAGGGAGAGGAGGTGTGTGTTGTCCCTCCCCAACAGTTGGCCAGGGTGGAGGAAGCGGCCTTCCCTCCCCAGCAAAGATCAGTGCACCTGGAAGACAGTACCATAGACATGTCGTCCAAGCAACCAGATGAGGGAATGGAAAAGGAAGCAGCCGGCTCACCTCCCCAATGGCAGCTACACAATTAGGGAGGCGGGGCAGTCGGCCCCCCTCCCCAACAGTTAGCTGGAACAGAAGGTGTGGGGTTTCCAGCAGAAGGGCTGGCAACAGGGCCGAGGACTGCTGGACTCTGCCCTCAACTAACAGAGGATGGATTTCCTGTGAAGGTGGATGGGACTTCAGTCTCCACCTGTATACCCCAGGGATGCTGGGCAGTTGGCTCAGATCCCCAACAGCATGACAGAGTGAGCCCAGACACCCTGTCTTCTCTCCAGCGGCAGAAAGGACTCCAGGGAGAAGGGCCAGTCCAGGCCTCTCCCCAGCGGCAGATATGTTCTCCGAGAGAGGCAGAGGTTGGCTGGGTGAGTAATGCTATGTTTGGAACAATTTTATTTGGGGTACTGTGTGGGTACAGGCATTAGAGGACTGGAGCTACTTACTAACTTCGGAGTCAACCCGTCTGGGGTCTCCTCCTATGTTGGTCTTCTGCCGAAAGGGGAGAGATGTGACGGGAGGGCCCGTGGAACTCAGAATACATCTTATGTCTAAGTCACCCTGTGCCATCCTGGCAAAGGGTGAGTGAGAAAATATATCTTGGACTACTTAAAATGGGACAGTAATATTTGTCCACAATATCTCCCAGGATGTATGTAGAGACTATTATTGGTTTTGTTGATTCAGAACTCAACCTGTTAATTGAATGAGCTGATCACATTAGCCTCTATACAATGTAGGAGACGGGACGACTCCTATTGGAGCTGCTGCTATTTGTCCTGTGATAATTAACTCAGTCTGGGCAATAGGTCATGTCTCAGTCACCTAGGCTGTATAGAGGATTAGTTAATTAGCTCATGTCAATTATGTTAACTAGGTTACAGTTGTATTGTTAGAGGAGGTTCCAACGGCATATAAAGTCTTGTAATTTTGATTCTAAATAAAACAGTTCTTGGTAGCAACAAGCAAGTGTCGCCTTGTCTTGTGCTCAGAGAGGTTGGGATATCTGTATACAGACTGGGAGGAAGTGGTATATGACGGAAGCACTCAAGCGGAGTGTGGGACGTTCCGTGACAAATACAGTGGAACTTAGGATTCAGATCTCCAGCCTTACGTGTATCAAAGCATTAACAATCACATCCCACTCCATCTATTGTACAATGTTGCGCACGGTCATTCCTACATACGCATAATTCTGCTAAACTCTGTTTTTTCACCTTTCAAATAAGAGTGCTTCCTTGCAATCGCTGCAAGCATTTCAGCAAGTGGTGCAAATCGCCACTCATCATCTCCAGTAGCAACACGGCTACTCATCATTTTCTCTATCCCTTTCCCCTTTAGGTCAGTTAGACTACCAATTGGTCCACCCTGCACCAGGTTTGGACAGTATCTCCCAAAAAAAAAACAAAAACATTTTTTTTCGAGGGCCTGCATCTTCACCAGGGGGCCAGCTGCCCCAAACAGCTCTTTGCAATCCCCCTTGTCAAACCAAAATTCCCATGTCACCTTACTACAGGTCCCCGGTCGACTCAGTCCTCAACCAAAAATTTCACTACTAGGGCATCAAGTCAGGTGCATAGTTCAAAGGGATCCCCCCTTGCTTTTCTCTTAAACACTCTTTCACAACATATTTTACTTCACATACACGATTTGATTTGCTCCCGAGGCGTTAGTAACTGTCACATACTTCTGTGCACTTCACTCTGTTTTCGAAGAGCGATCCGAGATCCTTCACCACGCAGACAAGGTTGCCTAACGTCCAGCTTGCTGGCAGTGCAAGCGTTAGCAGACCGAACTTACGGCAATTAACTACAAATCGCAACATTCCTACTTAGAATACCAGACTTCAGATACCTGCCCCAGTCCGCCCTGGGGGGCTCTGGTTCATTAGTCTGTGCCGAGCACAGACGGACACCCGAGCTATCGGTTACCTAGCCAGTCACCTCCTGGCTCACCTCGGTTGTCACGCATTCTTTTGAGTTTTCTAAAGTCATACTCAACAGCGCTCGCACGCAAACTAGCTGCCACTACGGCTGTCATTCCTTGTCCTGTTCTTCTCGTTTTCCTTATGCCTTTCCATCTTATCTACCCAAACACATCTATCCCCTCCTACCTTTGCAACTTGCCTTAAACATATGCATTGCCCTTCCTTGCTTTTGCTGACGCCACGTCGCAGGCCGACAGCGATAACTTCACCTCCACCCGGCCGTCACCCTTTGCGGGCACAGCAAGCGGCGGCTCACAGTCTCACAGAGCTTGGACCATATATATTAAAAAAAAAAAAAAGACACTGGCAGCCCTACCAGGCACCCAGGCATCACGGCAGTATATTTTCTTAGCGGCTACTCAACTGCACTCTTTGGTGACCACACTGGTGACACTTGGTGACATTCTATGACTGTCACTGCTCAATTCAGCTAAAACAGCAGCCAGACTCGAGGTGACCCTTATCTCACACCTCCTAGTGTTTCTCTCCCAGGTACAAGACCCTGACTAAATCCTTAAATTAGACGTGCCAGCAATAACGGATCTGCCCAGATGGAATGAATTTCTCATCAACTGGAATGGTATGTCAATGTTCATTCCGTTAGCATCTCCCTTTTCATCTCAGGTAGTCACGGACGCCGCAGCCTCCACAGGTCCTCGCATCAATTTTTGGCCATCTTTTGGTTTGCAGGGCCATGGCCGTTAGAAATCCTCTTGATTCCTGGCTTCAGTTAGTCCTTTTCTTTGTTCAAACTCTACCTCATTATTGCAGCAGCTCATGTCTGGCGCAGTAACTGGGCAGGACAAACACTGTCGTTTGCCACAGACAACCAAGCCACAGCTAGTATTACAAATAAAAGCAGGTTCAACTCGCTGGCCATCATGGCCTTCCTGAGCAGGCTGGTGCAACTATCCCCACAGCACCAAATAATGTTCGCTGCGTCTACATCCCAGGCAAATGCAACACTCTGGCCGACGCACTACCCGTCTTAACTTTGCATCATTCTTTTCGCAGGGATCTGGAACCGACCCGACCATGTTTCTTATCCCACATTGGTCGTAGCTAACCTCGGATTAAAACAACACCTTCACAATGCTACCTGCCTTATTAATCTATCATTTTCTCACAACACCCTGAAGGTCTACCGTACTGCCTGGAAAATCTATGACAGGTTCCTAGCCTCAAACCCTGGGGCATAATGAATTATAAAGAATGGGTATAATGGCGCTACCTCAAAGTTTTAAACTGGGACAGCCTGAAGTTTTAGCGACTCCTTATTCGTGGTTTATAGGATATTAAGCATATAGGAAAAAGTTTCCCCTTGTGTTAAGGGTATCACTTCAGCAGATAAATGTATGCAGCTGAATATATGCTGCAGATGTATGACAAACGCTCAAGTGTCGCACTAAATAATGTGGTCCTACAGCATCTGGTAGTGAAGCCAGAGGCTATATTCCCTAGAGTGCATTTATTGGACCATATACCGTGTGCTATATTCCTGTATTGGATCTATGACCATATCAAGCAATAAAATACGACCTGGGGATAGCGTATTACGAGTGTAGATACCATACATTACATACAAGTTATGCCCCCTAATCAAATGCCATAAGTAAGGACTAAAACTTGCATATATTTACAACTGAAAATATTAGCACAAGGATTTACAGCATTTATATTTCAGGAATATTATAACAGTCCCATATGCTGGCAGTGTATTAACTAAACAAGATTCCCAATGGTGACTTTGGTGCTGCAACAATTTGCCTGGTGACTCTCGTGCTCCCCCTCTTGGTTGCCTACTCACCAGCTCCCAGAACCCCGACAGGGGTATTGCGCCTGCAATGTAGTATGCTGGGTTGTTTCCCTTGTTGCTTCCTCTGGTAGATGCTTGTGATATGATCAGCTCCCCACGTCTCACATCAGAGTAATGCGATTATGCTGAAAAACGGGTCGCTTTGCCGCTATATATTGTATTGGATGTCTCCTTTGCTTCTTACTCTGTAAGGATGTTGCTTCCCCTCATAAATTGAGAAAAAAGAGCTTCCATGGTGTAATAAAGTATAAAACTTTATTTAAAACTCAAGTACCCACAAAGTCAGGGACTTAGCAAATAGACAAAAATAGGTTCAGATGAACAAACAGCAAATAAAAATTGAAAAATAAAAATGAAAATAAAAATAAAATTAAAGATTAAAAAGTCCAGGCACTAAATGTAAACTCTGTCCAGATGGAGTAGAACAGCATTAGTTGCCAGACGTAAAACCAGGATCAAGTGTCTCTCCTAAAAAGCATAAGCAGTGAGGTGGGGGGTAATTTTTCCCCAGCCGCTGACTGCGTCCTCCTCTCTCGTATGCCTTGGAGCTGACTAGCAGAGCGTGATGCCGTTGTGCGCGCTTCGTCACATGACGTCCTCAGCAACGGTATCACACTCCCATATCTATTAGGTTTTATAGGGAGAGAGCGTTCATACTCAGCCCGCCCCACTGATTGCAGTACTTTAAATATCATGTGTTTTTATGGGGCTGGATGTGGATATATATAGTGCAAATTGATCTCCCATTTTTCACTTAATAAATATTGTGTCCTTAATTTGTGTGTCCATATTACTACACATAGGGATCATGAACGCGCTCTCCATAAAGTCATAAGAAATACATTAACAGCAATTTAAATAGACCAGGCTCCCCCTGCCTGTTCAACCTAGAACTACACTGATGTTAATCCAATATACCAATCATACAGGAAAGGTGATTTATACAGTATGTCATGCAGGATTGTGTTACATGCTATACGATGAATCTGAGGGTACAGTTATGCCCTTACCTATTACCTAATTACCACTAGTTAATTAGGCACACCTTAACTGTTCTGTCTAAAATAAGAGCTATGTAGACCACCTAAGGTAATATGTTGAGTCAGGGAATGTACCCATTCCTGAAGTAAAAAATATGATGATGTGCATAAACTAACTTTTATGAGTGCTATATAAAAATTTTTTTTTATGGTATTAATTATATTAGTTATATCAAAAAGTAATGGATAAAGAGTAAGCTTGTTAAATGTTAATGTGCCCCGTGCGGAAGTGATTAAATCCACCTCTGGTGGATAATCATCAGACAAATAGTGAGAAGCATTATTATAATAGTGCTCTTATATCCATATAGGGACTAGTTAAAGATCCTACATGGTAGAAGCTGGATTCATACGCAGTAATATAATTTAACTTTACATGTGAGTGCTATGTGCCCAATTACATGCTGGGCCATCCCTTCTGTATTTTCACATATATAATCCTACTAAGTTATGAGTAGTGCCATTGTGGATGTGCTCAAATATAGCAAAGGGGTATGCTAGGTGCTAGGTACGTGTGCCGGTGATACCTCTGTGGGTTTCATAGTTATAAGACTTTTACAGTGTTGTAAGATTTTTTATGGTGTATGTATAGGAGTGCGAAGGCTTAAAGAGGGAGTCATAAATGTGAGAGAGGAAACCATATCTATGGGACGACCGTAATTATCCGTAAGTGCCCCCTTTAGGGAAAGTTAATTATGTTCCCAAGTGGCACAAATTGTGAAAATATACCAGAATTACAGGGAGGGAAGTTAGTTAATTGTGACATGACTCGGTTATAAAGCAGTTGAGGTCTATGCTTTATAACCGAGTCATGTCACAATTAACTAACTTCCCTCCCTGTAATTCTGGTATATTTTCACAATTTGTGCCACTTGGGAACATAATTAACTTTCCCCAAAGGGGGCACTTACGGATAATTACGGTCGTCCCATAGATATGGTTTCCTCTCTCACATTTATGACTCCCTCTTTAAGCCTTCGCACTCCTATACATACACCATAAAAAATCTTACAACACTGTAAAAGTCTTATAACTATGAAATCCACAGAGGTATCACCGGCACACGTACCTAGCACCTAGCATACCCCTTTGCTATATTTGAGCACATCCACAATGGCACTACTCATAACTTAGTAGGATTATATATGTGAAAATACAGTAGAGATGGCCCAGCATGTAATTGGGCACATAGCACTCTCACATGTAAAGTTAAATTATATTACTGCGTATGAATCCAGCTTCTACCATGTAGGATCTTTAACTAGTCCCTATATGGATATAAGAGCACTATTATAATAATGCTTCTCACTATTTGTCTGATGATTATCCACCAGAGGTGGATTTAATCACTTCCGCACGGGGCACATTAACATTTAACAAGCTTACTCTTTATCCATTACTTTTTGATATAACTAATATAATTAATACCATAAAAAATTTTTTTTATATAGCACTCATAAAAGTTAGTTTATGCACATCATCATATTTTTTACTTCAGGAATGGGTACATTCCCTGACTCAACATATTACCTTAGGTGGTCTACATAGCTCTTATTTTAGACAGAACAGTTAAGGTGTGCCTAATTAACTAGTGGTAATTAGGTAATAGGTAAGGGCATAACTGTACCCTCAGATTCATCGTATAGCATGTAACACAATCCTGCATAACATACTGTATAAAACACCTTTCCTGTATGATTGGTATATTGGATTAACATCAGTGTAGTTCTAGGTTGAACAGGCAGGGGGAGCCTGGTCTATTTAAATTGCTGTTAATGTATTTCTTATGACTTAATGGAGAGCGCGTTCATGATCCCTATGTGTAGTAATATGGACACACAAATTAAGGACACAATATTTATTAAGTGAAAAATGGGAGATCAATTTGCACTATATATATATCCACATCCAGCCCCATAAAAACACATGATATTTAAAGTACTGCAATCAGTGGGGCGGGCTGAGTATGAACGCTCTCTCCCTATAAAACCTAATAGATATGGGAGTGTGATACCGTTGCTGAGGACGTCATGTGACGAAGCGCGCTCAACGGCATCACGCTCTGCTAGTCAGCTCCAAGGCATACGAGAGAGGAGGACGCAGTCAGCGGCTGGGGAAAAATTACCCCCCACCTCACTGCTTATGCTTTTTAGGAGAGACACTTGATCCTGGTTTTACGTCTGGCAACTAATGCTGTTCTACTCCATCTGGACAGAGTTTACATTTAGTGCCTGGACTTTTTAATCTTTAATTTTATTTTTATTTTTATTTTCATTTTTATTTTTCAATTTTTATTTGCTATTTGTTCATCTGAACCTATTTTTGTCTATTTGCTAAGTCCCTGACTTGTGGGTACTTGAGTTTTAAATAAAGTTTTATACTTTATTACACCATGGAAGCTCTTTTTTCTCAATTTATGAGGGGAAGCAACATCCTTACAGAGTAAGAAGCAAAGGAGACATCCAATACAATATATAGCGGCAAAGCGACCCGTTTTTCAGCATAATCGCATTACCCTGATGTGAGACGTGGGGAGCTGATCATATCACAAGCATCTACCAGAGGAAGCAACAAGGGAAACAACCCAGCATACTACATTGCAGGCGCAATACCCCTGTCGGGGTTCTGGGAGCTGGTGAGTAGGCAACCAAGAGGGGGAGCACGAGAGTCACCAGGCAAATTGTTGCAGCACCAAAGTCACCATTGGGAATCTTGTTTAGTTAATATACTGCCAGCATATGGGACTGTTATAATATTCCTAAAATATAAATGCTGTAAATCCTTGTGCTTATATTTTCAGTTGTAAATATATGCAAGTTTTAGTCCTTACTTATGGCATTTGATTAGGGGGCATAACTTGTATGTAATGTATGGTATCTACACTCGTAATACGCTATCCCCAGGTCGTATTTTATTGCTTGATATGGTCATAGATCCAATACAGGAATATAGCACACGGTATATGGTCCAATAAATGCACTCTAGGGAATATAGCCTCTGGCTTCACTACCAGATGCTGTAGGACCACATTATTTAGTGCGACACTTGAGCGTTTGTCATATATCTGCAGCATATATTCAGCTGCATACATTTATCTGCTAAAGTGATACCCTTAACACAAGGGGAAACTTTTTCCTATATGCTTAATATCCTATAAACCACGAATAAGGAGCCGCTAAAACTTCAGGCTGTCCCAGTTTAAAACTTTGAGGTAGCGCCATTATACCCATTCTTTATAATTCATTATGCTTTGCAAAGAACCCTATTAGGGACTTTGTGTGAGGGAGGCAGCAACCTTTGGCTTCTGACCCCACAGGCGTATCTTAAGCGCAGTTTCTTTTTTGAACAAACCCTGGGGCAGTATCAGGAGATTTCCATCACATCCTGGCCTTCATATCATCTTGCCACACACAGTTGGCATTTTCACACAATACCATTAGACTCTACTTAGCTGGCATCCAGCATTTCATCTCCTTACAAAATCCTACCAAACCATCTTTGGTTGCCGCCCATGCGGTCAAGACTATCCTGCGTGGTAGTCACAGACAACTCCAAATCAATAGCAAACGCCTACCTGCGACCAGCGCCATATTCCGAGACATGTCTACCATCCTGTCACATTCCCCTTTGGGTTAATTTCAGCCCGGTCGTTCACGCAGCCATCTACCTGGCTTTCTGCAGTTTCTTACGCCCCAGTGAATTCAGTCACCGGCCCCAGTAAGATGTTACGTAGACGCCACCTGACACGCCACCAAAGTTACTTCATCCGGCACCTCATGGTGTCTGAAACAACTGTCTGGTCCCGGTGTAGATATCATACTTCCCAGACTCGCAACGCCTGGTGCCCCGTGGCCATTCTAGACCAGTTATTAGCTCATCTGCCCGACCTCTCGGAGGGCAGCCATTACTACCGTTCCCTACTAGCCCTCTAAGTAGCAACTACCGTATTTATCGGCGTATAACACGCACTTTTTTCCCCTTAAAATCAGGGGAAAGTCGTGGGTGCGTGTTATACGCCGATCCCCGCTATCGCTATGTGAATTTCGGCGATCGCCGCCGACATTCACATAGCGAGTAGTTTGAAATATGGCGCCGCGGAGTTCGGAAGGACTCGGCGGTGCTGTACGAGCGCCGCCGAAATCACAGAGCCGAGATACACATAGTCGAGTGTATTCGGCTCTTTCCGGCGCCGCTCACAGTCACGCCCAGTCCTGCCATTGGACCTGTGTTATGTCCATCATAGGGCAGGACTGGGCGGGACTGTGAGCGGCGCCGGAAAGAGCCGAGAACCCTCGGCTATGTGTATCTCGGCGGCGTTCGTTCACTTCCGCCGGCCCCGAGTCCCTCCGAACTCCGCGGCGCCATATTTAAAAGTACTAGTATGTGTATGGCGGCGGCAGCGGCGGGGACAAGCCTGCAGGGACACTGGGGACAAGGCTGCTCTGTGGACAAGGCTGCTCTGGGGACAAGGCTGCTCTGGGGACAAGGCTGCTCTGGGGACAATGCTGCACTGGGGACAAGGCTGCACTGGGGACAAGGCTGCACTGGGGACAAGGCTGCACTGACAAGGCTGCACTGGGGCAAAGCTGCACTGACACTGAAAAGGCTGCAATGACACTAACAAGGCTGCAGATGAACACTGATGAGGCTGCATTGATGGGCATTTTAATGTAAGTTTCTTTTCCTTAAACTTCCCTCCTAAAAGTTTTTTTCCTTAAAGTTCTCTCCTAAACTTGGGGTGCGTGTTATACGCCGGCGCGTGTTATACGCCGATAAATACGGTAGTTCACTAGACATGTTAGAAATCTTTTGCCCAACTTAGGCCTTGACCCCAACCAATTTTCTGGAAATTCTTTCGCATTGGAGTAGCATCAGCAGCCTCACGAAACAGGGTCCCGGACCACGTCCTCAAGAAGATGGGCAGGTGGAAATTCACTCGCTTCACTCGATACATTCCTAATCCACAAGCAGAAATGTCACGAGCCTTTGGCAAGCTTGCCCTGTAGTATGTCAGTAAACTTAAATAAATCATTACCTCCCTAACCAAGTCTTTTGCGCCCTTCTCTGGCATACCACCCAGCAGATCTGGGTTTACCATACAGCAGGCCAGGGCACACTTCAGGTCTATTTTATGTTGTTAGTCTTGTGACGTGTTTATGTGCTTCATATCTCTCAGGATGGAGGGCTCCGAACATAAATAGGAAGGCCTGTTTACTGGCCTGAAATTATGGGAGGAGCCTGGAGGGTATTTAACCAGACCACCCAGGATGGTCTGTGTCGGTTCCAGTGCGCGGTACCCACCCACCCATTCCCCTTCTTAGGGAACTTCTCTTCAAACAATTTCTCTACAGAAACATCCATTACTTTCATTACTTTCTTAAGGTATGCGCCCTTCTCTGGCATACCACCCAGCAGATCTGGGTTTACCATACAGCAGGCCAGGGCACACTTCAGGTCTATTTTATGTTGTTAGTCTTGTGACGTGTTTATGTGCTTCATATCTCTCAGGACGGAGGGCTCCGACCATAAATTATTTATATATATATATATATATATATATATATATATATATATATATATATATATATATATATATATATATATATATATATATATATATATATATATATATATATATATATATATATATATATATATATATATAAAAATTTATTTATTTTTATTTTTTTTCCAATAATTCATTGTTTTTATTATTTTTTAAAGATAGGACAACTGGTATTTATTTGAATGTGCAAGCTGCTTGCTCAAAGTCTAGAGTCTCTCATATAATAATAAAATATTTACAAAAATCTGAGGGGTGTACTCACTTTTGTGAGATACTGTGTATATATAACAGTGAAGGAAAAAAGTATTTGATCCCCTGCTGATTTTGTACATTTACCCACGGTCATAGAAATGATCAGTCTATATTTTAATAGTAGGTTTATTTTAACAGTGAGAGACAGAATAACAACAAAAAAATTCAGAAAAAGCTAATTTCAAAATAGTTATAAATTGATTTGCATTTTAATGAGTGAAATGAGTATTTGACCCCTTCGCAAAACATGACTTAGTACTTGGTGTCAAAACCCTTCTTGGGAATCAGAGGTCAGATGTTTCTTGTAGTTGGCCACCAGGTTTTCACACATCTCAGAAGGGATTTTGTCCCACTCCTCTTTGCAGATACTCTCCAAGCCGTTAAGGTTTCGAGGCTGATGTTTGGTAACTCGAACCTTCAGCTCCCTCCACATATTTTCTATCTGAATAAGGTCTGGAGAGTGGCTAGGCCACTCCAGGACCTTTATGTGTTTCTTTTTGAACCACTCCTTTGTTGTCTTGGCTGTGTGTTTTGGGTAATTGTCATGCTGGAATACCCATTCACGACCCATTTTTAATGCCCTGGCTGAGGAAAGGAGGTTCTCACCCAAGATTTGACGGTACATGGCCCCATCCATTGTCCCTTTGATTCGGTGAAGTTGTTCTGCCCCTTAGCAGAAAAACACCCCCAAAGCATAATGTTTCCACCTCCATGTTTGACGGTGGGGATGGTGTTCTTGGGGTCACCTCCTTCTTCAAACACAGGAAGTTGAGTTGATGCCAAAGAGCTCGATTTTGGTCTCATCTGACCACAACACTTTCACCCAGTTCTCCACTGAATCATTCAGATGTTCATTAGCAAACTTCGGACAGGCCTGTACATGTGCTTTCTTGAGCAGAGGGACCTTACGAGTGCTGCAGGATTTCAATCCTTCACAGCATAGTGTGTTGCCAATTGTTTTCTTGGTGACTATGATACCAACTGCCTTGAGATCATTGACAAGATTCTCCCGTGTAGTTCTTGGCTGATTCCTTACCATTCTCATGATCATTGAAACTCCACGAGTTGAGATCTTGCATGGAGCCCTGGACCGAGGGAGATTGACAGGTATTTTCTGTTTCTTCCATTTGCAAATAATAGCGCCCCTCACCAAGCTGCTTGGTAATGGTCTTGTAGCCCATTCCAGTCTTGTGTAGGTCTACAATCTTGTCCCTGACATCCTTGGACAGCTCTTTGATTTTGGTCATGGTGGAGAGATTGGAATTGATTGTTTGCTTCTGTAGACAGGTGTCGTTTTTTCAGGTAACAAGCTGAGATTAGGAGCACTCCTGTTAGGAGAGTGCTCCTAATCTCAGCTCATTACCTGTATAGAAGACCTGGGAGTCAGAAATCTTCCTGATTGATAGGGGATCAAATACTTATTTCACCCATTAAAATGAATTTATAACTTTTGTCTGGATATGAATTATAATGAGTTTTTCTGGATATTTTTGTTGTTCTGCTGTCTCTCACTGTTAAAATAAACTTACCATTAAAATTATAGACTGATCATTTCTTTGTCAGTGGGCAAACGTACAAAAATTTGCAGGGGATCAAATACTTTTATCCCTCACTGCATAACTTAATTGTTTTCTAGGAGTGTGGGATTCTTGATATAATCCAAAAACTGACATGTAAGTAGACTAATGTGCTGAAAAAAGAAACAAGAGAAGCACGTAGATCAGACGCTGTCCTAAAGGAAAAGTTATATAGCTGCATATACTGTATCTTCCTAAATGAATAGCACAGCAACATACTGCAACACATACAGTACGTCTGAAACATGTACAGTCATATAGACTCTATTACTAAACCCCATGCCTTTTTTCACTTATTGGGATTGATTTACTGAAGGTAAATAGGGTGTTTACTTGCAAGGAAGCTTAGCAAATGTTGAATAAATGAACTTTGCAAATATTACCCAGTCACATACAATAAAATTAAAAAAGAATATTATTTTGCTTGCATATGATTGCATGATGGAAGTCAACAGAGCTTCATCTCATTCACTAACCAAAGAAAAAATTCTCTTGCAAAGTAAGCAGCCTATTTACATTTAGTAAATCACACTCATTGCTATGATTGGTAGTAGTATTTCTTGCATCTGTATAATAGACTTAAGCCCCATACACACTATTAGATTTTCTGCAGATTTTTGTCTTCAGATTTACCAAAACCATATAATATGAGGTCAAATTTCCGACGGGAAATGTTCGATGTGAGCTTGTTGTCGGAAAGTCCCACAGTGTGTATGCTCCATCGAACACTTACTGTCGGAATTTCCGCACACAAATGTTTGAGAGCAGGTTCTCAAATTTTCCTCCAACTTCACTTTGTTTTCGGAAATTCCAAGCGTGTGTACACAAATCTGACGCATAAAAGTCCACGCAAGCTTGGAATCAAGTACGAAATGGAAGCGCTCGGACTTGTAAAACTAGCGTGCATAATAGAGATAGCATATTCGTCATGCTGCAAATTTTGAAATCTTTCAATGCCGCGCATTCTCTTCTTCTTTATAATGTTATAATAATGAAGTTGCTTTGCTGCTGATATTCACAAAGAGTTCTGACAAACGGATTTTTTATTATTTCTCGTGATCTCCTGAATAATCTTTTTTTTTTTTTTTTTCCTCCAAATCTCCAGAATAATTTTTTTTGTTTACAGTGATCTCCATAATATTTTTTGTCATTTTGTGTGTCAAGTTACTACAACACCATTATTATCTTGTATTTTTTAACCTCAAAGAGGTTGGTTGGTGTTGGTGTTCCTTGTTAATTTGACATTGTATTTTTGAAATGTATCTGCCTACTCACAAACAAGCTGTCCTTTTTGAAGTAAAACACATAGCCAAGTATTTGTCAAAACAAAAATTAAAAATTTATTAGGGGTCCTAACAAAATAAAGAGGAAGGCAATGCTGGAGAAACAGTTGAAATTGATGAAGCCTTTGTACCCCAGGGCAGACATGAATTATTTGACAGGCAAAATTGGTAGCCTCAGGAGTCCATTTAATAGGAAGCACAATACGGCCCAAGACTCCAAGAGATCGGGAGCAGCAGCAGATGACAGGTATGTCCTGAGGCTGTGGTCTTACAACAGCCTGCATCTTTTGCCAGACCACACTAAACCCAGGCCAACACTCTCTACACTTCCTTCCATGCTTCCTTCCAGGCTGCTGTGGTGGGTTGGGTGGCTGTGTTGTTGGAGGGGTTGCTGGAGGTGGTGGAGGAGTAATATGGTCCAACTCACACACGTGGCTTTTATTGGTGAGTTGGCCCCTTAACCCCTTTTTTAGTGCCTGAAATATTACCTCCTCACAGATGAGGCGTTGGCCCTCCTCCATTCCTTGCATTTTACTGGCCACCATACAGCTAAAGGCCTCGTGGACACTAGAGGTGTTTGTGACCACCGCAGTAGCCTGCCGATTTAAAGTAGTTGCTGACTCCTCCAGGTACCTCCGCCTTCCTGGTCCTTTTTGTTGGAAGGGGGAGGGGGCGAACCTGGTATTCGGTCAGGCTACTGGGCACGGCCACCTCCTGGCTGCCACTTTCCACGGCCACCTCCTGGCTGCCACTTTCCACGGCCACCTCCTGGCTGCCACTTTCCACGGCCACCTCCTGGCTGCCACTTTCTACGGCCTCCTCCTGGCTGAGACTTTCCTGTGTATGAAAATGGGACATAGTTTTAGTTTTTTGGTCATCAATCACACACAATTTTGAGCTCATGACTGTTGCAAATTGAATGTTAACAAATAGAAAAGACTATCATTTTGACACCAGCATTTTTCATTCTTGTCCCAATCATTTTTGGCTACTATTGTCTATTGATATGTAAACCACTTTGTTAATTCCGAAATTAGTGATCAATAATAACATCTAGTTAACATCATTTTTTTTTTGACAAGTGATGGCCTGATTTCACTCTGGTCTGACAAAAACCACAGTCTGTCGTACTACCACAGCCTGGGTACATAAACGTCATCTGCTGCTGCTGCTGCTGCTCCTGGTCTCATGGAATCCTGGACTTTCTTGCGCTCCCTATTATATCTGCTCCTCAGGCCACCAATTTTGGCCTTCAAATAGGGAATGTTTGCCGTGGGATACACCGGCTTCACCAATTTCAACAGTTGCTCCAGCGCTGCCTTCCTCTTTAGCTTGTTGGAGTAATCTTTGTTTTTAACTTTCCAAAGACAGGGCAGCTCCCTGTACTTGTCTATAAAGTTTGGCAGGAAGTCTGGATCAGTACATTTATCCATTTTCTCTGCAAGACACAACACAAGACAAACCCTAATGTCAGGCTAAACTCTCCTAATCTTGTACCAATATAGGCCTCAATCTATAAGCAGTATAGGCCACTAACCACTGATGCCCCAAGTTAAAATCATACCTTTGTATGCACGATCGGTGCTTATGCTACTCCGTCCTCCGCTCACAGATCATACGTACGACGCACGCGTGTTATGCTTTATATACACTGCGTATGCGTGAAACTCCACCCCTGACCTTCTTTCTAGTGTATTCCCCGCCTCTTCTCTTTCGGCACAGTGGGAGAGCACATGGCAGATACACAACAGGTGCGTGCAGAGAGCAGCAATGAGGAGGAAAGCCCGGAGCAAGAAACGCCCTGATCCAGGAGGAGATATAAGGCCTTTGTAGAGATGGTGGAGATGGTGGACATCTTGAAGAGGGCAGACTATGATGGGAAGTATGGACCGTACCCAAACCCAAATGTGACAAAGGCCAAGATCATGACTAAAGTTATGAGAAGTCTGCACAGGAATTTTGGGGTACGACGATCCAAGGAGCAATTGAGGAAACACTGGTCAGACCTGAAATTGAGGGAGCACAATCAGTATAGAATGATCCAGAAAGTGCAGCAAAAAAGTAAGTAGTTGTCGTGTGTTAATATTTTATTATTACTTTTGTACTGGTCCTTGTGCTTTTCTTTACTGTTGTACACTTTAAAATGGTGGGCATGGGAATCGTTTGTATTAAACATCGTTCATTCGACCACTAATACGACATTTTTGACAGATGCAGGTTGTGACGGGAGGGCCCGTGGAACCCAGAATCCTTTGGAAAGTATGGGATACCCTTGTTTCAGCTCCCCATGCACCTGTTATGTCTAAGTCACCCTGTGCTATCCTGGCACAGGGTGAGTGAGAAAATATATCTTGGATTACTTAAAATGGGACAGTAAAATGTATCCACAAAATCTCCCTGGATATATGTAAAGTCTATTCTTGGCTTGTTTGATTCTGAACTCAACATGTTAATTGAAAGAGCTGATCACATTGGCCTCTGTACAATGTAGGAAACGGGACGACTTCTAGTGGAGCTGTTAGGGGCCTGCCAGCACAGAACGGGCGAACGTGCGTGCAGCGCTTATTTCCCTGTGTGAACCAGCGTGCCCCTCAGGTGCGCGTGCGTGTGTGGTGGGAGCGGGTGCGTGTGCGCACACAACTGGCACACGCGTGTTCGTGCAAGCGCTATTTGGTGCCAAGAGGACTTTAAAAGAATTGCAGCTGCACTTGTGCAGCGCTGTTTCGTCTGCAGCTCTGTGCCTTGTAACCTGAAACCTGTTTGCCGATTCTACCTACTGACCCGGCTCCTGTTTGACCTCCCTGCTCTCTCCTACCCGACATTGGCTTGCCTGGCTCTGTTTATGGATTTCTGCTTGATACCTGTTGCCGAATCTCTGCCTGTTATCTGACCCTGCTTAAGCCTACTGAATCTGCCTGCCTGATTACCCATTTTGACCCGGCTTGTCTGACCTCTCTGCTGCCTTATCCAGTGTGTATGTGTGACGTATTTTCTGGCTTGTTTCATCCAGTTCCAGTTGCAGCTGCCTCTGCATCCACCAGCTCTTCAGGTCACTGACCTGCTACTGCCTCAGCTGTCTTTGCTGTTCCAGCCATCCCTGAAGGATCTCCACTCTGCTTCAGTACCAGCTGCTGCAACTTCCAAGGCACTCTTACCCTGCTGTGCTCTCGAGACCACTGTTCCCACTCCAGTGGTAAGGGAGGTCTTCTCCCACCAGTCAGGCTCTACTACCAGGTACCTAACAGGAGCTCCTGCTGTTGTTAGAATGTCCTGTATTTAAACTTATGATAATGTTTTATCTACTGTATGAATCTCGGTGACAATAAGTCTGACCTTTAGTGAAATCCTGATTTATCATAACAATGACCAGGCTGCTTAAAAGGATTAGATAATTAGCTCATGTTAATTAGGTTTCTAGTGAGAGGTTGTATTTTCATCCTGCTGTATATATTTGTGTGAGATATCAAACAAAAATTCCTGTTTGACCCTCAAGACAGAGCTTCGTCTCATACTTGGGGGGAGAGTTATTCGTATGGGTTTCTTGTTCGGCTGATCGGAGTGTTTGGTAGCTGCCTTTGTGTTCGGAAATGGAATGTTTTAAACGGCTTTAACCCCTTTCATACTTGGAGTGTCGTTACACAGGTTAACTACATTTGTTCATGCCTATTTGGATTAAAATAAGTTTATTACATTGTTGTCTAGATGTGTTTGAAACTATAATGAAATGCCATCTAGATTCAGTGTACGGAGAGGACACTCAGCAGCTATTTATACATCTGGACGCAGGAGCACTAGTGTGGGACACCAGAACAACCTTTTTATAGTGTCCCATGCAGGTGCTCCAATGGATACTAGGGGTCTCTCCGGGTGTAAAACTTGAACAAAACAGGTAAGTATTCCAGCTTTTGAAAGGGAAAAAAATCATGTATTCAGTTTTGAACTCTGCCAAAACACACAATTGGACGACACTTCCAAGCAATGTTTCATATTACTATTTCTCGACTTTAAATATCTGGGTGCTAAGTATACCTTTTTTGTATTTACATAGGGGAGAAAAGACTCGGGACATCTGAGGACACTAGGAACCCCACACCTCCAGAACAAGGGGAAGTCACCACACCCCAACCTGAGAATGTGGATTCCGAGTTTCAGGAAGTGGGAGAAATGGTGACAACAGGTTAGTGTCTGAGACCACAGCTTCAGGTAATAGTTGGATGCCTGCATATTTATAATACATGGTGTGTTTTTTTATTTTTAGGTGATGTGGATGTTGTGGAAGAAGAAACGCACTTCAACAGTGCAAGTGCACAAATCCTGATCAGCGAAATAATGGTGTGCAATCGTGAATTAGGGAAAGTCAAGGAAAACATCAATGATGTTGAAAAAAGACTCACCAACCCCATTGATGTTTTAGCCAAAATCTAAAAAAAAAAAAAAATTCAATGTTGTCGTTATTTTTTATGTTTTTATATAAATTTTAAAGTAATTGAGAAGCTAAATTTTGAAGATACACACAGTGTGTCAATATGTGTTATCAACCATCATGGGATATCAATGTACACGTTTTGTGGGTGCAACCCCTTCCTCGCAACTAAAGTAGATGAGAGGAAGGGGTTGCACCCCTGAAACACGTCCATTGATCCCCATGGGATCTAGCACATGTTGACACACTGTGTGTTTTGTGGTTTTAGAAAAATAGATGTAGGCAAAAGACACACATTTTAGGCATGGGATCAGAAGGGAAATCCACATTTTGAGTCCCATTTTGTGTGCATCTTCAAAATTTGGCTTTTACAGGGGTGACATCACCCCATCTGATGAAGGCAAAATCAACACAGTTTTGACATAATAATGTCTCATATTGCCTTCACTTTATCAAAGTTGAACTTTGTAAGTTCCTGACTCCTGAGTTGTGGATGTGTATGTTTTTTATGGCTTTAAACATGCCAGTTTAGCCACAAAAAAGGCTATATACTGTCACACAATACATGTTATACACACCAAAAGATGTTGGTTTGTTAAAAAACCCTTTTATAACGCACATGTGAATGTGCTTGGAGTAAAATGTTTATTACTCAACAATGTGTGGCTTCTTTCAATGCTCAATACCAGCTTTTTGAGAAAGTTGGTGTAGTTACAGTGGCAATGGGGGTTATTTACTAAAGGCAAATCCACTTTGCACTACAAGTGCACTTTCAAGTGCACATGCAGTGCACTTGTAGTGCAAAGTGGATTTGCCTTTAGTAAATAATCCCTACAGTGCTCTAAAATTTGACCCAATCAGGCCATTTCAGGGACTCAAAGCAATTAATTCATGGAACTGAAAAGGATGATTATTTTTAGCATTAATGCATTACATATATTAACAACAAAAATAATGTGTGTGTGTGTGTGGCAGACCCACAGCACAACATAATAGTTAGCTGAAGAAGAGATTGTCACCTCATGTGTTACATAAGTTACGTTTGCACTATTGAAGAAAATGGCCAAAAATTAAAGGCCATTGGACAACCTAGGAGACACCTAAAAGAAACACAAGCAGTAAATCAAATGAAATATGAGTTCAGTTTTTAACAAGAAATTTGTTTAAAACATGTTTTAGACATTCTCTGGCATATCAATGGCCCCCCTACTTGCAAAGTACTCTAGATGCTTTTGGCGTACTTCGTGGGCGCTTCGGTATGGGGCAAGCCAGGACGGCCAGCTTCAAGAGCCGTCAGAGTTGTTGGATCCAGTAAGCTGGCCTCAGTCCCAACTGAGGCCACATAGTTTGATGCATTTTTGTGCAAAAAGTTATGTAAAATGCAGCATGAAAGAATTAGGTGATTGAGTTTATATTCCACCATATTAATAGCAGGGAGGAATAAGTGGAACCGGCTGGCCATTATTCCAAAGGCATTTTTCACCACTCTTCTGCCTCTGCCCAACTGGTAATTAAAAACCCTCTGGTCCGGGGTGCGTGTCCTCATCGGGAATGGCTGCAGAAGATGGTCCCCCAACGCAAAAGCTTCATCCGCGACGAAGACGAACGGGAGTCCGGCCACATTGTCTTCCGGAGGTGGCAATCCCAAGCTGCCATTCTGGAGCAGTCTGTAGAACTCCGTCTGGGTGATGACTCCACCATCCGACATCCGGCCATTTTTCCCAACGTCCACAAACAGAAACACGTACGTCGCCGACACCACCGCCAACAACATGATACTACTGTACCCCTTATAATTATAATAGTATGACTCCGAGTTGGGGGGCGGGACGATGTGGACATGTTTCCCATCTATTGCCCCACCGCAGTTGGGAAAGTCCCACTGCTGGGCAAACTGGGAGGCCACAGTTCCTGTGGGTTTGAAGGAAACTGTGGAGTCAAACAAAAAAAAATAGTACTTTTGCACAGAACATTGCAAGCAGATTAGACACAAACATTCTTGGCCAACATAAGTATAACATTTATTGAAATGAGTATTTAAAGTCAAAAGTATAAGGTCAACTTATCAGATTCCTCACCCCCTCTGATGGCCCATTGTAAAAATTTTAGGGGGGGAGATGTTTTGGACAGGTAACCCTCTCCACTTCATTGAGAGCTGAATGCATAAATAATGTGGGTTACTTTGACCAGACCCTTCTTACATACACTATTAGCAGCCCACTGGACAGCTAAGAAGTGTCATAATCCAAAAATATGAATACACACTATACAAATTGAAGCACATTTTTACATTTTGCAATTACCTATCAATATAATAGGAGAACAAAACTTTAAACAGTACCATTTGAAATTATTCAGGCAGGCCCTTGCACTACATGCTTTGGTAAATTCATCCATAAATATGAACAAAAAAGAGGTCGGTATAGTGTGTATGGGTTTAGCAAAGTCAGCAGATAGAGTATTGGTATCGTTTGACTTAGCGGTTGGGGGGGAGGGAGGGTTCCGAATGAGTTTTGGCCCCCAAAAAAGAGCCTATTGCACTATGCATAAATTTAAGTACAATAAAAACATTTGGACACATTTTAGGGGAAGCACTACAATGGAGCTGACAAAATACATTGTTAAGAGACTAGGCTAGGTGTGTATGGGCCCAGAATAGCATACTGGGAAGGTTAGTGAAGGCAAATATGCATGAAGGACAAAAAAGGAGCATTAAAAGCTTACAGCATGCATGAGGACAAAGAGGACATTCACAGCATATTACAGTCATGGTAATTAGGGAATGATGAAACAAATACAATACATTAGCAATCATTAAATACATAGAATGTGATGTTAAAGGGGAAAACTTACCTTAATATAGTCCTTTGCAGGACCTGAATGATGGCAGAACAGGTCTCTGGAATAATGATTCCCAGAGCCTGGGGGGAGATTCCAGTCATGAACTTAATATCCCCTTCACCAAGTACCGCAAGGTGGCAACAAGCCTCTGCTCGGGAGTGATGGCTTGCCACATGCAGGTGTCCTGCTTCATAATAGAAGGGGACAGCAAAGCCAACAGACGGTGAAAAATGGGGTCCGTCATCCGGAGATAATTCCTGAAATCATCAGGATTATTCTCCTGGATCTCCCACAGAAAAGGCATGTGCGAGAATTGGTCACGCTGGAGCAACCAATTCTTCGTCCATGAACTCCTCCTTGCCCTGTTCATGGACTGGACTTGGGTCAAAGTATGAACTCCAACACCAAGCACAAGCACAGCACGAACTGTACGACGAGTACATACCCGCAACATGGCTTGAAAACAGTCGGCTGGTCAGAACGAACTGACAGAACGCACTGAAAATCAGAAAGGCCTGAGAAGAGCGAGCTGAAAATCAGAAACGAGCGGACAAGAACGCACTGAAAAACAGATACAAACTATTAAATAGAACACACTGAAAGACAGGAACGAACTGACAACACGCACTGAAGAACAGATATGAACCCACAAGCACAAACTGACAAGCAGTAACGAACTGAAAAGCACGAGGCTGTAAAGCACAAATCGTCTCTCACCAAACTTCTACTAACACGAGATAAACACAAGATTAGCAGAAGGAGCCCAAAGGGTGGCGCACTGGCTATTGAACTTCCTTTTTATAGAACTGTCCTACGTGTTGTACGTCACCACGTTCTAGACGATCGGAATTTCCAACAACATTTGTGTGACTGTGTGTATGCAAGACAAGTTTGAGCCAACATCCTTCAGAAACAAATCCACGGTTTTGTTGTTGGAAAATCCGATCCTGTGTACACGGCATAAGTGTTTCAATTTGTTTGCAATCAGGCAAGCCCTTGCACTACATGGTTTTGGTAAATCTGAAGACAAAAATCTGCAGAAAATCTAATAGTGTGTATGGAGTCTAACTCTAGGTTCAGACTATTGTGGGTGGTGCGGTTCATGTTTGCAATGATCAGTCAATTTGAATTGCCGCAGTACTTGTGTTTCCCACAGGGAAACAGCCTCTGTACCTTTTTTTTTTAAATGTAGCCACATGAAACCACATGTTGCTTTTGCATCATGTAGTTTCACACACCCAAAATGTGTCACATTTCCGATGCATGGGGAAGCCATTAAGAATTAATGGCAGCCCCACACATCTGGAAAAGAGCAGTGCGTTATGGCTGTGGGTGCCTGCAAGTGCAGCAATGCATTATAATTTACATGCATTTCCCCACCCACAATAGATCAAAGCTTGAATAAGGTAAGTCCATGACATACCCCTGAAAAGAAATCATAAAGTTTGGGCTGTCTCCTTTATCTTTCACTGTTTGGTGTGTCACTGACCTGAATCAACCATACCACATCAGAACATCTGCTATACTGATGCTCATTCCAGATCTGTAACTCATCAAGTAGCACTGCAAGGTTTTTATTCCCTTTCTACTAATTTCTCTTTAAAGCCTGTCATATGAGAAATATGTGGACCACAATCTCTGACTTTCTCGTAAAAAAGTAATTTGCCTAGCTATCTCTAATACAAACATTTTCATTGACCCATAACTAATATGTAGGCTGTATATTTATTCCACATCAGTGACCAAAACTTCACAATTACAGCGACCTAGCATTTTTGAAAGAAGAGTTAAAAATCAGCCAACATTTTTGCCTCACACACGTCTGCATCCTGTTTCAGACACATGCAATAAATAGTAATACAGTAGCACTATCAGGCTATACGATTGATTAAAAATAATGAAGCAGTAGTTAATATTTGATGATGCAAAAATCAAAATGCCTTGCTGTCAGTTTGGAGCAGTAGATGTTTGCTTAACAACTGCTTTGGTATGCAGACCAACCTAGGTAACACCAACGTGATACTAAGCCTCCATGATTGACAGAACTAAAATCCAATGAATGAAAGGTGCAAGACATAGACATTAAATTGGTTATAAAAAGTTAAAGTTTTTACCTTCATAAATGTGAGAAAATATTTGAAAACATCTGAGAGATCATAGCAGTGAAGGTAAAAAGGCAATATGTGAGTGGGACCATGTCACCAGGACCCCCATAACCTTAACTGGATAGACATATCCTTTATTAACTATAAACTTGCTATATTATGATATTATAACACTGAAATTAGAAACACATTCCCTGTTGGTAAAAATTTGTAATAATGGTGATTTTAATTGTAATATGTGTATGCTCCATTTCTTGCCTGACTAAATTACCTAAACATTCTTTTTGCGGCATGCTGTGGTGAGAAAGACAAAAATATATTCCTGGAGTTATGCTGTCTGGTATGAAGAAAATGAAATAGAAGACACCCAAAGAACATTCTTTGCACCCGCTGAGAATCCTTGCTATCCAAACCTAAAAAAAAAATATTAACAGCTTGACTAGCAACAATAAATGACATACTGTATCACAATCACAAAAACACTTAAGCACTTGGGCTTTTAAGGCACCGGGTATCAAACAAATGACAATCACATATCAACAAACATATTTTTATTTTTGCAAAAAAAATATATATATATATACATAAAACACATTAAAAAAAGGGAAAAAAATTCAGAGTCATTATTAATGGTGTACCCAAAACAAGTATCCAGCCCTCTACATACTTATTGCATTTGTAAGTCAAGATAACCAACTGCTCAGTCACAATATGGACCATGTATAATGACATAAACAAATAATGTTTTCACAAAGAGGAACGAGAAATGGGAATCTCTTTTACCCTTTTTTTAATAGGTGTTTTATGTATAATAAAAAAAAATTATATTATGCAAAAATAAAAAAATGTATGTTGATATGTGGTTGTAATTTGATACCTTGTGCCTTAAAAGCCAAAAAGAGTTTTTGAGCTTGTAACTTATAATAGGGTGTGGCACCTTCTATACCACCAGCAATTTGGACATACAGAACAACTGTGCTGTCTCATGGGTGGCAAATCATTTATTATATAAATGTCATCGCAATCAGTGGGTTAAAAACATGGCTTCTCTGCTAGCTGTCTATCTAGGAGAAGTAAAAATGGTAGCACTTTCCACATGTCTTCTCCAGCCTCAGGTACAATAGCAAAGCTGGTATCCCCTGCAGATGTCAGTCTCATCATTGGCATCTTTCGGTATGGCCTCTTGTGACTTTGATTTAATCAGAAACAATCAGTTCTGAGCAAGTTCAGTATTACTGTAGTGCCAAGAAAGAAGGATTTCCAAGTCTTCATCTGGAACACACATGGCATGTATGGTTAGCTTTAGGAATACATGTACATTATAATCATCTTTACAAAGAGAATGTCACCCCATGATATAACTGTCATTAGGGGGCTTTTCAGTCCCCCTTGTTACAGTATTAAGGTACATTTAAAAACAAATTAAAATAATTAAAACAGGTAAAATGTAAACAAATCAATACATTAAAAACACATGCGCACAATTAGGATGTACAGTAGAGATATACATGTTAGATACAATACACAGGGGTTTGAACTAATAAAAAGTAAAATTTTAGTATAACTCTAAATAGATAAAACAGTTAATTTTTTTTTATAAATCAATTTGGTACGGTTTTCATCTATTATACTTTAGTATATATTGTAAGTAAAGCACAATGCCAGATTCCTGCAGACACTCAGTACAGTTGTCTGTCCGTCAATACTGGCCGGGGCTGCCGATATGAGGGTACCACCAGTTCCCCTGTATGGGAACCAGGTCCCATCATTTCAACAGGAGGGCACAGGCAGCTGGCAGCCACCTCTTCCTCCTGCGGGCTTTCAGCTGCTGCAGAGGTGAACTACAGGGAAACAGTTCCAGCAAATGCTGCCCTGCTGCCCCTCCTGTCTAGGTTCATCTTCCTTCTGCTGCCCGGGCCCCCTGTGTGTTCCCCTGGTTGCCCCATCCCCTGCAGTGCTGCCGACTTCTCATCAGCGCCCTCACAGTTTATTGAGAACTACATGCCATCTGTGACTGTGGGTCTTGAAGTTCATTAATTCATAGAACTTTGTGAATGAATATGGTGGTGATGAAGAGGAAAAAAACACTCACACAGCTGTACTTGAATAATAACCGTATTTACGGTAGTTGTATTAGAAGGGTTAAACTACAATGGTTGTACTGTCAGACCAACATAGTCTGACAGCCAACTGAACTTTATATTACAAAGGTACAATACAGGTATAAAATGTCTGGAATATTATATGATTGGTGTATCAAAGTAAATAGGATAACCATCAGAGTGAGTGTATCTCACTCTGAGCACTATCCTACTTCCTGCGCGCTTAAGGCTTATACTAAATCAAATGACTAACTTGATTAAGTATAATACAACACTAGGGAGCTCCCTCCTGTAATATCACACCTCCCTGATATAGTAAAATAACCCAAGGCCTTATGTGTTACTGAACAGTCCTTCTTTATCTTCTTTTCTTCTGCTAGCAACAAGGTAATTTTGTAATCCAAGGGTTAATGATTCCTTATCAAAGTATGCTGTAAAGATGAAAGCCAGGCTCTGGTGCCGTGGCACTTTAACTAACTTTGATGCCAAGGACTCAGTACTAATTCCTCTTAAATCTGATTGTGGGACTATGGGTCCCAGAAGCTCTGTCTTGTGTACACGTATGTATAAAATTGCATCAAGGAACCTGTGGGCAACAGCCCTCTCACCCAACCAGGACAGTGATGTCAGAAAACTCCTTTCTAATGTACAGGGTTCTGTCTCTACAGTATCTCAGTTCGTTCGCTGCTGCCATGCCGTCACGCTGTACCACTTCACAGAAGACCGGGAGTCCTCGGTTACCTCCTTCAAGGGTCTCTGGAACGATCACACTGCTGCTCCAGCACGCTGTGATGTAAGGCAGGATCGCTGGCTGCTGTTCCGCTCCGCACAGGGTAGGCCGCAACTCTGTGGAACACACACTCACAGAGCCCTGCTGGCAGGCCACGCGTCCCAGGAACAAGAGAGCTAAGATGGCCGCTCCCAGCCTTTTTATAGTCTTCCCACAATGCAGTTCTGTTCCCTGAGGTTTGTGGGAGTTACTGAGCATTGTGGGTAGGTCAAGTTAATGTCTAAATGTAAACAAACAGAACACTTCCATGTCAACTTGAATAATAAAAGAAATACAGATGCAGTCCTTTCATATTTTGGCCGCTAGGTGGCGCCAGATGATAAGATATAACATGACATTGAGTTACATCAAAAATGTGTCCCGCTACACATGTTACACCCTAAATACAGATGCCTAAATACAGGTGTAAAATGTAACATATTACAAAGTGAACTTACCCTTTAATCAATTCAGAACAGTTACTTTCTTACTTTCATAAAGAGTGTCATAAACAACCCTTCAGAATTTCATTTGGCAATCACCAAAAATGACAGTGCTAGCAACCGATTCATGTACCTGTTTAGAGACAGGTACATTAATCTGTCGATGCCAGCACTGAGATCAGAGGAGGTGAAGCCTGATGGGAACTGCGAGTATAATTCCCCATCAGGTCTGCTTTAACTTTGATTGACAGCACAAGGTAGTGGGCGAATTCCATAGCCACTGTTAAGTTCAATACCAGCTTCTATGAATTGTCAATCACAAGCAATGTGGACCTGAAGGGAAACTAGTCTCAGAGTTCCCCTATCAGGCTTCACCCACCTAACAAACACAGCTGCAATGAATGTTGTCAGGGGAGCAGAGCATCATGGGGAACTCTGAGAGGCTACTTGCCTATCAGGTTCGCTTTGCTTGTAATTGGCATAGGATGGCATTGAGCGGATTTGAAAGTCGCATTGGGCCAAATAGTGGCTTTGGATCTACCCACTGCTTTCCATTGTCAATAACAGGCAAAGTAGAGATGATGGGGACCTAGTCTTTTAGCATTCCCCATCAGACTCTGCCCACTCCCACTGTGGAGATTCCCTTCTTAATTTTTCTTGGTGACCATTGTCATCGGGACTGAATCCAAAATTTTAAGTTGTCACTGGAACAGAAATTGAATGGGCTCCCTGGCTGGATGTTCCTGGGCTAGCACCGGTGAATCTAATTATGGACAGGTTGCTAAGACTGAACACTGCATATGGATGTAATCTAGGAGTGTGCTCCTGTACAGTCTTGTATCTGAGTTTGCTTACATATACTGATTATGTCAATGCAGCTGTATACTATTTATGTAACAACTTTACTTATTGCTGTCGTTTGTGTAAGCTTTGATATCATTTATTAACCATCTGGGCAATGTATTGCACTGTGTTGTATGGCAAGGCTACAGTTCTAAATTTCAATAAAGCTTTTCTTAGATATATAAAAAAAAATGAATATGAACTTTTAGCAGAGCCTGCTATGTGAACCCATTTATTTGATTAATAAAGCAAAGCACATATTTGCTTTAAGTGAGAGCAGATGTAGTATGGTATGGATGACGATGCATATGAGGAATTATACCATAGTTAAAAGAAAAATGTATCAATTGGAAGATGCCTGGTAGCCTAGGTATCATTACAACCTGGGGCCTCCCTTACAGCAAAGATTTTAAATTGTACAATGCTAAGTATGTTTATCAAGCAAAAACACATTACTAATTTGAACATTTTAAAGTACATTCATGTGTATTTTGATAATATTTGCACAGCAGAGATATCATTTAGCTAGTCACTAGGGTTTGTTTTGTCAGCCTCAGACAATTGTTTTCTTTCAGTTTTTGGATAGCTTGCAGATATCGCAAGAGGCCAGCTGTCCGTCTTTTAGAACCAAATCCCTGGTCCCCTCTTTCCTCATCAGTAGTCCTTCTTTTAGGACTTATGTACAGACTGCTATGTATTACTTATCTACCAAAACTGTTCTACTTCTCTAAACCTTTCATCCAAGCTCTGGATTCCTTTTTTTCGTTCTTTTAGAAAGCCAGTATAAAAGAAAAGTAGTGGTAAACAAAAGCACAAATGGGTTTAACCAGTCCTTTTTGTGTAATAATTTTTCATGGCCCACATTACTGGGGGTGTGGAAGAAGCATGATAGAGTCACTTTAACAAGAAGAGGGGATGGGCCATAAAAAAACTGTTAAAACTTGTTAAAGGTGATAACAAGTCCATTTGGACAGGAAAGGTAATTTAAAACAGTATTTAGAAGAATGGTTTATATTTACATAGTTACATAGTTACATAGTAGGTGAGGTTGAAAAAAGACACAAGTCCATCAAGTCCAACCTATGTGTGTGATTATGTGTCAGTATTACATTACATATCCCTGTATATTGCGGTCATTCAGGTGATTATCTAATAGTTTCTTGAAGCTATCAATGCTCCCCGCTGAGACCACCGCCTGTGGAAGGGAATTCCACATCCTTGCCGCTCTTACAGTAAAGAACCCTCTACGTAGTTTAAGGTTAAACCTCTTTTCTTCTAATTGTAATGAGTGGCCACGAGTCTTATTAAACTCTCTTCTGCGAAAAAGTTTTATCCCTATTGTGGGGTCACCAGTACAGTATTTGTAAATTGAAATCATATCCCCTCTCAAGCGTCTCTTCTCCAGAGAGAATAAGTTCAGTGCTCGCAACCTTTCCTCATAACTAAGATCCTCCAGACCCTTTATTAGCTTTGTTGCCCTTCTTTGTACTCGCTCCATTTCCAGTACGTCCCTCCTGAGGACTGGTGCCCAGAACTGGACAGCATACTCCAGGTGCGGGCGGACCAGAGTCTTGTAGAGCGGGAGAATTATCGTTTTATCTCTGCAGTTGATCCCCCTTTTAATGCATGCCAATATTCTGTTTGCTTTGTTAGCAGCAGCTTGGCATTGCATGCCATTGCTGAGCCTATCATCCACTAGGACCCCCAGGTCCTTTTCCATCCTAGATTCCCCCAGAGGTTCTCCCCCCAGTGTATAGATTGCATTCATATTTTTGCCACCCAAATGCATTATTTTACATTTTTGTACATTGATCCTCATTTGCCATGTAGTCGCCCACCCCATTAATTTGTTCTGGTCTTTTTGCAAGATTTCCACATCCTGCGGAGAAGTTATTGCCCTGCTTAGCTTAGTATCGTCTGCAAATACAGAGATTGAACTGTTTATCCCATCCTCCAGGTCGTTTATGAACAAATTAAATAGGATTGGTCCCAGCACAGAACCCTGGGGAACCCCACTACCCACCCCTGACTATTCTGAAACCATTTGTTTCTAGCCTAGCATTCATTTAGTCAATTTTCCTCTCGTTTGAATGCCAGGTTGACGCTTGAGAGGGGATATGATTTCAATTTACAAATACTGTACGGGTGACCCCACAATAGGGATAAAACTTTTTCGCAGAAGAGAGTTTAATAAGACTCGTGGCCACTCATTACAATTAGAAGAAAAGAGGTTTAACCTTAAACTACGTAGAGGGTTCTTTACTGTAAGAGCGGCAAGGATGTGGAATTCCCTTCCACAGGCGGTGGTCTCAGCGGGGAGCATTGATAGCTTCAAGAAACTATTAGATAATCACCTGAATGACCGCAATATACAGGGATATGTAATGTAATACTGACACATAATCACACACATAGGTTGGACTTGATGGACTTGTGTCTTTTTTCAACCTCACCTACTATGTAACTATGTAACTATGTAATGTGGGCCAGTCATGCTTCTGTTTATATTGGATAGCTCTAAAAGTGCTATCAGAAGGAGTTCATCCTGCGTGTGATAACCATGATTACAAAACGAGGCAGGAAATCGGCATACTGACCCTTTTGTGTATACAGTAAACACTTAGCTGTTATTGTGGGGGAAACATGGGGACAAGGTACCTTTTTTGCTACACTCTACCCCAGATATCCACCCACCGGACAGATGAATGTATACAGAGTATATGGAAACCCTAATTATAAATTCACAAAAAAAGGAAAATAGTAAATAAAAACATCCACACCATGTTATTTAAAAAAAATAAAATAAACAATGCCCTTGATGTAAATCCAATGTCAATCACATTGTCCATCAATGTACAGCAATCATACAACCTGGTCTACCGACATGACGATCCGTCATGCCCAGCAGTCTTTACCCACCTTTACTCCCGCTGCAAATTACAAATCCCCAATACTGTTATAATGTAGACACAGCAACAGGGATCCGGCGTGATGTCATTGACCAAATATGGTCATGACCATATTTTTGAAATGATATCTCCCAGGATCCCTGTACCCTTTGTTTACAAACAGGAGCCAGTGGAGATCTGTCATTTAAAGGTGGTAGTACGACCACTGCTAAATGACAGATCACCTGATTTGTTGACAAACAGAAGCTGGTGGGGATCTGTTATATAGCAATGGTACTACTGCAGGTGCTAAATGACAGATCATCTGCCAATGTATGTAAACACAAAATGTACTTTTAAAGTGTATCCTACTGCATCAGCAAAATGACGTGAGATGTTAAGGCATCCTCCAAGCATGTGATTTAAATGATTTGTGTATTCTCAATGTTGCCCATTAAGCCACGTTGAAACACCCTCTGCCTGATAAATGTTTTTTTTTTGCATTAGCACATGACCCTCATGGCACTGCACAGCTGCATGTCCGCTTTTAAGAAAAAAAAGTGCAAAATTGGCCTTGAAAATGTCCAGAAATAAATAATTTGACTAATTTCCCAAAGACTTAAATGGAGTATGATGCTATGCTCAAGTTTAGCAGATAATTTTCTTGGTTTGCGAACACCTTGCAAATCAAATTGTTCGCTCATGCCTTTCCTTAGTCACTGGCTTAAAAAAATCATGCAATCACTGAAGTCAGAACTTCTATCTCTGCATACTCTGTGATTAAGAAAGACTTTAACGTGATTGTAAAGGTTTTTTTATTTTATTTTATACTTACCTGCTGTGTGCAAGGGTTTTTCAAAGAGCAGCCCCGATCCTCCTCTTCTGGGGTGCCCCGGCGGCTTTCCTGGTTCCTCCTCTTCATCAGTTGCCCCCACGGAGAACCGCTTTCCATGGGGGCCATTGACACAGACAGCAGGACTCAGCCCCACCTCCCGCTTCCGTGTCACTGGATTTGATTGACAGCAGTGGGAGCCAATGGCTCCTGATGCTATCAATCTATCAAATGAGGATGGAGACAACGGCTGGAGTCGCTGGGCTCCTGCACATCGCTGGAACGGATGGGCTCAGGTAAGAAAAAGGGGGGGCTCTGGGGGCAGCTGCAGCACAGAAAGTTTTTCACCTTAATGCCCCGTACACATAGTCGGACTTTGTTCGGACATTCCGACAACAAAATCCTAGGATTTTTTCTGACGGATGTTGGCTCAAACTTGTCTTGCATACACACGGTCACACAAAGTTGTCGGAAAATCCGATCGTTCTAAACGCGGTGACGTAAAACACGTACGTCGGGACTATAAACGGGGCAGTGGCCAATAGCTTTCATCTCTTTATTTATTCTGAACATGCGTGGCACTTTGTCCGTCGGATTTGTGTACACACGATCGGAATTTCCGACAACGGATTTTGTTGTCGGAAAATTTTATCTCCTGCTCTCCAACTTTGTGTGTCGGAATATCCGATGGAAAATGTCCGATGGAGCCCACACACGGTCGGAATTTCTGACAACACGCTCCGATCGGACATTTTCCATCGGAAAATCCGACCGTGTGTACGGGGCATAAGGTGAAAAACCTGAAGGCTTTACAACTTCTTCAAAGTTGCTGGATCTACTTTACAACCAAACCAGCAATGGTACATTCCGTATTTCTCTCACAGTTTTTCCATTAAAGGCTAAGTTCACCATTCATTAAAAAAAAAAAAAAAATACAAATTTTTTTGCATGTAAAAATTGTGCATTTATTACTTTTTAAAACAGAAGCCTGCACATTTTTGTAATCGTGATCAGCAGATCACAGCTCTGTTGCTTGTACCTTTTTATGGGCTGTTATTTTCACAGCTGTAAGAAGGGTTGAAAAGAGGGCCATATCCAACTTTATTCCATTTAAGGTACATTAAAGGTCAGGGGTACAATTTAAGTTTGGCTGCCAAACAAGCTGCTGATTAGGCCTGAGCTTTCAACTCACACTGGAATAAATACCCTTGTAGGTCCAGTTCACTACTGGTTTGTTCACTTGGTTGCCAGTCAAGCTCTAATGAAAGGGGCACATAGATCCCCAAAACGTATTGGATGTTTCTTGAATTGTACCCCTGGCCTTTAATGGAATAAAGTTGTATCTGGATCTCTTAGCAGTAATGTGGCACCTAAACTTCAACCCTTCTTACATTACACTACAAGCCAAGGTGATTGTGGAGATACGCTGAGGTGTAGAAGCTGCCCGCCCAGGAATCAGATTATTTACACCAACATTAATATCTTAAGATAACAATACCAGTAAAATAAACCACGGGTCCAGCACTTCTTTACAATTTTTGCAACTGTAGGCAATGTGAATGAACTATGGGTATGCTGATCAGCACACCCACAGTTCATTCAAACCACAAGTCCATCTGCCGTGGTGGTAGTTTTTTCATTCTCAGACTCCTGTGAATAAAATTCACAGGAGCCCTGACAGTGGGTGCGGGGAGAAGAACCCCTGCCTGCTGTCACACTGGGGGAAGGCAGTGAAAAGGAGATGAGCAGAACAAATACTGGTGTAACATCTAACATATTCTAAAAGCTGAACTTTAAGTAAAAAATAACACAACAAAAAATGAAAAACCCATTACAAGATAAAAAAACAAATCCAGCATTTTCTGCACTATTTAGCTTCAATCCAGAAATTTTCACTGCAGCGACGTTATATTTTCTGATGCTAGATGTCCTCAATATATTCACCAACATCATTCAACCCATTTCCTGAGTCCAGGTCAAATCACATGCCAAATCGGAGCCTATTGCCTGCAATGGCTCCGTCCGCAAACTCAGCATCGCACCGATTGCCAAAAATAGTTCCTGCACTACTTTTAGCGACTTCAGGAGGGCGATTTCAATAGACACCTGTGCATGAACCAGCACAGACGTTGCTCAAATTGCACCCAAAGTCGGGCTGAAATGCCGGTTTGAAATCGTGCGAGTTCAGTGAATGTGAATTTCAAACCCGCATTCAGTGTGAACCTAGGCTATGTGCTGCTTCTTCCTCTCACACTCCAGCTCTGCTAAACAGGGACTGCAAATGGCTGATGCCAGGTCAAATCGGACACTTAAACTGTTTGCATTTAATAAATATATTTAATGATGTATTAATGATTAAAGATTTGCATACATTTTTGTGTTTTATATGAATTCAGTGTATGACTTCAGCTTTAAAAAAAAAAACGTGTAGCATAAGTTAGCAATTGTATATTAGCGAACAAGAACAGTTTGCTAAGGATATTCCTAATACAAAAGAAAAATGCATGCATTCATGATCATCTATTTTTTTTATCCCAAATTTTATCAAAGCATGTTCATTGTGTTTTACCTCTTCCCACCATGCAAGCCCAGTGCTGGGGAAATGTTTATAATGTCCTCCCTTCGATAGCCACCAGCAGAAACCTTGTGTGACTAGTGGCGCTGATGATTGGAAACCAATTGAAGTGGTTTCCAATTATGTGAGCACTATCTTAGCTACAGTGGCAGCTGCAGTGCAGTATATATAATACTTGCATTTGTCAGCCCATAATAAAAACAAACAGAGCTGGATTTTTTTTAAACAGTGTACTAAATATAAACCATATATGTCCTTAAAATATGCAAGAAATATTTAGGTATGCAAATTAGACATAAAAGCATTGTCACTTTAATGCAGAGCTCCGCCTAAAAGGGGAAGTTCCGTTTTAAGACCTCCTCCCCAGCTGTTTGTGAAATGGAGCTTTTGGGGAGGCGGGGTGAAGTTGGTAACCGATTTTGACAGGTACCCGCTCCCACTTCAGCTTCCATCACCATAGGACAATCTGAAGCAGAAGTTCTCCTTCCCCCCTCCCTCCCGAAGTCTTCTGGGGACACATGACAGGTCCCAGAAGACTTCACAACCAGTCACAGAGCGCAGCGCTGCTTGCGCATGAAAAGTGGGCTATGAAGCTGCAAGCTGTCACATCCGGGTGCCCGTAGTAAAGATGCCGGCGAGAGAGGACACAGGGAGAACACGACTGGGGTGAGAACACCGCTGGATCATGGGACAGGTGAGTGGCTGATTATTAAAAGTCAGCAGCTACAGTTTTTGTAGCTGCTGACTTTTAATTTTCACTGCAGAGACTGGAGCTCTGCTTTAATATTCACATAATGAAGCTGCTAAACTAGCCCTGGGCATCAGTGATCTCTGATCTGGGTTAATGCTGCTCTGCAACCATATACAGTAAAAGCCTAGAGAATATCAAGTGTCTAAAAAAATTAATGCCTAAAATAAGAATAAAACAGGGAATGTAACGTGTGCAAATTATTCAGTACTGAAAGCCAGGGACCTGTCTCTAAATTCTGGTATTATTATTGAAAATGTAAAAATATTGTGTTCCAAGTGTTCATGTGTTGTAGCATTCTTACAGTATAATAACTAGAGACAGAACATATTTGGTTTGAAGATTTCCCAGTGAAAGCACCAATATAAAAAAATGTTACAATGTTTATGACTAATAAAAGAAGGACATCTAGTGGTATATTCTTGATACTGTTGCACACAAAGCTAGTTGTTACATTTTGCAATTAGCATGCCATATGCATCATTCCAATCGGAATGCTTTATAAACCACATGAGGTAGCAATGGCTAAAACAATAAAATCATTTTTAAAAAGGTATTGGGTACATTTCTTGCAACTAGATATTTCCAAAATGATAAATACTAAAACTATAAGAGCAGTATTTAGATCTTGACAGCCCTTGGCAGGTCAGGAAAGACTTTCCCTTTCTGCTGTGTGGCAAACCTGGCCTCAGTTGCCCAAGAGAATGTTGTCTTCCTCTCAACCAAAGCTGAAGGGTTGTGGAAGGTTGAACTTGGTGGACATCAGCCTTTTTTCAAATCTATTAACTATGTAACCCTGGAAGGATTATAGATGGGGCTCAGGTAAGTATTAGGGGGCTGAGGGGGGATGCTGCAAACAGAAGGTTTTTTTATCTAAATGCATAAAATGCATTAGGATAAAAAAAACCTTCTGCCTTTAGAACCACTTTAATGGAATAAGCTGAAGTTAGAAGCTGAGTGGCTACCATTCAGAGCTGCATCAGATTTTGCACTCTTCAGTTTTAGTAAATCAACCCCTGTATATCATGTTTATTTTATACATAATTTTCTCTTCTTGTCATGTCATAAAATTAACATATGATCTCAAATGGCCGCTTATGTTATGCCCTCTCTGATTTTAGAGAGATTTCTACTCATAAAGTGGTTGTGGTACTTAATGTTACAAACAGGCAAGATTCTGGCTACTTCTTTTCATGTACTGATTGATCAATATTGTAATGGTAGTCGGTATCTCCTTACTCCTCTCTCCCTCTACGTGGGAAGTGATGCCGAAGTGTCAATATTGCCTCTATCCTGGCATTTATATTTTTAAACAAATGTAGAAATGATTGACCCCTTTCCCTGTGTTGGCTTTTGAACTAAACATAGTAATATCTGTATCTATATCAAACTTATAAAGCCACAGCTGATGAAAGTTTTACAGGAGATTTCCTACACTAGAACAAGGAATGAAGGAATGTATTTAAGGGTTACAGAGTACGCTGCTGGAAGAGTCAGTATTACATAATATCACAAAATATATATATATGTAGAGGTTAGTTCTTTATATTTTTTTTTTGTTTGTTTTGGATCAAGTTTCATAACACTTTTTGAAATATATTTCATCCACTTTTGCTCTTCTAGGTTTGGTCTGTCCTGACCTTTCACATGTCACTTTATCTTTATTTAGAAATGATTATTTCAATTTCTTGTTGTGGCAGATACACCTTCTCGAGAAAACTGCTAATATATATATATATATATATATATATATATATATATATATATATATATATATATATATATATATATATATATATATATATATATATATATATATATATATATATATATATATATATATATATATATATATATATATATATATATATATATATATATATAAAGGCCAGTATGGTGGCCTGAATTTATGGGAGGAGCCCGGGGGGTATTTAAGCAGCCCGCTCACCTGTGGTGCTTGTCGGTTTCCTGTGCGCGATATACGTCACTAGGCCGACTATTCGAATACCAGCGTCCGCTAGTTCTCGTCTCGCAAGTTCCCGATTTTGCAAATTTCCGTGCTCGAGAGTTTCGAAGTCTCGTGTTACCGATTCGTAGTTTGTACCGCGCGTCTGGCTTGGCTGTCGCAGGTAGGGTCCCGTCGGACTTTGTTTTTCACGCATTGTTAGATATCATGTCACTAAACCGTGATATCAAACTTACGAGTCACTCGCAATTTCACAAACGTAACCGCAATGCATACCACTCGCACTATCATTATGTTACCATTTCTCGTAATCTGAAAAACCACCGCGACGTAGACGTCGCTTCATTTCAGGCATGTCTAAATTATTACCAGGCGTCAGCAAACAACCATAGCGATTCGCAATTCGCAATTTCTTATCGTACCACGTCAGTTCGATACCAATCATTTCTCATTTCTGAACATTTCTAAATACATTTCTAACATTTCAAACCATTTCGAATCATTTCTTTCATTTCAGTCACGTACCGCGCTCCGATTCGAATCCAGTCGCATCTAAAGATGCACTGATTCGCTCCGATGTGCCCCAGTAGTTACGGCCTCATTTCAGTACATGCTCCAGAGTCATGTCATTATCAGTCGCTTTCGACTCACCGATTCGTACCTCTGTCATGTTTATCATTTCACTGCCACGTATCACGCTCCGTTACAAATTCAGTCGCATGGAAATGCACCGATTCGTCTCGGCGTGCCCCAGGTATTGGCCACATTTCAGTACATGCTCCAGAGTCCGATTCGCAGTCAGTCGCTACAGCGGCATGATCGATTCGCGCCTCTGTCATGGCAACAAAATGTTACACCTGCACTTACCGCGCTCCGGTTCGAATCCAGTCGCATCTTCGATGCACCAATTCGTTACGGCGTGCCCCAGGGCCCGGCCTCATTTCTGGACATGCTCCAGAGTCCGGTTCGTTTTCAGTCGCAGTTGCGGCTCACCGATTCGTGCCTCTGTCATGGGAAATCATTTCACTGTCACGTATCACGTTCCGATTCGAATCCAGTCGCATCCATGACGCAACAATTCGTTCCGGCGTGCCCCAGTTATTTTCGGCCACATTTCGGGAAATGCTCCAGAGTCCGGTTCGTTGTCAGTTGCAGTCGCGACATGATCGACTCGTGCCTCTGTCATGGCACGTGCCTCTACCATGACAAATCATTTCATTCATTTCATCATTTCACTCATTTCACTGTCACGTACCGCGCCCCGATTCGAATCCAGTAGCATCTGAGCTGCACCGATTCGTCCCGGCGCGCCCCAGTTATCTTGGCCTCATTTCATCCGTACTCCATAGTCCGACTCGTCATTTGTCACGGTCGAAAAAAGAGAAAAAAGGAAAAAAGAAAAAAAAAAAAAAAAAATATATATATATATATATATATATATATATATATATATATATATATATATATATATATATATATATATATATATATATATATATATATATATACAAAAAAAAAAATATATACAAAAAAAACGGAAAATTCCTATCATAATACTTACCGTAATTTTCCTTTCCTGATGGACTCCATGGCAGCAACGTGTGGGTTAAGTCCCGCCTCTACTACCCTATAGGACACTACTCCCATAAATCTTTGCTCCCTGCCCCCGGCCGTGTTCGGTAACTAGCCTACTTCAGCCATTCGGGGAGGGAACTCCTGCTGCCATGGAGTCCATCAGGAAAGGAAAATTACGGTAAGTATTATGATAGGAATTTTCCGTTTTCCTGACAGACTCCATGGCAGCAACGTGTGGGAAATAACTCGCCATACACACCCGGGTGGGCTAAATGCTGAACAAAAGATTTATTTAACACTGTCGGCCGACAGCACTTTTAAACCAAATTTAACAGAAGATAAGGTTGCTGGCTCAACACAATAATGGGTCATGAATGTATGAATCGAAGACCACGAAGCTGCTCTACAGATCACATCAGGAGCAACGTGACGTGAGGCCGCCCAGGACGTCGACAGACTTCTTGTAGAGTGAGCTGTAACCGCCTCAGGAGGAGCCAAGCCTTTCTCTCTGTAAGCCCATTGAATGGCTTGAACCACCCAAGCCGCGATGGATCTGACAGAAGCTCTAGAGCCCCTGTTTTTCCCATGGAATAGAACAAAAAGGAATTCAGATTGACGGAAAGATGCTTCCAGGTATTGATTGAGAGTAGCTCCTACATCGAGAGGGTGTGGATCTGGACCTCCAGTGGATTTGAAGGTAGGGAGTGTGATATCCTGGTTCTCGTGAAAGACCGAGGTAACTTTGGGATTTGTCCCAAGCATTGGTATTAGGACCACTCTGTCCGGAAAAAAGGTGATGAATGGTTCCTTGGACCCCAGGGATTGAATTTCCGAGACCCTCTTCGCCGAAGTTATAGCTATCAGGAACGAAGTCTTGAGGGTTAATTCCCTGACTGAGAGAGATCTGTCAAGTTGAGCAAAGAAATCCAGGACTAACGGAAGATCCCATTTAGGGAATCTAGGTTTCCTCTGTGGCCTAAGTCTGACTGCTCCTTTGAAAAATTGCTGGACCAGAGGGTGCTTGGCCCATGCGACTCCGGAGAAAGCTGATATTGCGGAAACCTGGACACGCAGAGAACTGACGGATAGTGAGATGTCCAGACCCGTCTGCAGAAAACTTAGAACGTCCTGAATCGCCAGATTATCACAGGAGCTGGACCTGGAAGACAAATGGTTGCTAAATTTCGCCCAGATCCTCTCATACACTCGGTTAGTACTATTCCTTCTTGAACTAAGGAGAGTGGGAATTACTTCATCCGGGCAGCCTAGCGCCTCCAACCTTCCCCTTTCAAAAGCCAAGCCCTTAGGCGTAGGTGATCCGGGCAAGGGTGTAGCCTCGACCCCTGAGACAGGAGGTCTGGTCTGGATGGAAGAGGGATCGGATCTCGGACACTGAGGAGTGTCAGGAGAGGGAACCAGGGCCTGTTGGGCCAATAAGGAATTATTGCTATCACCTCTGCTGTCTCTGCCCTGAGCCTCTTCATTAACTGATGGATGATCGGAGTTGGCGGAAAGGCATAGGCTCTGTTGAACCACCATTTCTCCGTCAGGGCATCCACCCCATACGCTTGAGGGTCCCTGTACCTTGAATAGTATCTTGCCATCTTTTTGTTGCAGGGGGAGGCGAACAGGTCGACTTCCGGAAGGAACCCCAACGAAAGAATCCACTTGAATACTTCTTCGTGGAGAGACCACTCGTTGTTGTCTAGGAGCCTCCGAGAAAGAAAGTCTGCCTGAACATTCTGAACCCCCGGAACATATGTCGCTGTCAGATCCTTCAGGTTTTTCTGGGCCCAGGACATAATTGGCTCTACCTCTTGTAGTAAGGAGAGACTTCGAGTCCCTCCTTGCCTTCTTATGTATGCCACTGCTGTGGTATTGTCCAGTCTGAGTAGGACCGAGGAGCCTTGAATGAGATGCCGAAATGCCAGAAGTGCCTGGAAGGCTGCTCTCAGCTCCAGGATGTTTGACACTATCCTTCTGGAGGGGAATTCCCAAGTGCCCTGAGCCACTTCCGCCAGACAGTGGGCACCCCAGCCCCTGTTGCTGGCGTCTGTTGTTATAGTCACCCAAGCAATGGGAAGGATAGAATGGCAGTTGGAGAGGTTCTCCCGTTGGAGCCACCATAGGAGAGAGTGCCTCATGGATGCAGTAATCCGAATCAGCTGGGTCTTGCTGCCCTTCCACTGGTGAAGGAAGCCCTTCTGAAAAGGCCTCATTCTCCATTGGGCCCACCTCACCATCAGAATCGCCGCCACCATAGTGCCAATGATCCTCAGGCATTGGAGAGCGTGAAGATGAGGAGTAGAAAGAGCTGGGTGGATCCTGTCTCTGAATGTCGAGATCTTCTCTTCCGGTAACGAAATGGTGCCTCTGACCGTGTCGAAGAGGGCACCCAAAAACACCAGAGACTGCGATGGGTCTAACTGGCTCTTCTCCTGGTTCAGAATCCATCCGAATTCCTGTAGTGTGGAAATCACTTGCCCTCTGTGTGCTATGAGTTGCACCCTGTCTTGTGCCAAGAGAAGCAGGTCGTCCAGGTAGTGATGTAGACGAATCCCCCTGGTTCTCAGGAGAGCTACTATTGCCAACAGCACCTTTGAGAAAACCCGAGGAGAAGTTGACAACCCGAAGGGAAGGCATGTAAATTGTAAGTGAAGGTTGCCCACGGAGAAGCGGAGAAATTGTTGAAAGTTTTCCGCGATGGGAACGTGAAAGTAGGCGTCCTTGAGGTCTATGGACACCATCCAGTCCCCTGGTTGAACTGACTGTTGAATTGTGGAGAGTGTTTCCATCTTGAACCTCTCCTTTTTGATGAAGCGATTTAGATGGGTTAGGTCTATGACCGGCCTCCAGGCCCCACTCTTCTTCTGAACCAGAAAGAGGGGAGAATACATTCCCATGCCTTGCTGGCTGACTGGGACTGGGACGACAGCGCTTTGGGCCAACAAAGATTCTATGTAGGCTAAAAGTTTTGTCCTTTTTTCTTCTGATACCGGAAGCGTAGTGGGTACCCACCTGAGTCTGGGAGGGTCGGTAAAGGTCCAGGCATGACCAGAGGAGACTGTCTTGATTGTCCAGAAGTCGTGAATCGAGGCCGCCCAGACATGCCGAAAGTGGAAGAGACGGGCCCCCACACGGTCTGCCTGAGCGGGCCCACTTTCAAAAAGATTTGGAAGGTTGCCTCTCCCCTTTCGACTCACTACCTGCAGCCTTCTTAAAGGACGATTGCCTTGATTTCCAGGATCTGGAGAATTCCCGGCCTGGCTTGTAAGTACGAGCCTCTCTGGATCGATCTTGATATTGCCTCTTCGGGAAGGATCTTCTTTGGCCTTGCAGGCGTCTATCCTGAGGTAGGAACCCCGACTTCCCGCCAGTAGCCCGTGTAATGGCCTCATCCAGTTTGTTGCCGAAAAGAGAAGAGCCCCCGTAGGGAATTCGGCACCATACCTGCTTAGAGGCTGGGTCATCCAGCCAAGGGCGGAGCCAAAGAGCCCGCTTGGCGGTGACCGACGAGAGCATTACTCGGGCCGCCAGGTGAATGATGTCAATCGAGGCTTCACCCAGAAAAGCCGATGCTAGCCTTAATTCTTGAATAGGCGAGTTCTTCGCTGTGTCATCTGAAATATTCCTTAGCGTATCTTGAACACTATCCGTCCACACCTCCATAGCTTTGGACAGGGCTGCCAGGGCTAAGGCTGGTTTGCAAGCCATGCCTGCTGTAAGGTACACTCTCCTCAAATCAGCATCAATCCGTCTGTCCAGAACGTCTTTAAAGGACACTGTGTCCTCCAAGGGGAGTGTCACGTGTTTCACTAGCCTCATCACCGCTGCGTCCACCAAAGGAGCTGATTCCAGATGCTTCACTTCTTCCTCCCGAAAGGGATAAAGCTTTGAAATTTTGGTAAGCATGGAGTTTTTCTTCTCCACCTTGCTCCATTCATCTGTGATGATCTCGCCCAACTCAGAAAAGAAAGGAAAGTTAACTCGCTCCTTCTTTAGCTGTTTAAAGAATTTTCTCTGTTTGGGAGGGACAGCCATCGCATCCTCCCAATTTAGAGTTTCTCTAATCGCCTTGACCAAGGGAGGTAGCAGAGTGAAGTCAAAACCCACACAGGTATTATCTTCATCCGAGTCACTGTCAGAGTTGACCACTGAAGGGTGGCTAGGAACAGAGGACTCCCAGGTGTCCTGCAACTGAGTTTCCCTCACTGGGGAACCTGGTGGCTCTGCCTGAGGGGTAACAGGCCGGACTGCCTCAATACCCTTAAGTGACTCCTTCACAACCCTCTCAACTAGGGCTTTAAGTTGCTGGTCCGAATCACCTCTTTCCCTGGAAGCTTTGGCGAAGCAGGAATCGCACAGCGATTTACCGACAGGTACTTGTGATCTGCATCCCCAGCAGACACTTGAAGAGTGGCTGGAGTGGGCCACTGAGGAGTGCGAGCGCTCCTCACTACGGTGTCCTGATTTTGAGGAGGAGCCGTAATGTTTAGATTTGGAAGAGGATTGCCGGTAATGCGACTTTGACGAATCACTTCCTTTGTGCGAGCTGCGACGCTGTTCTGACCTGGAAGGGCTAAAGCAGAAGACAGAGAACCACAGAAACAAAACAGAGCAGTTAGAAAGAACGATCATCTGCGGAAATACACCCCCCCCCCCACCCGCCTAAGGACCCTCGGCAATGGGACCTGCCCTTGTACCTTGTGAGAGGAGGCTGGCCAGAGGCAGGCGGTGGAGAGCTCATGTCTTGAGAAATATCCATCTGACTGCAAAGTTAACGTAAGGCATATAAATTAACTCTGCTATGAGCCAGGGAGCAACAGCCCTCCTGTATGTAAAGCTACTTACCAGTAGCTGATTCACTGGAGCGTGGGGAAGAGCCAAAAACAGCTTGCAGGCATTCCCAGAGACTGCAGGCTATTTCCCCAGTTTAAATAGGGCGCCCCAGTGACGTCACCGCCCGTGACGAGCGAACGCCAGTGCGCATGCGCGATTAGCGGCGATTTGCCGCTATCGCGCATGCGCGAAAACCAAGCCTCGGTTTTGTGCCGTCCGCGCATGCGCAGTACGGCCGGACACAAAGTGAAAGTAAAAACGGCGGCTGGAACGCAGGAAGAACCAGCCGCCATGCCTGCAACCACCTGAACGTTAAGACGAGGGGAAAAGACACACAAGGGAGAGGAACAACAAGGAATTCCAACAGAAACTGCTGCCATGATAGCAAGGAAACATCTCACCAATCCCACCACGATCATCAGGCCGAAGGTAAACACCGGACTTTCCAGGGGCAACAAGGGGTCACCTGCTAATAGCTGGCTATCCAACCCATGCGCGGCCTCGCCTGCCAGTGGCCAGGGGAAACGGCTTCTTCCTGCGCCTCTTCCAACGCCCCACTCCATACCCTGCTAATAGCTAGGGCTTAGCGGAGTAATGCGACTTTTCCCGATCCAAGTCGCAGCTCGGCCAACCTTGATCGTGGGGATAAACATCTTCAGGTAGGAAGACCAACACTAGGTCTTGCGAGGAGGACAAAAAAAGAACACGGCCGGGGGCAGGGAGCAAAGATTTATGGGAGTAGTGTCCTATAGGGTAGTAGAGGCGGGACTTAACCCACACGTTGCTGCCATGGAGTCTGTCAGGAAAAAATTTTTTTTTCTTAAATACAAAAAAATAAAATAAAAAAAAAAAAATATATATATATAAATAAAGTAGTATAAATAAATAAATAAATAAAACGTTTCGGCCTCAGCCAACACCTGCATCAGAACTTGGTTAGCTATCAGTCGCGGCATAACCAGTTCATGCCTTTGCCAGGGCAAACATTTCACTATTACATACCGCACTCCAATTCAAATCTAGTCGCATCCGTGAGGCACCAATTAATTCCGGCATGCACCAGCGTTTTTTCTGTTGCCTCATTTCAGTACATGCTCCAGAGTCTGGGTCGCTGTCAGTCGCAGCTGCGGCACGACCGATTCGTGCCTCTGCCATGGCGAAATGTTTTCATTCATTTCACTCTAAGGCAAACATTTCATTCATTGCGTTGTCGCATGCCGCGCCCCGATTCAAGTTTAGGGCATCCATCAGGCATCGATTCATCCCGGCAAGCCCCAGTTGGCTTGGCCTCATTGGCGCAGTCACGGCACACCGATTCGTGCCTCTGTCATGGCACAAACATTTCTTTCATTTTATTTAATGCCATGCACCTGTCGCTTAAACATGTTACAATTTACCTTTCAAGTCAGGTAGTCAAACCCTCCACCGGTTGTCATCTGTCATTTTCCTCTAGGTCAGTCAAGTAAAAAAAAAAAAAAAAAAAAAAAAAACAACAAAAAAACAAAAAACAAAAACAAAAAGGGGGGGCCACACCCCGTCTTCCTTCGGAGCTCAGTCATGGTCCCGATTCATTCGTTGAAACCTTCGCCTCACTACTATACCCCCTCGTAGTCACAGCACACATCCAAGTATAACTTCTTGCAATCGTAGCAAAAACGCATCCAAACACAACTTCTTGCATTTCGTTGCAAGCACACATCGAAACATAACTTCTTGCAATTGTTGCAAGCACACATCCCATCATGACCTCTTTCAATCGTTGCAAGTACGCATCCAAACAGAACTTCTTGCAATCGTTGCAAACACACATCCAAGCACAATTTCTTGCAATCATTGCAAACACGCATCCAATCATAAACTTCTGGCGAACGTTGCAGGCATGCATTCAAGCATAACTTCTTGCAATCGTTGCAAGCACACATCCAAGCTTAACTCCTGCAGTCTGGCAAGCACATGCAGCAATACGAACTTTTCACAGTCACTACAAACACATCTCCAGCGACAGGAACTCCCTTGCAATCGTTGCAAGCACACATTCAAGCACAAATCTTACAATCATTACAAGACACGCATCTTAGCATAACTTCTTGCAAAACGTTGCAAGCATGCATCCAAGCATAACTTCTTGCAATCATTGCAAGCACGCATCCAGTCACAACTTCTTGCAAATGTTGTAGGGACACACCCAAGCATAACTTCTTGCAATCATAGCAAGCACGCATCCAAAAACAACTTTTGTAATCGTTGCAAACACGCATCCAAGTATAACTCCTCGCAGTCCGTGCAAGCACATGCAGTAATACGGACTTCTCGCAGTCACGGCAAACACATCTCCATTGACACAAACTCCCTGGCAATTGTTGCAAGCACGTATTTAAGCACAACTCTTGCAATCATTGTAGGGCTCGCATCTTAGCATGACTTCTTGCAATCAGTACAAACACATTTCCAGTGGCACACAATCAGTCACACATCATTCTTCAGTGGCACTTAATCGGCCAGTTGTCTCCAGTGGCATCTTCATACGAACCACTCATCAATTTCTGTATCATTTCTCGCCTAGGTCAGTTGAGTTCAGGTTCCATCCCGCACCAGGTATCGTATTGCCACACACATCTGGCTCCTCATAACACTATCAGGCTATACCTAGCCAGCATCCAGCATTTCTTGCCCTTAGAGTCATCCGTGTTTACGACTCATACAGTAGGATCCTTTCTACGTGACGTCTGGAAGCATCAGCCCATAGCTAACGGCAAACGCTTGCCCATCACAACTGCCATCTTCAGGGACATGTCAAAACCTCAGACATTCCCCAGTCTAGTCATACAAGCAGCCATCTACCTGGCCCTCTGTGGTTTTCTACGGCCTAACAAATTCACTTGTACAGGCACAGGCAGCCAGGTACTATGTAGACACCACTTGACTCGCTGGTAATACCATTTTGTCCTTCAGCTTGTAGTCTCTAAAACGCAACAACCGGAACCAAGGTCTACAATAGCCTCCTCCGAATTAACAAACTCCACGCAGGCCAGCCTCCCCCTTGACAAGCTGACCCATATTAGGTTAGTTCCCCAAGACTTCACCCATACACGGGTGTGTACTAAGAAGTAGCTGCAGTCTTTCCTGACAATGTGGACCTATCAATGTCGGAAGGTCCCGTACTACGTAGATTGGTGTATCAATGATTATACCATCTACCTCGCCCTTGTCACCCCAGGTAGTAACAGATGCCACAGCCACCACAGGTATCGCGGCAATTTTTGGCCATCATCGGTTTACAAGTACATGGCCCCCAGAGACACTCCTAAACCCCGGGTTTACCCGGACTTCCTCCCTCTTCAAGCTACACCCGGTCACGACAGCCGCTTAACTCTAGGGTCTTATCTGGACAGGACAGGGCGTGGCTTGCCACCGACATCCAGTCCGAGGCGAGCCTCTTAATGAAGCCAGGTCCGCATCGCTCTGTTATGTCCTTCCTGCGCAGGCTGGTGTAATTATCTTGGCAACACCAGTTTAATGTCCACTGCACATTCGTCCCAGGCTGCCATCTTCTGGAACATGTCTACTATATTAACCAGTTCGCTATTTGGCCTTCTCCCCAGTTTGGTCATACAAGCAGCCATTTACTTAGCCTAACACAGGTTCTGGCGGCCCAGCGAGTTCACCCGCAGCAATCCCGTAGGCCAAGTTCTGTGTAGTTGGCTCGCTACCAACACCATTTCATCCTCCACCTTGCAGTGTCCAAAACCCAGCAATCTAGCTCCAGGATAGACATTCATCTCTATAAAATAAACAACGTCCGGGGGCCAGTAACCATACTCGACCGCCTACTGTCACTCCTACCGGAACACTCAAACTCTAGTCCCCTATTTCCTTTTCGGGCAACCCTCGAGTGCCTGCCACTTCATCAAACACCTGGGGGTTCTTCTACGCTGCCTACACCTCAACCCCAGTCAGTACTCCGGTCACTCTTTAGTATTGGGGCAGCCTTGGCAGCATTTCGGCATGGGTCCCAGACCACGTCATTAAGAGACTTAGCAGGTGAAACTCTGCCTACCTCACCCGGTACGCCCCCACTCCTTAGGTGAAAACGGCACAAGCATTCACCAAACTTGCTCAAATAAATAAAGCCAAAACTAATAAAGCTACACCCCTACCTGAATGTTTTTGCCCCCTTATTTTGGCATACCGACCAGCAGACCAAGGCACACTTTAGGTCCATTTCATATGGTAAGTCCACACTTCCAGGTCTAATTCCGATGGCAAGTTTCATATCGGACATAGGGCTCCAACCATAAGTAGGAAGGCCAGTATGGTGGCCTAAATTTATGGGAGGAGCCCGGGGGGTATTTAAGCAGCCCGCTCACCTGTGGTGCTTGTCGGTTTCCTGTGCGCGATATCCACTCTCCCATCCCCATTTCAAGGCATTCATTTCATTCATTCATTTCATTCATTTCTCTCTACAGAATAATCATTTCTTAAACCAGGGTATGCCCCCTTATTTTTGGCATACCGACCAGCAGACCAAGGCACACTTTCAGGTCCATTTCATATGGTAAGTCCACACTTCCAGGTCTAATTCCGATGGTAAGTTTTATGTTAACTACAAATGTTATCTATGTCCATATCAGACATTGGGCTCCAACTATATATATATATATATATATATATATATATATATATATATATATATATATATATATATGTGTTTATTGTTTTTTTTTTTTTCTTTTTTTAATGGGAGAGTTTGTGGACTAATAATTAAAACTAAAATAAACTGTTGTCTACAAAGGGAAAAAAGGGAAGAAAAAGGGAAAAGGCTGTGATGCAACACAAGGGAAGCAAAAAGAAAAAACTAAACTCCATACTCCATAAAAAAACATACAGGGGGTCCCCGGGTTACAAACAAGTTAGGGACTGTAGGTTTGTTCTTAAGTTGAATCTGTTTGTAAGTCGGAACAGGTACATTTTTTAAGTGTAGCTCCAGCCAAAAAAACTATTTTTAAGCTTTTTGGATAGCATAGGGAAGGGTTAACACCCCTGTAACATTTGTTTTGCTGTGTGTGCCCCTGTTCAGAAGATTTCACCTCCCTTTCTGTCCCAATGACAATTGGATTTTGAAAATTTTGGGTTGTTGTGGAAACAAGGATTGGTGATAAAGCATCAGTGGAGGTACCTTTTCCCCATAATAGCTCTTACAGGAGTGAATTTCCCTTCCTAGGGGTAGATTTGCTCTTACTTCCTGTTATCTCCCTCCGTTTGTAAGTAGGAGTCGTTTGTAAGTCGGATGTTTGTAACTAGGGGACCCCCTGTATTTATTATACACCTTTAAAATATAGCGCCATCTCTTAAAAACATGTCAGCAAGACATACTGGTTAGATCAAACAAATAATATAGCAGAAAAACCCTGTACAAACAAGCTTGTGGAATCAACGCATTTTGGAAGAAATTGCTTCTTGAGGATGCACGCTTGATGGTGATCAGCTGAAATATATAGAATATACTCAGCAGCAGAATTAAACAAAATTTTTATGAGTAATGAGTAATGCAGTATATATGAAAAAAATATAACATATAAAACATACATTCAAATGCAAAGCATGAAAGTAAATTGGTTCTTACAGTTTGCTAAAAATATGCTTTTTTTAAAAAAAATCACAATACAGTTTTTAAATCACATACAGTTTGTAATAGCAAAATGTGTGTCCTAACTACTATTTTAACTGCTTGTAGAGTTTGCTAGAAATAACTGCATTTTCTAGTGCAATGCTTCCTAGAAACTCATTTGTTCTCAGTGGGCTTCTGATGGCACCCTCGCACCTGAAAAAAGAAGAGCTCCTCTGTATTTTAGTAGCCTTGCAGCTTGTTATTTCATCTCATTGATGGGGGTATATGAATGGGCTGGTTGCACCTAGATTTTCTACTTTTTAGCTGGAAGCAGAAAATTTCTTTAGAGCTCGAAGCATCTTCTCATATTTGACTGCATTTCCCAGGCCAAAGAAAAAACATTGTTATTCATGCCAAGGTGTTGCCCTAGGGTAAAATAAAAAAAGTTTTGCCTGGCTGACCTGTATTTTCCAACAGTATTGCTCCTTCAGGGGCTCCTTCAAAAATACATCATGTCCACAGACATGTGGCAACATGCAGTATTTCAGCGCTGTGTGCATCGTAAGCCCCATCTGATTTGATTTGAGAAATTGAGAACTTTACTGATCTGATTTTATAATAAGAAATAGATATTATTTACAAAAACTGGAAAATATCTTGCATCTCTAACAGCCAGATGTTAGCTCTCTAATAAGAAAAAAATTAGAGCAAATACAGATTGGTTGCTGTGATTGACATACAATACATACTTTTCTTTTGCTAAATTTAGCAATAATGTAAATGTCACTTTGCTTTTCCTTTTGCCTTAACACATCATTTACATTTGCCACATTTCAGCTGTAAAAGAAAATGGTAAGGATTAGATAAGGACTGTTAAAATTACCACAAAACTTAAAGCTGAACTCCAGGTAGATATAAAATGCAAACATTTTATATAACTCTATGTTCACTAATACATTATAAATTTTTTTTTATAATAAAAATGCAAACAGCAAAGTAGCTGCATTTGACTTGTTATCCGCATCTTATAATATAAGTCGGATTGAGGGAGGGAGAAGCAGCACAAGTATGAGTTTAACACAGAACTTACTTAGTGCAGAACTCTTTCCTTCCACAAGATGGCAATGGCAGCTATGCCTTGTTTAGCTTTTACTGACTTTATGTACCATTTTTGAATGGCCTTTTTAGGGTACTGCAGACAGTCACTTAGTTTATGTTAAGAAGTTGTCTTAAAGACCAGAGATAAGGGTCTGGAAGTTATGCAGGTATTCATTCCAATCCATAATGACAGAGAGGAGGCAATTTTTACCATACTCCTTGACTTGAAACTTTTCTGTGTTTGGGGTGAAACCTTCCACATGTAAAGTATTCTTATCTGATCATGGGCTTGTGGCATACAGATGTCCCTAAGCTGTAATTTTTAATGTGTATATTTGTAAGAGGGGCTTTGTGGTTGTTTGGTCTTGGCACTAAATCACAAGTCCCTACACCCTCTCCAGCCGTGCTAGAACACGGTCCCTCGTGCTGAGGCAGAACTCTGTCATTTTGTGCCCTGTTCCTTGCCATTAGAATCCACACCACATTCCCAGCCATAGACATTTATATCCCGAAGAAGAAATCTTCACACAATAAATAGATTTACTGCACTTTAATGGTGTTGTTCAGGAAACAGCATCACATTCACATCAAAAGAACATACTGTACATTCCAGAGTCAGTTGACATACCCAGTGAATCACATACTGTAAAGTGGACATCCACAGTAGTCACAGGTGAAAGCACTTGCAGCATTTTAGCAGCCATCTCCCATCTCCTTTGCCCAGGACTCACAGGACTGTGCTCTCTGTAGTCACCCCCTTGCTAGGTACTTTTCTGCCAGGAAGCAGTCTCACACAGGGATTTGGTGGTATAGTTGAGTATGCCTCGTCCAGTCTCATCATTAAAATATTTGCATATTGTGGCATAAACTGCGTGTCCATTGCTTTTCCTGATTGCAGCTGGTAGAGGTCCTCTCCAAATGCAAAATAGTCCTTCAGAACCAGTCACATGTATTAGCCATGTGACTGGTTCTGAAGAAATAGTGGGCACCTGCTCCATGCCACTATTTTATCCTTCGCGTGAATGTTTTTGTACAAGGATTTCACATCAATAGTGGCTATGATGGTACCATCAGATATCGAGCACAGGCATTATTGAAAAAAAAAATATATATATATATATACCTAGGTATATGGGCTGTGGTGCAATGTTGAAAAAAGAGTCACACTTGCTGAGGGCCTAAAGGAGAGTGCACATACAGTAAAACACACAGCAAGCTACCACTGGTTCTCCCTACAACCTTCTAAATCCAAGCCTGCACAGTGAGCTTGCACTACTCCATGCCTAATTTTGTAATGTTTAGGGTTGAGGATGGAGCTATGAGAGAGACAGCAAGTTTTCTAAAAGTGGTATTTCAGCAGGAGGGAAAACTTGGCATTGTGATAGCTATTGGGATGTGTGAGCTGATAAACAACATTGGACAACTATGAACTGTCCTAGACCATGAACCATGTGGCATAGTAACACAACCAGCCCTGTTTCTTTTATGAGAGATTGGTACAGACAGGGACCTAAGCTCAGATGGAAGTCTGGAGAAACTTTTAGAAGTTGGTGGGCGGAGGCCAGGAGGGATACTTAGGGGACCCTAGCCAATACTTAGGGGAACTGCATACTTAGGGGAACCAAGTCAATCCCTAGGCATACTGTCCTGGCAGGGTGGCTAGGCCAGCCCTTAAATATGAATTTATATCCATATGGTCATTCTAGCAGGGGAGATGGGTGAAAGATGAAAGAGTGCTGAGGAGGCTGTCTGTGTCTCCTAGGTCTACGGGAGACCCCAGCCCCAGGCTGGGCTCGGGCTGGCTCAGGAGGATCCATTCAGCAGAGGTTTGATTTGGAATCTTGCCTGAAAGCAGTGGGAGAAGGAGGACAGAGTGAGTACATCATCACAACCATTTTCAAGGGGAGAGACTGCCACATGTAGCAAGCTTTCCAAAGGACAGCATTGTGCTTCAGGGCAGCCAGGAGGGCTGGTAGTGCTTGCAAGCAGTGTAACTGGGAGCAGTTCTACATAAGAAGAGAATACACTCCTGCATGCAGTTTGCCTCATCTTTTTGTGCTATTTCCAAGTGAGGCTGAGAGCTCCTAGTCTGTAATCGACTTTTGCTACTAATCTACTAAGAACTGTGTGAGGAAAGGAAAGGAAGCAGTTCGGGATCTTTTTGTACAGAAGAAGGAAGTTGTCCCCTTTTCTTGTTCTTTGCTTCAAGTTGGGCGTCCCATAAATCCCTTCACCCCATTCAAGCTGTTACCCCTAATAAAACATAAAAAACAAAGCCAAGGGACTGACTTTTTGTGTTTGGATGCAAGCGGAGAATGTGTGTTGCCTGGCTGTGCAGGAGTAGGGGAGCTAGTTACCAGCAGCTCCTGTAGGGGTAGTGCTACAGTCATATTTGGCCAGTGATGTTAGACACCATTTGTTTACATTCACTTGTCAGCCAGCATTCTTTGGCTGACAGCTGTTTGAGCTAGGGGGGATGCATTACTGATAGCTAAAATGCCATCAGTCGCCATATCTCCGAAAAACAGTCTGAGAAAGAAGCTGTCATATTTACAGAAGCAGCAGTAGTAATACCACTGCTAAGGCAAAATTCATTCTGAATTCAAAGCTCATCCCTGCTGGCTGCATTTGTTTTAATTTTTCAAGCTAAGAACAATTTAACAACTGTTAAGAGAATAGTTATTTAACCGCTTCAGATCCGGGCCATTGCCAAATGACGGCAACAGCGCGGATCTAAATTGCCGGGACGACGTCAATAGACGAGCGGCCTGCGCGCCCCCTGCAGGGCGCGCGGCGCGCTCGGTGATCAGCAAGTCTATGAGACTCGCCTGATCACAGATCAGAGTAAGGGGTCGGTCCCGATCCCTTACCACATGATCAGCTGTCAGCAAATGACAGCTGATCATGTGATTTAAACAGAGCCGGTAATCGGCTATTTTTCCTCCTTGCGCTGACAGCGTGAGGAGGAAAAAAGAAACCCGGCCACCGGCGGCCGTGATCGGGACATCAGTCCCGATCACGGCGCTCTTCTGATACAGAACAATAGGCAGCAGTGCCGCCTACCAGTGCCCACCAGCGTCACCCATCAGTGCCCACAGTGCCATCAATCAGTGCCCACAGTGCCACCCATCAGTGCCCACAGTGCCACCCATCAGTGCCCACAGTGCCACCCATCAGCACCCACATCAGTGCCACCCATCAGCACCCACATCAGTGCCACCCATCAGCACCCACATCAGTGCCACCCATCAGCACCCACATCAGTGCAACCTATCAGTGCCCATCAGTGTCACCTACCAGTGCCCATAAGTGCCCATCAGTGCCGCCCATCACTGCCCATCAGTGCCGCCCATCACTGCCCATCAGTGCCACCCATCAGTGCCCCCCATCAGTGCCGCCCACCAGTGCCCCCCATCAGTGGTACCTATCAGTGCCCATCTGTGCCACCTATCCGTGCCACCCATCCGTGCCACCCATCAGCGCCCATCAGTGGCCATCAGTGCCGCCTTATCTGTGCCCATCAGTACCGCTTTATCTGTGCCTATCAGTGCGGCCTTAAATGTGCCTATCAGTGCCGCCTTAACTGTGCCTATCAGTGCCGCTTTAACTGTGCCTATCCATGCCCATCAGTGCAGCCTATCAGTGCCCACCAGTGCCGCCTCATCAGCGCATATCAATGAAGGAGAAAAATTACCTGTTTGCAAAATTTTATAACAAACTATTAAACATGATTTTTTTTTTTTTTCAAAAATTTCCATATTTTTTTGTTTGTTTAGTAAAAAATAAAAACCCCACCTGTGATTAAAATATATATAAAACACAAAGCGCTGTGATGCTAAATAGCTGATAATTACACATAAAACCAAGTGAGGCTGCTATCAAAAGAGAGTGTTTTCAGAGTCACTTAAAAAGAATAAATAATGATATTTGAAGCGCTTCACAATGTGCATGAAAATGAATATATAAGAATAAATATAAATAGTCAAATAAATCCAGCGGTGAGTAAAAATTCCTATAAAATCCAGCAATCAAAATAGTGTAAAATTATAAAAAATTAGTGACACCAAATGTGTAAAAAATTCACATAAAAAATCCACATAAAAATAAATATATAGGGATGTATTTAGAAGGTTCAATTATACAGGTGTAGAATCCTGATTGGTATAGAGCTTTTGATCACTAGCAAAGCTGTTTAAAAACACTTGCTTAATTAAGGTGCTCATTGATAGTACCAATGTGTTTTTTGCTTCTATTCACAACCAATGTGAGAATCATAAACAGGCAGATAAGAGAAAAAAAACAATCATTGTGCAATAGTTAGGATACCAAGGTACACAGGCAAACTTCAATCCACTCACGTGTGCCTTATAATGATAAGGCATATGCAGGTTTTACTATAGCAGTCAGCCGCCTTAGACAGGAGCAGATTCAGTGCAGTACACTGTGTGAAACTGCTGATCTGCACAGAGCTTCCTTGGCTCCTCCCACGCGTTACATCACAGTCACGTGACTTTTTCAAGGATAATACAAGCTCTGACGGACTCAGCTTTATAGCACAACAGCAGAGTGGTTGCCATGGCTACAGCATGAGTTTGTCATCATTCTGCTTCCTGCATAAACTTCAGTCCTGTTAAAACCTACTTTTATTAGACATGTAATTCATATGAATATCGTTGGTTTATCAAAACCACGATTCAATGTGTAAAAAACGCAGTGTGTAAAAAGTAAAAAATATATATATTGAGATCTCTAATCACGTTTAATTCTTCAACTCCCTCCAGTGGTCACAATTGGTATAACATCTCACAGAGGGAGTATATGGCAAAGCATTGTCTCTAATGGTTTTGATAATTGACTAGTGCCCCATGATATCACAAAAATGGGGTATCCACATGCTCTGCTCATAAATGTATGGAAAACGGAGTAAACAAGATGACATGATATATATATATCTATAAAATATACATATATAAAATTAAAATAAGATATGATATAAGAAATAGGGAAATAATATTAAAATATAAAATTAAAATCTAAAAATTCCATGATAGAATATTGCAAAAATGGATAATGACCATTATTTATATGCTAGAACTGAACCAAATATTGCCACTCAGAAAAAACTGGTATTGGACAAATAATGAGAATATTGGACCAAAAAATAAATAAAAATAAAAAATAAAAAATATTAAAATAAAATATATACCATAAAAATATTTATATATATATAGATCTGAAAAACCTCTAAAAATCAGAAATAAAACAATTCAGGTCGAATTCAATATTCAAACCATGGGGTTCTAATGTACCCATCTGGAATATCCATTTGGATTCATTCTTGCTGAGTTCCCTCACTTTATGGGAACCCCTCCAATGAGCCTAATACTTTTGAATAGCCCAGAATTGGAGACCCCTAGGGTCTCTATTATGATACCTATCAAAATGTTTTGAAACACTGTGTTTTGGATAGCCTTTTCTAATGTTCTGGATATGCTCTCTTATTCTCTTCCACATTGGTCGCTTCGTTCTGCCAATGTATTGGAGGGAGCAGGAGCACTGTAAAGCATATACCACCCCCTCAGTCCTGCAAGATATAAAATCCTTTATTTCAAATTCTTGTCCAGTATTTGTTGAAGAAAATTTCTGACATCTGTATCCATTTTGATTAGTATTTATGCAGGCATAACACCTTTTACAGGGATAGAATCCTTTACCCTGAAAAAAGGTTAAATCAGTTATTCTCTTGGGTGGGTTGGGTACATTTTTAGCTATGATGTCCCTTAGAGTTTGAGCTCGTCTATAAATGAATCTCGGTTTTTCTGGGAGTATATTTGCTAAAGTAGTATCAGTTTTTAAAATAGACCAATGTCTTTTTATAATTCTCTCCATCCTCCTGTGTTGTATACTGAAGTCCATTATCAGAGGTATGTCATCTGTTTTGTCATTTACCTTGATTTTATCTTGGATCAGCGCTTCTCTTGAGGTTTGATTGACTTCTGTTATTTTTTCTTCTATAAAACATTTATTGTACCCTTTTTCTTCAAACCTCTTACCTATCCACTGAGCTTGTTTAAGATAGTCATTATTTTCTGAACAATTTCTCCGTAAGCGAATAAACTGGCCCTTCGGAATGTTGATTAACCATGGCTCATAGTGGCAACTCGTTACTGGTATATAGCTGTTCCTTTCCACCGGTTTGAAGAAAGTTTTTGTGCTGATGATATTGGCTGTTAGTTCTATTTCAAGATCAAGGAACTGGATTTTAGTCTCACTAATTTGATGTTCAAGTTTAATATTTTTTTGGTTCATATTCAAACGTTGGAAAAAGGATCTTAAACTCAGTTCATCACCCTTCCAAATAAAAATACAATCGTCTATGAATCTTTTATATAGAACCAGTTCCTTTGGAGTATTTAAAAAGATGGCATCCTCCTCCCATTTTGCCATGAATATGTTGGCTACACTTGGGGCATATTTAGCTCCCATCCCAATACCCGTTAGTTGTCGAAAATAATTGTCATTATATCAGAAGTAGTTATGTTGAATACCAAAGGCCAGGCTTCTAAGAAGAAATCTTTTCTGTTTAGAAATGAGATGGCTGAATGAATCCATAGCCCATTTAGATGCTTCTATTGCATCGCTATGTTCAATTATTGTGTACAGTGAAGCAACATCAGCAGTTGCTAACAGATATCTTCCATTAGGGTCCAGGGTCAGAGATTTTAATATTTGTAATAAATGTTTGGTATCACGAAGATAAGCTTTAGTGTTAGGTATTAGGGGTTGCAAGAATTTGTCCACATATTCCCCTAGTCTTGCATTGATCGATTGAATCCCATTAATGATGGGTCTTCCTGGTGGTGCCTCAGCATTCTTATGGATCTTCGGGATGGTGTAAATGATTGGAACTCTACATGTATCCGGTACTAAATATCTAGATTCTTTTTTGGATAGAATATTTTTGTTGATTCCTTTTTGAATCAAAGAGGACAGATCTCGTTTGTATTCTCTAGTAGGATTGCTACTGAGTTTCAGATATGTGTTATTATCGTTAAGTTGTCCCATCAGTTCCTGGTGGTAGTATTCCTTTGTTAGTACTACAATGGCGCCCCCTTTGTCGGCCGGTCTAATTATAATATCTTTATTTGCTTCCAATTGTTTTATACCTTGTTGTATATGCTGGGATTCCGAGATTCTACTGAACTTGAGTTGTTCCAGGTCTTTGATCACCATTTTTTTAAACACCTCAATATGTTCGTTATTTGTAGAGGGTGGATTGAATAGTGACTTATTTCTTAAATCACTATGCTGTACTCCTCTGCCAAGTTCCACTCCTTTGTTCAATGTAGATGGTGGTCTGGATAATAAGTATTTCTTGATATTCAATTTCCTGGTGTATTTTTGTATGTCAATATACATCTGGAATTTGTCCAGATTCTTTTTTGGTGCATATTTAAGGCCTTTGTCCAGTGTGATTAATTCCGCTCGTGTGAGCTCTTTGCCGCTGAGGTTGTAGATGCCTTCCCCTAGTACTCTCTTTTTCTTTTGGGTTTGCCATCCTGCTCTGCATCCCCTTTTATGGTGTTTGGACTTCTTTCTCTGTTTGTATATTCCTGTAGGGGTGGGGGATCTTCGTTTCTGCGGAAATCTAAAAAAGATCTTGACTGTTCTTCCTCTATGTAATTTCTAAGAGGCTCGTATCTATTGGTGGTAGGCAATGGGCTCCTCCTATCAGGATATCTGTATTGGTCGTATTCTCTGGTCCCATTCCTATTACCATTGGACTGGTGGTCTCGAGATTCACCATTGCTCTGTTGATAGTCCCTATGATCTCTCCTATCCTGATCATACCGATAATCCCTTGGCTGATCCCTATGAGGTTGTTGGTAGGAGTTTCTGGGGTCATTTCTGGAATTATATTGATTTTCTCTTGGTTCAGTTCTAGTTGAATGTTGATAGTATCCTTGTTCCCCATACCTGGGGTACCTGCCATTTTCCACCTGATCATATTGCGATTCATTACCTGATTGGTGCGATCTTGATTGATTGTAGGGTGGATAGTGGGGTTTGTTTGGTCTTTTATTGGCATTATTTTTCCAGTAAGGTCTTCTTGGTGATTTATTTTTTGTTTTGTTCCTCCACCAAGGTTTTGTTGTTCTTGATCCATTGTCATGTGTGTTACTTTGTTCCCATTGTTTCTGTTGGTTATATCTTGGGGTTTCTGGTGTCCTGGATCTCCTTTCTGGAGTCCTATAATATGTATTTCTCCTGGGGCTCACTATCCTCACCGCTCTATCTGGTGATGAGGCTATAGACCCAGTTTTACCTTGTTTGGCATTGATTTGCCAATTGAAAACCTGTTCTAACTGATAATCATTGGTGTCTCTGAGGTATTTTCTCTTTTTCCTTTGTTTCAATTCAACATCTTTCTGTTCTAACACTTTATTCAGTTGTTGAGTTAGTGATGAAAAAGGTGCTGTCTCTTTAAAAGGGTCCAGTATGGTTTTGCATTTAGCAATTTACTGGTTAATCATGTTTAATTTCCTTTGTTTCCTTTTTAAGGCAAAATGTACTAGATCCAGACCTTTATCGTTAAAAAATTTATACCACTCATTAGTTGCGTCTTGATCTGTCAAACCATCACAGATAGGTACATCCCATCTCAATCTTCTCGGGACAATTTTATCTTTAATGTATTGTTCATGAGCAGCTATGTCCCACCATAGGCTCACCTTTTTTTCCATTAGGTGGCCGAATTTCCTAAAATTGGTGTTTAAATCACCCTTATCGGTGCTAGGTGCAGTGGAAAAAACATTTTCCAAATTAATTGTGCGTTTTTCAATAAAATCAAAAATATCCATCACTGCAGCTATATGTGAAAAAACTGAAAAATAAGTGGAAAAAATATATATAAAACACAAAGCGCTGTGATGCTAAATAGCTGATAATTACACATAAAACCAAGTGAGGCTGCTATCAAAAGAGAGTGTTTTCAGAGTCACTTAAAAAGAATAAATAATGATATTTGAAGCGCTTCACAATGTGCATGAAAATGAATATATAAGAATAAATATAAATAGTCAAATAAATCCAGCGGTGAGTAAAAATTCCTATAAAACCCAGCAATCAAAATAGTGTAAAATTATAAAAAATTAGTGACACCAAATGTGTAAAAAATTCACATAAAAAATCCACATAAAAATAAATATATAGGGATGTATTCAGAAGGTTCAATTATACAGGTGTAGAATCCTGATTGGTATAGATTGCTGGATTTTATAGGAATTTTTACCCACCTGTGATTAAATACCACCAAAAGAAAGCTCTATTTGTGGGAAAAAAATGATAAAAATTTCATTAGGGTGCAGTGTAGCATGACCGCGCAATTGTCATTCAAAGTGCGACAGCGCTGAAAGCTGAAAATTAGTCTGGGCAGGAGGGGGGTTTAAGTGCCCAGTAAGCAAGTGGTTAATGTGGCTTCAAGGGCGATAATGAATCAACACCAATCCTTTAATTTACATACTTGGGGGATACCTTTAACCACTTGTCCACTAGCACCATTTAGAAACACACTCCCATCTGCTACAGTAGCTGAGAGTATGTTAATTTTGTAGAGCAGGTGATAGGCTTTCAGGTAGAAGTGATTTGGGTAGTTGTAAAATTGCCCAATCACTTCCGCAGCCTGCTGAAGGTACTGTATCGGTCCTGCCTGACTGCCCCCACTATGTACCCTGGGCTCCAATGTCTCACCTGCGGGTAAAACAGAATGAGATTGGTCCAGTGAATGAACACAGAAACATTATATCACTTCCATGTTTGGCTGTCACTTTCCCCGATTGTCCCAGTAATGAGGCCCTCTATGTGATAGCAAAAGAAGTTAGCTGTTAAAAAAAAAAGAAAAAAGTTACAAAAAAAAAAGTAACATGTAAAAAAAATAAAACACACACACAAAATTTCCCCTGCCCAAACATACATGTACATAAAAATAAATACATGGTGCACCTACACAAAACGATGATTGCTCTATACATGTTACATATTGCTGCAAACATCAGAGCAATAGCAATAATCCTATGGCTATCATTCATGGTTAACGCTAAACTATGGACACTAAACTAATTACATGTCTTGGTGCACCAAAACTAACTTTAGTGTAATTGTTTACAAAAATACAGAAAATACACAATACACAGAAAACAATATACAGAAAATAACTATCACCATTTTATTCTCCAGGGTCTTAGCTTTCAGAAACTATATTGTGTATGGAGGGGTTTAACTAATCTTCGGGCCTTAAATGTGCTGTTTTAATAATATGTGTGCAAAAGTGGAAAAATTGCTCTGGTAGAAGTGGTTACGTTGTATGTAGTGTTACAGAACCAAACAACTTTCGAAGATATCGTCAGCGACACTGTATTTTGCCATTATATAGTTTGGATGTGTTATCTATTTTTTAACTTTTGCATTTAGCTTGGCTAAATTAAATACAGCAGCAGCCTAATCTGATTTATTTAAACTTGAAAAACTGAACTTTTTGGGAGTCCTGAGTCCTATATTTTCATCAAGCAGTAATGAGCCTGCATTGACCAGTGAAAGTGGCAGCCATAACAGATCCAAAAGCTATAGAAGAGTTTTCTCTTCAGGACTGATTAACACCAGGTGCAGTCCAGTGTGTTTTTATTCTGCATCAAAAACACATGCACAGTGTTTTTCATGGATTCAAGTGGCCCTAGTTCACACCAGTGCATTGCATCCCAGTGTAGTGAACAAAGGTAGAACATGATACATTTTTTCTGAATGGAACATATTTGGAATGCGGCAAAACACATCATAAACACATCGAAATGAAAATGTCCTGCATTGAGATGAGAAAAAAAAAGAGGGGGAAAAAAAACACACCGAAATGCAACAAAAACTTACCAGAATGCTTTAAAAATGTGAATGTAGAAACATATCCGGAACACAGTAATTGTGGTGCCCCAAAAAAATCAGGCTGGTGGAGCTGCCCCTTGCTGAAATCTTTCTTGGAAAAAATAGCCCAGATCCACATACGGGTAACTTCCCCATGGTTAATATTTATCCATGCACTAATTATTCACTCAAAATTCCCAGGCTTGATATCTCATGCAAATAAATCTCAAAGGATATTCTTTATTTCGGTGGCCAGCCAAAGCACTTATCCCTATACACTGGTAAACCAATGTAGTTTTGACTATTTCAGAGTGGATTGACGAGGTTTGCCGACTAATTTAGGATGGAGGAATTCATAGCTTATAACCTTTATAAAAATATTGGTACAAAGTAAGCCTTGGGTTTGCACACAGGTTCTTCTCTCTAATGCCCTGTACACACGATCGGACATTGATCGGACATTCCGACAAAAAAATCCATGGATTTTTTCAGACGGATGTTGGCTCAAACTTGTCTTGCATACACACGGTCGCACAAAGTTGTCGGAAAATCCAATCGTTCTGAACGCGGTGACGTAAAACACGTATGTCGGGACTATAAATGGGGCAGTAGCCAATAGTTTTCGTCTCTTAATTTATTCTGAGCATGCATGGCACTTTGTGCCTCGGATTTGTGTACACACGATTGGAATTTAACCGATCGGATTTTGTTGTCGGAAACTTTTATAGCCTGCTCTCAAACTTTGTGTGTCGGAAATTCCGACGGAAAAAGTCCGATGGAGCCCACACACAATCGGAATTTCCAACAACACAATCCGATCGCACTTTTTCCATCGGAAAATCCGACCGTGTGTACAGGGCATAACCCTACCCACACCTCCCTTCACCCCTATCCCTCCTTGTCTCACATATCATCCTCTCTAGTCCCCTCTTATCTCTTCTTTTTTTAAAGACCTTTCTATTACTTCCTGGCAAGGTAACAATGGAGTAAAAAGTGCTTTTTTGGACAAATGAAGATTTGTTAGCTTGTATTGGTTACAATGATTCAGTTACATGATTGTACTTGTTTCCATTGGATCTGTATTTTTTATCATAGTCATTACAGTGATTAATATAATAGTCTTTAACAAATAAAAACTAAATGTGTAAAAAGAATAATTTTAAAACTAAGGCTCTCAACTTCTTACAAAATGGCCAGTAGCAAAACAATTTATTAGTATAGTTTGTAAGCTTCTTTTTTTTTTCGCAGTACCACACTGCATTGTCTTAAAACTTTAATCAAATGTCATTGAGGAAAGAGAGCAACGGGTGGTCACATTACTGCTGATCAGGGAGAAGAAATAAGTACACCTTCTTATGAAAGAAGAAAACAAATGCAGTCACCACAGGTAAGGGTACACCTTCTTATGAAAGAAGATGAAAACAAATGCAGTCACCACAGCTAAGGATCGGGAAAAATCGCCATAGAGACTGCTTGGAAAAAAACAGTAGTTGACCTAGCTGTTTTGAAACAGAAGCGAACGTGAATCATGCTTAATGAAAAGTTGGTCAGCATTCCGAAAGATCAGTCTTCAAGTTTAGACCGTGCTTGGGACCCTTGGATTAAATACCTACAACTTCCAGCTGCTTGAAGTGTGCAGGCAGGAGGAGTGGGCCCTCTGTTCCTTTTTCTTTCCTGTTCTTTTCTCTGTTTTCTCCTTTCTCTTCTTAGATTCTACCTAGTTACTCTGATAGTACTATTATATAGAGCATCTTAAAGAATTATATAGAGCATTATATAGAGCATCATGACCTACGCCAGTTGGCCTGTGGGTTGTTGAAAAGTTGAGATACTATTTGTTTTCTGAGTCCCCTATGTAGAGCTGTTATATATACTCTGGCGGGGTGACTTTTTGTTACGTGATCGTGTGTACACAAATCCGACACACAAAGTGCCACGCATGCTCAGAATAAATTAAGAGATGAAAGCTATTGGCTACTGCCCCGTTTATAGTCCCGACGTATGTGTTTTACGTCACCGCATTCAGAACGATCTGATTTTCCAACAACTTTGTGCAACTGTGTGTATGCAAGACAAGTTTGAGCCAACATCCGTCTGAAAAAATCCATGGATTTTGTTGTCGGAATGTCCAATCAATGTCTGATCGTGTGTACAGGGCATTAGTCTGTAGAAACAGCAGCATGTGTCTTGTAGTCATTGCAAATTTATGACTGGTTCGTTTTAATGAAAGTGAGACAATCCATACTCTCAGAGGACGGGTGGATTTGCCTCCCCAAAACTAAGACCCCTTTCACACTGGGGCGGTTTGCAGGCGGTATTGCGCTAAAAATACCGCCTGCAAACCGCCCCTAAACAGCCTCCGCTGTTTGTTCAGTGTGAAAGCCCGAGGGCTTTCACACTGAAGCGGTGCGCAGGCAGGCTGGTGAAAAAAGTCCTGCAAACCGCTTTTTTGGAGCGGTGAAGGAGCGGTGTATTCACCGCTCCTAAACCGCTCCTGCCCATTGAAATCAATGGGACAGCGCGGCTATACCGCGGCAATACCGCGGCTATAGCCGCGCTGTACGAGGGATTTTAACCCTTTTTCGGCCGCCAGCGGGGGTTAAAACCTCACCGCTAGCGGCCGAATACAGCTACAAGAATGACGGTACAGCAGCGCTAAAAATAGCGCTGTTGTACCGCCGACGCCCCCACCGCCTCAGTGTGAAAGGGGCCTAAAGCTCCAGCCTATAATGTGCAAGCTCCAAGCAGTGGTCTATTCTGAACACCTAAGGCTCCATTCACACTAGTGCATTTTTTGATGCATTTTGCATTTTGCAGAAATGCACGGGAATTTTTTAACATGGGTTCCTATGGAACATGTTCACATCAATGCCTTTTTGTTTCTCTGCATTTTTGGAAAGGGTCAGGGACTTTTTTTCATGCAAAATGCAGCGTTTTGCATGTAATAGAATTCAATGGACAAGCATCAAAAACGCAAGTGCACCGTTTTTGCAGCGTTTTTGATGCGTTTTTGGTGCGTTTTTGATGCGTTTTTGCCGTTTTTTTTTTTTTTATTTTTATTAAGACTGTAAAAAAAAACTGTAAAAAAAAAAAAAAAAAAAAAACGCAAAACGCAAATCGCGGCAAAAACACCGCAAAAACGCCGCAAAAACGCCGCAAAAACGCCTAAGGCTCGAATCACACCTATGCATGTTGCTTTTGAGCGTTTTTGGAGGTTTTTTTTCATGCTTGCCACGTTTTTGAGCAGCGTTTTTGTAGCGTTTTTGCCGCGTTTTTGCCGCGTTTTGCGTTTTGCGTTTTTTTTTTTTTTTTTTTAGTTTTTTTTTACAGTCAAAAAAAAAGTAAAAAAAAACCGGCAAAAACACATCAAAATCGCATCAAAAACGCTGCAAAAACGGTGCACTTGCGTTTTTTGATGCTTGTCCATTGAATTCCATTACATGCAAAACGCTGCATTTTGCATGAAAAAAAGTCCCTGACCCTTTCCAAAAATGCAGAGATACAAAAAGGCATTGATGTGAACATGTTCCATAGGAACCCATGTTAAAAAATTCCCATGCATTTCTGCAAAATGCAAAATGCATCAAAAAACGCGCTAGTGTGAATGGAGCCTTATAGTGCATGGGGTGTGTCAGCAAGAGTGTCAGCACCAGCCCTAGACTCAAATGAATCAGCAATCTTATGGTGCAGGCGCTGCATGACTGCTGAATCTGTTGGTTGTGGTTAAAAAAAGTTGAAATAGTGGTGCCTCCTCAATGTACGTCATTTTTTGGTCCCTAGGGGATGGTGGCAGCAGAATGGCCATTTACCCTTGTATCCAGGGTGTCATAGGGTGGCCACCCAATAGTGGGCTCTCTTTTTGATGACCCAAACCCTGGGGTTTTTCCCTAAAGTATTTGAGCATGAAAAACATTTGCCGCGGGTTTCACCCAAGTACAACAACCAGGGGCTGGAAGGAAATATTGTCATTGTTCTAAACCTGCCTCCTTGCTGCTAGCACCCAAACCCTCTTCTTCCCTTTATTCCTCCTCTGCCTACTGCTGCCTTTACCTCATAGGGATTGTCAAAGTTTCCAACTGTCTCTGAGACAGCGGGAAGTCCTCCTCTTCTCCTGCTGCTGTGCCTGCAGTGACCTGTCTATTAGGCCATACAATGTGGGCTCTAGGAGGAACACGAGAGGCATTGTACCAATCCATCGGGGCCTACCATTTTGGTTGAACCTTCAGAAAGTCCCAAAATTCTACACACATCCTAAATTATGAGCCATTGATGCAGTGAAAGAAGCCCAGCTCCCCAGATCCTGTGCTCATAACATACCTGCAGAGGTACTCAAGGTGCTGATAAAATGCTGCACCATCAGATTGAGAACACTGTACATCTGATTTTTCCCAGGTGAACGGTGGCCAGCAGGTTACTGTTGTCACACAAAATCCTGCCAGACTGAAGATGTTGTGGGTTTAGCTGCCTCCTGGCCTGGGTATGGTGGGTTTGGGAGATGTTGTATATGTTCAAGCTTTTGCTTTTTTGCTTTACCCTTCTCAGTGTGGCCCTGAAATCCTCTCCCCAACTCAACCTAGCATTACCTAAGCCTCTGAAACCCCCTGCAAGACTTAACACTGGTGGCTGCAGATGTTACAGCAGATAAATGTTGTGGAGGGGGAGAAGTGATGCAGAAAGTGAGGAACAAGGAGTAGTGCAGGCCTTTTGCTGCCAAATTGTCCCATTGAGGTGCTGCTCCCACTGAGCTTTGCGGTGCAGAGTCATTTGATTCCTCATGCATGTAGCAAAAACTAAGAAATGAAAAATAAAAAATGTAATTTAAATAAAAAGATGTGGGTCCAATGTTAAACTGCTCATGAATGTTACATATATACTGTATGTGCAAGGTCTTTGTAATCTTCAATAGATTTACCATGCATGAGGGCCAATGTAAAATATTCCAATTTATATCCAATCAAGTAGTCCCTGCCACTACATAGATGTTTTTAAATTCAAAAGATATCATACTGCACTTATGTGTGGGCAGCAATCTGCCTAAAGATGAACTCTTGGCATATATATAAGACACAATTATTGTTGCTCTGCATTTATTTTTCATGCATTATTAAATGTATTATATTTTAATGCAAGCAGTGTGCACATGAATTTTACTTGGTATCAGCCTCTTACAGTCGCTGTACAGCAGAGCTCAGATTGGGAAAGGGATAAGCAGCACAAGGAACCAATCAGAAAAAGTGTTAGAGGTATAGACAACGCAGCTTCTTCCTCCAACAAACTGTCACAGTGGAGGAAGGTGCTGGCAACACCATCTGCAGCATTGTCATAGCCAGCATTGCCCCTACTCAATGTTGACTGCCCCTCCTCATGGACAGCAGTGGCTCCAAGTCATGTACAGCAGAAAAGGTTGATATCTAGTGGTGTATCAGTGTCAATACTCCTCACTCAAAATCCCTGTTGTAAAACCCAGAAAGGACAGCGGAAGCATTCTTGTGACTGCAAAAAGAATTCCCAACAACAAAGCCAAATGCGCACTTTAAATAATTTATCTACGATGTTACACGGGTGGTGCACTTTATAGATTCTTTTTTTTTTTTTTATCCTTGAAAGCTACTTTAAGGAGTTATCCTGAAAAGCATAACCCTATTTAGAAGGGATATTTTAAAAAAAAGTGCAAAGTGGGAGAATATAGTGCAATTGGTCCCAAAGTCAACAGACCTTTCTAAGAAAATACTAGTTAAAAACTCATACCTGGTAAATAAGGCTAACCACCACATAGTTTTACATACCTTCATTGTTTTCACTTTCTGTTTCTCTTAAAAAATGTTTAGGCAGAAGATTGTAGTAACAAGCTAAATATGCCACAAAAAATGTACTTGATATTGTAAAGAAAACAAAAGAATAGGCTTTATTACATTTGACCTGTAATGTCAGTCACATAAAAAGTCTCTTAGCCATATACAATATAATTCTACACATTACAGTATAATAAAACTGATCAGCTGACCTTATTCTGTTTTAGATAGGAAACCACCTTACTTAAGTTGTGTATACAATATAAGAAAATTGAGCAAATAATAGTCTGGTTTTACTCAATGTTTCACAGCAAGTTGGAACCAAGGATGGAAATAATGTACAAAAATTCTCGTATGACAAATGCTTTTTTTTTGTTATTGTTTAATCCATCTGATCACGCGCAGTCTTTCGTATCTGATTTTTCTCGTACGAAAACAGTACACATTAAACAAAAATCTTTTGTTCAATTCACGTACGAGAAAACTTTTGGAGTTTGTCCCTTTGGAAATTTTCATTTGGAAGTCAAAATTTGTGTACACACTATACGAAAATTGATCGATTGTACAGAATTTTCCTTCTGATTTTCTCATAGTGTGTACCCAGCTTTAGAGGATGATTTACTGAAACTAGAGAGTGCAAAATCTGGTGCAAGTGTGCATGGTAGCCAATCAGTTTCTAACTTTAGCTTGTTCAATTAAGCTTTTACAAAAAAAAAACGATAAGCTGATTGGTTTCTATGCAGAACTGCACCAGATTTTGCACTCCCCAGTTTTAGTAAATCAACCCCTCCCTTATTTTCCATGAATAAAATTGCACATTTTCATGGAGTTTTAGTCATCATACACAAAGGTTCCCAAGTCTCTGTTATTGTCCATAAAACAATCCCTGAGGTGTGTCCATACAATGAGACCTAGCCATAACATGCCATCTTTTGACACAGTACATTGATAACATGACTATTAATATTGAACATCTTTCCAAGACAAATGATTGTCAAAATGTCCATGTGTAATAAGTAAACAAACTCCTGTTCTTATAGTCCTTGGAGAAAACATTGCTAGTATCCTCAGCATGCCCGGATTAGCAGTACCACAAGAAATATCAGACAAAGTAAAGATATTGTTGCAAACAGGAAAAGAAGTCCAGCAAAGACCGTGGGCCTCAATGGGAGAAGAATCAAGGGTCTCTCTGCAGGGATCATATTGGTGAGGTTCAGCATGTAACCCAAGGACCAGGCAATGCTGCTGTTCCCAACCTGTTAAACAAAAAGATGTTTAATTTATTTAAAAAAAAACATAAAATGAAAATGTTAGTTTGACTAAATCAATTATGTTTTAAAGTAAAACTAACGATATAATTTTATTTTCATTTTGTATAAAGTAAGAAAGGGATATAACCCCTGTCAGGTCAACCCACAGGTGAAAAAATTCCAACAGCTGTAAAGACTTAGTGAGACATATAGCCTTGCCCACTTAAAAAAAAAAAAAAAGATCTGTATGGTATGTGATTGCTCTTTAAAGTAGAGCTTCACTCACTCAATCAACATTGGCTGTTTTTAATCCTTATGCTGCTAGAATTAGTAAATAGGATATATGTACAGGAACATTGTTAAGTGGGATTTTTAATGGTGCCAGAGACAATATCCATGAAGAAGTTGTCTTTAAAATTGAACACATTTTATTTATACATCTTAAAATTTATTTAACATAAAAGTAATCAGAAAATCATTTTATCACGTCATGGGAGACATTTTCAAGGTAAGGAAATGATACAATATTTTTATCCCGACATGTTTCTCTCATAAGGGCTTCCTCAGGGGATTAATTTGATGAATCACCAGACAGAAACTCCCAAATAAATGCCAACCCGGAGCCACCGGAAAGCCACAGAGGGCACAGAGTTGAACGAGGATGCCAAGATGAAGTATAGATTATCGCAACCAACCAGGGGTAAACCTGGTGGTATTTGTATGGTATAGTGGTCACCCTCAGGCTTCCCACCAAAAAGATAGGAATGTATATCATAATTACTTGTTTTAAACTTTTTTTTAATTTCTTCAGTTACTTACTGCTGTCTATGCCTAAGCAAATTATGTCATACATCATAGTAGTCTTCAGGAGTTGAGGAGGGCTTTTCTCAGCTAAGCACAACCTCCTGCATGCATGCCTGAGCTAAGGGCAGGTGGATTCCAGGAAGAGTGAATGCAAGACATTTGTGATTGGAGGAGGGGAGTAAATACTACCTGAATCATCTGGCCTTACTCAAAATGGCCACTGCCAGAAATGCTGGGGTGTGTTTTTTCAAAGTGAATTCTCAGCAAAACAAGGCATAGAAATATGAATAGATGGGGAGTTTGCTATGAATAGTAAACATTAATTAAATAGCATTTTTGGTTTGTGGTGCTCAGATGCAGTGTAGTTCTGCTTTAATGCATGCCAAAATGTCCACAGAATGTGTAATAAGAAATCAGGCATCTGTGATTGGGGGAAAGGTAGATGAACGTCATGATCTCCCCTCCTCCAATCACAGATGTCTTGCATTCACTGAGCGAGTGCTGAGTGAGCAAGCCACTGTGATCAGAATACTGAGTGTATTTGCAGCTGGGTTTACAAGCTTTATCGCTGGACATTCAGCTCCAACAAGAGGATGCTGCCAAATTAAAGTAAGATATATGTAACAAATGCTTCAGACTCCAAGTATGGGGCACACATCATTAAAGTTCACGTATTTTACTGTGCAAATGGCAAAAAATCATGTTTGTCCATAGTTCACTTTTAAGCAATTTCAGTATGAAGTAATTAGTAAACTTACCTCTTTCTGAAACTGAATCTGTGGCCAAGACTCGCTGTCAAATTTATATCCATGAACCAGTAGATAGTAAATATAATTAGCTGAAAAGCAGTAGGACCTTGCATATTTTTCATCAAACTTTAGAAGCAGTTGTGGAAGCTGTAAAAAATACATGTTATTCATTATCAGCATCTTCTGAGCTCCTCATGTTGCTATAATTCAGATTTCATTACAGAAGAATTCCAGTTATGGATGTTTTTACACCCACGCTGGACCAATGTAACTATGCATATACCATACCTGTGAGATCCCCTTGGAAGCTGGAAATCCCTGTGGTAGAGACTGCTACTACAATGATCTCCGCTAGCTTCTGGGTCCTGTGCCGAGAGGCTGCCCTGTTGCATTGTGAGCACAGGAGGTCATTGTGGCCCAGGCACCATTCAGAGAATTTTTTGCATTTTCTCAATGAATGCATAGCATTTTCTGATTGGACAAGGTGGAGAACATGATGTCATTCTCCACTTCTTCCTATTAGAAAATGCTAGGAAACACTACTCTTTTAGTAAATTACCCTCTATGGCAATACACAGAGCAATAAAACCAATTTTTTATCATTCACAACACGGCACCATTAGTCAGCTCGTGCTATGATCTAAGAGAAAAATACAGACCTTGTTCCAATCTTGAGAACAGAAAGATGACATACTTGAGTTAAATTCCTCTAATGAGAAATGTCCAGTAAGATTTAAAGCATTTGCCGTATAGTAAAATCCTGAAAATGCCTGTAAAATAAATAGAATAAAAAAACACATGTATAGCATAAATTCATTAATACATTAATATGTTAGTTTTATTGTATGGTGATAAAGCCTTTTTCAGGTCAAGTTACAGTTTTTGTTTTCTTTGCAAGGTTCCCCTTAGAAAAGTAGGCTTGTGTTTCGAGTATTTTTTTGGGGGGCGGGGGTTTGTGATTTTTATTATACAACCCCTGGCAAAAATTATGGAATCACCAGTCCCTGAGGATGTTCCTTCAGTTGTTTATTGTTGTAGAAAAAAAGCAGATCACAGACATGGCCAAAAACTAAAGGCATTTCAAATGGCAACTTTCTGGCTTTAAGAAACACTAAAAGAAATCAAGAAAAATAATTTTGGTGGCCAGTAACAGTTAGATTTATAGAACAAGCACAGGGAATAAATTATGGAATCACTCAATTCTGAGGAAAAAATTATGGAATCATGAAAAACAAACAAACAAAATAACACTCCAACACATCACTAGTACTTTGTTGCACCACCTCTGGCTTTTATAACTGCTTGCAGTCTCTGAGGCATTGACTTAATAAGTGATAAACAGTACTCTTCATCAATCTGGCTCCAGCCTCCTCTGATTGCTGTTGCCAAATCATCTTTGCAGGTTGGAGTCTTATCATGGACCATTTTCTTTAACTTCCACCACAGATTTTCAATTGGATTGAGATCTGGAATGTTTGCAGGCCATGACATTGACCTTATGTGTCTTTCTTCAAGGAATTTTTTCACAGTTTTTGCTCTATGGCAAGATGCCTTATTATCTTATAAATGATTTCATCATCCCCAAACATCCTTTCAATAGATGGGATAAGAAAAGTGTCCAAAATTTCAATGTAAACCTGTGCATTTATTGAAGATTTAATGACAGCCATCTCCCCAGTGCTTTTACCTGACATGCAGCCCCATATCATAATTGACTGTGGAAATTTGCATGTTTTCTTCAGACAGTCGACTGCATAAATCTCATTGGAACGGCACCAAACAAAAGTTCCAGCATCATCACCTTGCCCAATGCAGATTCGAGATTCATCACTGAATATGACTTTCATCCAATCATCCACAGTCCACGATTGCCTTTCCTTAGCCCATTGTAACCTTTTTTTTTTGTGTTTAGGTGTTAGAGATGGCTTTCTTTTAGCTTTTCTGTCTGTAAATCCCATTTCCTTTAGGCGGTTTCTTATGGGGCGTACACACGGTCGGACTTTTCGTCTACAAAAGTCCAACGGACGCCGACGGACTAAAGCTGGCTGACAATCCGATCGTGTGTGGGCTTCTTCGGACTTTTTCAGCCTCAAATCCGACGGACTTTAGATTTGAAACATGCTTCAAATCTTTACGTCGTAACTACGACGGACCCTGAAATCCGCTCGTCTGTGTGCTAGTCCGACGGACAAAAACCCACGATAGGGCAGCTATTGGCTACTGGCTATCAACTTCCTTATTTTAGTCCGGTGTACGTCATCACGTACGAATCCGTCGGACTTTTGTGTGGTCGTGTGTAGGCAAGTCCGTTCGTTAGAAAGTCTGCCGCAAGTCCGCCGAAAGTCCGCCGGAAGTCTGTCGGACAGGCTGTCGGACGTTTGTAGATGAAAAGTCCGACCGTGTGTACGCCCCATAACAGTTCGGTCACAGATGTTGACTCCAGTTTCCTCCCATTTGTTCCTCATTTGTTTTGTTGTACATTTTCTGTTTTCAAGGCATATTGCTTTAAGTTTTCTGTCTTGACGCTTTGATGTCTTCCTTGGTCTACCAGTATGCTTGCCTTTAACCAACTTCCCATGTTGTTTGTATTTGGTCCATGTTTTAGACACAGCCGACTGTGAACAACCAACATCTTGTGCAACACTGCGTGATGATTTACCCTCTTTACCTACATACTAACAAGCAGATTTAATCTGATGCAGGTGTTAGTGTTTGTAATGAACATTTACAGGGTGATTCCATAATTTTTTCCTCAGAATTGAGTGATTCCATAATTTATTCCCTGTGCTTGTTCTATAAATCTAACTGTTATGGGGCGTACACACGGTCGGACTTTTCGTCTACAAAAGTCCAACGGACGCCGATGGACTAAAGCTGGCTGGTAATCCGATCGTGTGTGGGCTTCTCCGGACTTTCAGCAGACTTTTTCAGCCTCAAATCCGACGGACTTTAGATTTGAAACATGCTTCAAATCTTTACGTCGTAACTACGACGGACCCCGAAATCCGCTCGTCTGTGTGCTAGTCCGACGGACAAAAACCCACGCTAGGGCAGCTATTGGCTACTGGCTATGAACTTCCTTATTTTAGTCCGGTGTACGTCATCACGTACGAATCCGTCGGACTTTTGTGTGGTCGTGTGTAGGCAAGTCCGTTCGTTAGAAAGTCTACTGCAAGTCCGCCGAAAGTCCGCCGGAAGTCTGTCGGACAGGCTGTCGGACTTTTGTAGACGAAAAGTCCGACCGTGTGTACGCCCCATTACTGGCCACCACAATTATTTTTCTTGATTTCTTTTAGTGTTTCTTCAAGCCAGAAAGTTGCCATTTGAAATGCCTTTAGTTTTTGGCCATGTCTGTGATCTGCTTTTTTTCTACAACAATAAACAACTGAAGGAACATCTTCAGGGACTGGTGATTCCATAATTTTTGCCAGGGGTTGTATGTTAATAGGGTTTTTTTTTTAGTTTAAGGTGCTGAAAGCAGCATTCACTTGTTGCTGATCATGCTGCTCTTGGAGATGCCTTTTGTTCACAGCAGGCCAGACATAATTTGAAAGAAAAGTACATATGTGCAAAAATAGTGTACCTAAACCACATCACATTAATCACCCATATTAAATACACTCTCCTATCCCCATGGATAAAAAAAGTTAAGCATATACCAGTCATTCCTGATTAAAATTATCCTGCTGCTGGCCAATTTAACACTGTAGTAAACTTTGCACTTATTTCTTGTAGTTTCTTTGTTTGATTATACTTCAGTGGGCCCTCCTTTAATGCCACTATATACATTTTTCTAGATGATGTAATTTTACAATTCAACGGCCAACCTACTGTAATCAAATTTAATAAAATTACCATTTGAAAGAGACTAAACATGATGATATACACTGGATGTATATATCCTTTAGGACATTTAATGTCACCACTTAGCCTTCTGTACTTGATAGTACAGCAATGTTTGTTCTTTACTGACTGGTATTTTTTTATATATCTAAACACTTGTTACTAGCTTAGCACAGTCATTGCCTTAATTATGGAAATGGTATTAAACATAACTCTAGGCGGCTCATCTGTAGGTTTATATAGGTCATTAACCCCAGTCTAACAGACATGTATTATGGAATTATATACCAGACAGTTATTTTATGGACCCTGGATTAAAAGACATTCTGCATCCACTTAGTTATTTACAACTGGGCTCATTGAAAAGCTGTGTAAATTCTGGCTAAGGTGGATTTATGTTTAACCTGTTTTTATTGTTTTAGCATACCAAAGAAATATATACAGAAGATAACCAGTTCAGCATTAAAAGAAACACAAAAAACAGCATACGTCGTCGGACAAGGCAAAATGAGCAAAAGATCAGAGTATACCCTAGGAGGTAGCAGATTAGCAACCTACATCCTGAGCACATGGAAACACCACTTGGACATCCAAAACTGAGACAACCAGATACAGTAAATAGGATGTTGTGGGATCCAATATAAGGGCCTCCATGTGCTAGTATGAAAATAGCCTCTAAGGAGCCTATCTTATACATATTCCATATTAAGCTCACTGCCATTCCCTAGGTCTATGGGATCAAATGTATCCCTGTGTATCAAGATAAGCAGGTATGTTTATTCAACTTGTCTTTTTAACCACTTCAGCCCCGAAAGGCTTTACCCCCTCAATGACCAGGCCATTTTTTGGGATACGACACTGCGTCGCTTTAACTGACAATTGCGTGGTCGTGCAACAATGTACCCAAACAAAATTGATGTTCTTTTTTTCCCACAAATAGAGCTTCCTTTTGGTGGTATTTGATCACCTCTGTGGTTTTTATTTTTTGCGCTATAAACAAAAAAGTCTGACAATTTTGAAAAAAAAACTATATTTTTTACTTTCTGCTATAATATATATTCAAAAAAAATATACAAAAAAAACCTAATTTATTCATCAGTTTAGGCCAATATGTATTCTTCTACATATTTTTGGTAAAAAAATTGCAATAAACGTATATTGATTGGTTTGCGCAAAAGTTATAGCGCCTACAACTATGGGATATATTTATGGACTTTTTTTATTATTTATTGTTTTTACTGGTAATGGCGACGATTTGTGAGTTTTAGCGGGTCTGAGACATTGCAGCGGGCAAATCTGACCCCAAGTGACATTTTTTGGGGACCAGTGACATTATTACAGTGATCAGTGCTAAAAAAATGCACTGATCAATGTATAAATGACACTGGCAGGGAAGGGGTTAACACTAGTGTGTTCTAATTATGTGGGGGATGGGCTTACTGGGACAACACAGAGATCGCTGTTCCTGATCACAGCAGATCTCCTTATTGTCCCCTGTCAGAACGGAAATCCGCCTTTCAGATCCACATTCTGCTTCTCTGTACCGCAATCGCAGGTGGCCGGCGGACATTGAGTCCCACTGTATCTCATACATGGACCGACGTACAGGTATGTGGGTTTGCGCAGCCGGACCGCCCTGCTGCAGTATATGTGCGGTGGGCGGTCCGGAAGTGGTTAAGCTAGTTAATTTAGTGGAGATTAGAGATAATGTGTCTGTTTTATGCCTGGCCACAAAAAAAGTTGCATTGCTTTCACTAAATCTTGTGTCCCTCACTCGGTTTGGGGTTCCTCAGACATTCCATCATATTTCCCCCCATATTATCCCCACCCTTTTTTTTTCTGGCAACAAAGGTGGGAAAGGGACTCAATATCGGGAAAAGGGCACTTTGCGGGGGGGGGGCTTTGTTACTCCCCCTTGCTAAGTTTCCTCCTTCCATGTTGAAAGACATGTGGCATGGTCTTCTACAGGAAGAAGGGGAGGCACAGATCCGCAGCTCTCCCTTTTCTCGCCACGCAGGCACGCAGGCTGTATGCTTGGATAAGGGGCTTTTTTGGAATATTACAGAGAACCCCATTTCATTTTTCTCCTTTGTTATTTTACTTACTACATCCCATTGAAATAAATCAGTTTGGGGTGCTGCTGCATTTAAATCAGGCTACTTGTAAAAGAATTAATATCAATTCCCCAGCCAAATATGTGCTGCCAATGTACAATGTCACTATGGGGGGGGGGAGGTGCATTGGTACTTGTGATCACTGGCATCCTATGCCCATTGTATTTATAGTATTTTGCCTATTATCAAAAAAAACATAAGCGGAACTTGCTAACAAGATTTTGCTTGTCAATGGCCACAGCAGCAGGACTTGGGAGCTGGCCTGCACGAGTGCCCCCAGGGAATGCGGGTCTCCGTGGGGGCACTTGAGAAGAGGAAGACCCAGGAGCGCCTCTGGGGGACCCCAGAAGAGAATGACCCTTGCACAAAGGAGGTAAATATGACAAGTTTGTTATTTAAAAAAAAAACCTTTACAACCCCTTTAATTTGATATCACAGTAATAATATTCAGGTGGTATGGTCAAACTTTCGATATTCCTCTGATTTTGACTCCTTTATCTCTACAAAGGTAAGAAGACCCAGTCGCGTAATGGAACCTCCCAATGTTCCTTTTCTTTTTATCCCCACCCTTTTTTTCTACTTCTTCTTTTTCTCTTTCATACTTTCCTCCTTCTGTTTTCAATGTATACCTCATTAAATATATGATTTTCTCACATTGACTGCTACCTAAGATATCGTACTTCCCATCTAGTAAGTACCTTTTCCTTTCCATTTGACATTTTTTCTAATACACTTTCATGTTTTTTGGCAACCTGGTGGGTATGATACTGTACCTGATATATACGTACTGTTGACACTGGTTAAACCCATGCCATGATCTATATTGTACACTGAATATAACGTAATAATCTAGAATTATATGAGTTTGGACTCGTTTGACTAGATGAGACTTGTAACTGTTCTGTGGGATTGTATTGTTTGAAAACTCTTTAAAAAATGTAATTAAACATAACTATGCTCCTTACCGAAAATTTTCCTTTTACGTTGGGTTGGTAAACACCATCAAAAGAACAGTCTTGTTCCCCATGACATGCAGTGAAATTAAATAAAGTTGACACCCTGTGCAGGCACTGATCTGGGTCTCCTGTCCCCTTAAAACGAACAAACTGATCCGGGTTGTAATTAGCTGGCCGGAATTTGGCTGAGCACAGACTTCCAAATATGTAATTCATTGTTAGATTCAATTTGTAGTTGCGAGGATAGCATGGGTTATCAACAAAGGCTTGCCCACGTATTCCCTGAACAAAAAACAAAGCAAACGGTAAAACCATATATAAAAAGTACTAAGCATTTCAGTGTCGATATATATATAAAACTAGTTACTGGAAAATATATTTATAGTTCCTCTTTATAAAATTATACAAACACAAAAGGGAATGAAAACAATACAAATTAAAGGGATTTCCAAGAAAAATGGAAAATCCACCGTTTGATTGGAGCCCCTCTGTGTTTTGTACCATAGAATGGTTGCCACTTCTCAGATTTAGAAAGCTGTTTAAATAGCTGAGACACAGACAGGCTGCTTCAGGAACTGATCTTACAAAAACTTGAGAACACTTCACTTTTAATACAAATAAGGATCAAGGTAGCAGCTTCAGGTGGTTAGCCCAGTCTTCCCTCTCTTAATACACATATAACTGCATATATAATACATTTAATGTATGTAGTATGTATGATAAAAGGCCCATTATCTTCTGGTGTGGAAATTGGATCCCATCTTCCCCTTGGGGATTCTACTATTATAGATACTATTCCATATATTTGACATGTAAAGTATTGAACTGTAGAGTAACTTATCAAAGTGACCTACTTTTATAGTGTTACTAAACTCAGGACTAGGTATAGGCGAACAGTTCGGCCCGAACTTATGCTCGGGCCGAACATTTGCCTGTTCGACCGTTCGCCGAACACCCAAATTTGCAGGGTGTTGGCTGGGTTTTCACCCCGATGAACACCCTCAGCGCTGTGCAGTGCATTCTGCGCCCTGATTGGGCAAAGCTTTGCCTAATCAGGGTGCAGTGTAAGCTGGTTGTTAAGGAGTGGAGCTGGGATGCTGGCCGCGGCATCCTTAACAACCAATGACCCCAGCAACCACAGCCCGGGGTTATGGGGAAGAGGCCCTTGTCTGCTTTTTTTTTTAAATGTTGGCATGGGGCATGGGGGGCATGGGGTTTCCCTAAAAAATCTATACCAGACCTGAAGGGCCTGGTCTGGACTGGGGGGGGATACCATGCCGTTTTTTTCTTCATTGACAAACCCATTGACACACTGCACTGACACACTACATTATACTGCAGTAAAACTCCACTGACGCACTTCAATATACTGCAGTAAAACTGCACTGATGCACTTCAATACAGGCATACCCCGATTTACATACCCTCACTTTATGTGCACTCGCGAGTATGGACAATTTGGCGTCTATGGGAAATCTTGGTCAGCTTGACATGGCACTACTCCCAAACCATAAGTGACAGGGACACCAAACTTGGGGAGCAACAAGAGGGGACACAGAACTACAACCTATCCAATTTTGGGGCCAGCTTGCCTAGGTAATTAGTTATACGGTATGCCTGTAAATGACTATTGCAATGCAGTACATGCATTGAAAAGTGAAAAAAAGGTAGCTTCACTTTAAATACATTTTTGTTTTACAAACATGCTCTGGTCCCATTGTGTACCTAAAAGTGGGGTATGCCTGTATACTGCAGTAAAAGTGCACTAACGCACTTCAATATATTGCAGTAAAAGTGCACTAATGCACTACAATATACTGCAGTATGTTGAAGTGCGTCAGAGCTATTTTACTGCAGTATATTGTAGTGCATTAGTGCACTTTTACTGCAATGCTCTGGTCCCATTGTGTACTTAAAAGTGGGGTATGCCTGTATACTGCAGTAAAAGTGCACTAACGCACTTCAATATATTGCAGTAAAGTGCACTAATGCACTACAATATACTGCAATAAAATACCCCTGACGCACTTGAACATACTGCAGTAAAAGTCCACCGACGCACTTCAATATACTGCAGTAAAAGTGAATGACGCACTTCAATATACTGCAGTAAAAATGCACTAACGCACTTCAATATACTGCAGTAAAATAGCCCTGACGCACTTCTAAATACTGCAGCAAAAGTGCACTAACGCAATGCAATATACTGCAGTAAAAGTTCCCTGACACTCTGCACTGACACACTTTAATATACTGCAGTAAACCTGCCCTGACACACTAACTGATTGGGCATAGTCATCATCACTTTCTCTAATCATGACTCTTACAGTGTTCTGTGCCCTAATTGGGCAAAGCCTTCATTGTTTCAGCCAATGGGCGAACAGCCAATGCTCGGACCGAACTTATGCACGGCCAGAACCATTCGCCCAACGCTACCCAGGACTCTGCATTCATTATATCGGGTCTCCCACAGTACACAGAACATGGGAATGCAATTATTTTAGTAAATACAAACTGTTTAATACCTTTTCTCATCAGCAGTATGTAGCAGTCTTGTGACTTCTACCAGTATCCAGCTGAGCACTGGTTAAAGCTTGAAGGAGGAGTTTTCATTCTCCTCTGACTGTCCTACGAGGCTGCATGGCTCCTAACCCCCTATCTGGACAGTGCTGATTGGTCCTGTGCTGATCACATGCACTCTCCCCCAGAAAAATAACTCTCTAGCAATACACAGCAAACTAAGCATGTACAGAGTGCACCCAAAGATGTGTGCTATCAGGAGATCCATTGGGCACTGTGGTAGAAGGGGAGGATCAGAGAAGACAGGCTCAAATAGCCTTTTTACACAATACACCAAATTAACCCCTTTGGTTCCACAGTGAGTATAACAAGCATGCTTTACTGCATATGTAGACTGATTTTACTGTTGTAGGTTTAGTAACACTTTTATTTCTGAAAATATTTCCATGATGTAAGTTTTAGCCCGGGGATTGTACAGTTTGGTCATTATCTACCTTATCTTTTACACTAAGGTTGTTTCCTGAAGCACAGGAATGTAGTGCCCATTCCTGTGTTCTCCCCTGCAGTGCGATTTTCAGCCCATTCATTTGAATTGGCTGAAATCGCACCAGATCACACAAAAAGTAGTGTGTGCACTACTTTTGAAAAACACACCGCACCAAATGGCATGGTACTGTAGTACTATGTAATCTGGTGCCAGCAAACTCACTGCATTTTCAATCTGCATTTGGGGTGCTGTGAATATATTGGCACCCACAGCAGATCACGAAGGCAGTGTTATTTTAACCAGTCCTATCAGCAAAGTCAATTAATCCAACACTCTCAACTATTTGAGACAAATGTCCATCTTTTATCACTCTTTTTTTTTTTTCCTGATGTCTGGGCCTATAAAAAAAAAAACACAATTTACCTGTCAAGTGTTATGCCACACTAAACCTTCCATCTAGTCTCTAAATTATTGTGTTTATTTAGAGATGTTGCATAAAGGAAAAAAGGAGTGGTGAAAAAAGCACTCACGGTTTTAACCTATCACTTTTGACATATTGATCCTTCATAGTCCGCATACCTGATGACGTAGTAGGAGTTTGTCCTTTGCCTACTTTGGTCTAAAGGTGTCCTCCTTTCTCATATTAGAACATTAGAAGGAGTTTGTGCATAGCGCTTCCCTGGCAGAGCACACACACATATACCATGTCTATGTACATATCCTAATACCTGAGCCAGTGATGCCAGCAGACGTTTTTCAGATTCATCTCTACCATAGCACTGAAAGCTGTGAGTGTATACATTGTATTTATAACCATATAGAGTCACTTCCAGTGTGTTGTTTGGGTTCTGTTCAGACTTCTCTGGAATAAAAGATATCTGCGTTGAGGCACCACCCAAATCCAAAGCTCCTGTTGTCTCTGCACCATCAGGATGTACCCATGTACTCCAAATGTTTTTCTAAAAGAAGAAAATATGATTATATACACATTCTATGTTTTATATAAACAGTCAATTATTAAATCAGTTTTGGTATGTTGCTCAACAAGGTAAGCATAGGTTTCAAGGAACTAAAGTATAACTATACGTTCACATTTGAAAAAACCAGAAGCAAAAAAATAGGCACATTTGGCACAGCTTTCACATAGAATAACACTATCAAACAGAAACTGCAGCCTTAGTAACTGTCTAGAGGAAGACAGAGTAAAGCAAACGCATAAACCTGAACTAAGAGCACAAGAACTACTCCAAAACACAATACAGCATGGATGATAATAGCTCCTAAAATGTAGTACAACATATAAAGAAAAATTAATATTATATAAAAGAATTATATAAACAATCAAAAGGAAAGAAAAAACTGCACTTAATTACAGTGAAACCAAACCATTATTTGTAAAAAGTGAAACCCATTGATCAAAACTGCAACTCTACTGTGAGATATAATCACAGTCATATCATATTCACGCTATACATAACACAACATCAGGGCCATCTTTAAGGCAGGGCAAAGGGGACAGCTGCCCTGGGCCCCTTCATTGTTGTGGGGCCCAAATCAGCTGCCTCATACTTGCCAACTATCCTGGTTTAAATTCCCATGTTCCTTGAAGTTTTAGTCCCCTGCTGTGTCCCGATATCTCAGTGTGAAGTTCTGTTACTAATGCTGCCCAGCTCTGCCCTATTCCTGTGTACAGATGACTCACCTGCAGACCCTGCGTTTACATGTAAATAACTTGCACTGAATGTAAACAGCGGAGGCATTAATATGTAAATAGCTGTGGACCGGCTGCATTTATATGTAAATAATATTCATGTGTATATCATGCCCCCCTGGGGTCACATCCACCATCACTTCTGCTGAATGCTGCCCACTGGGGAGGTAAAGGGGCATACTTGAAAGTCTTGCCTGCAACTGTGCTCATTGAGACTAACACCAAACTGTTCTGCAAAGGTAAGCAAATTAGAGGTGGAACCCTTTTTCAAAAAAAATGGTGCCACAGCACCCTGAATTTTGGTGCATGTGAATACACACATCTCAGCAGATGCGTGAGGGTGTCAGTAACAATCAATGGCACTGCTGTGTAACTGCTAAAGGGTAGCACGTTTCTGTGGTGTCAGGAAAGCAATTTTGCATGAATTCCCGGCACACACAAATATGAACACAGGCTAAATGTCTCAGTTACATTGGTGGCCAGTTTAAATCTCCTCATTACATTGGGGCTTGGTGTACAATCCCTTCATTCACACTAGTGGTCAGTGTGAATGTCCCCCTTAGAAGTGGTGGTTACTGTGAATGCATTAGTGATCAGTGTAAATCTGGTGGTCAGATCTTACCAATGTAAATGTTACATTGGTGGTCAGTGTAGAAACTCCTCTTTATATTGGTAAAAAAAATCCAAACTTGCATTTGTGGTCAGTTTTAAATCCTCCCTTACATTGGTGGCCCATGTAGAAGCCCCCCTTTAAATTGGGGGTGAATGTAAGTCCCCCTGTACATTGGTGGTCAGTGTAGAAATCCCCTTTTATTGGTTGTTGATGTAAAATCCCCCATTACATTGGTTGTCAGTGAAAATTCTTCATTACATTGCTGATCAGTATACATTTCCTTTTACATTGGTGTTAAGTGCAGAATTGAACTTACACTGGTGGTCAGTGTAAATCCCCTTTACATTGGTGGTCAGTGTAGATGCGTCACCTTACATGGTGGTCATTGTAAATTTCCCATTACATTGGTGGTCAGTGTAGAATCCCCCACTATATACTTGCCAAATATTTCCAGCTTTGCTCTAAATGATTCATAATTTGCCACAGTGTACTTCCCCCTAACAAATCCCACCCCCCACCACTGCCACTGATCACATTAACCCCCCAGCATTGCCACTGGTCACATCCCCCCTCACCACTTCCCCAGCATTTCCACTGATCCTAGGATTCCTATGAGTTTTATGTCTATTTTCTATTTTTCTGTCTATTGATGGGCCTCCCCAGTCCATGGTATGCAGGCAGTGAGGAGATGATGTACCTTTAGAAACCAATCAGTGAGCAGCAATGATCTGCACTAACCTCTTGCAACTAATCATTGAGTGGTAAGGATATGCAGTAACCTCTAGCAACCAATCAGTGAGCAGTAATAATGTGCAGTAACCTCTCGCATATAATTTGTGCGTGGCAAGGATATCCAGTAACTTCTAGCAAGCAATCAGTGAGCAGTGTTCATGTACAGTAATCTCTAGCAACCAATTAACAAGCAGCAGTCATGTGCTGTAACCTCCAATAATCAGTGAGCCATAATTTGTTCTGTAACCTCTAGCAGCCAGTCATTGAGCAGTAATTATACACTGTAACCTCTGGCAACCAATCACAATCGCTGCCTGATCTGATTCATTAAAATGATTTGGAGTCTAGCTGCTATTTACTGTATGTCTCAGGGCAGGTGGACAGCGAAATTGCATGTAGAAAATGTTTGCCCAGGGTCCAATCAATATTAAAGGTGGCCCTGCACAACATATAAATATAATGCACCAATAAGTGCAAAAATTGTAATAATTTCAGTAAAAAATATGATGAGAAGATGTAATCCAGTGAAAATACAAAATGAAAAATGTAAATAATAAAATAAAATCAAACACAATGAAATACAATTAAGTAAAGTCCTCTTCATATGTGACCGGGATATCAAAACAGTTGTGTGTAGACACCATCCGTCACCAAATGTGAAATCTTGACAGGAGCACCACCACCCGTGTATGGTAAAAATGCCTGCTTACCAGCTATATGGGACCTTATATGATAGAAGGTCAACAACGCTTGTGGCTACACACCCAGCCAGGGCCTTTCAAAATTGCTCTTATAGGATCCCCCCAGGGCCAAAGGTGCTGGTCATTCAGATATTGCAGCTAGCTTGCATAAAAATTACCCTGTCCACTATATCAAAACACCATGGGTATCCCCCATCACTTATTACCTCTCTTCCCACTAAATGCCTTGCATCTTGTTATCCCAGATATATTGCTGATGGAATGGCATGCTAGTGGCATCACCACTGTTGGAGATCTATTTCAAAGCTCCCTACTGCTTCCCTTTCCAACAACTACAAGCTAAGTATCAGATCTCATCCAAAGACTTTTTCAAGTACCCCAGGCTCCGCTTGGCTCTTTCCCATATACAGGTCAGAAAACCTCTTCTTCACAAACCTCCTCACATTCTACTATTGCTTATCTCCCCACAAGAGAGGTATCTCTCACATCTACAAGTACCTCACTGACTCTCCTCACGTACCAAAAACTTCTGCAATGGCGACGATCTCCCCAACTACCCCTATAGATCTCTCGCTGCATACTCCACTGGAAATCGCTCCAGAAAATCTTCTACAATTATCATGGGAGCTGGGCTGCATAAAAACAGGAAGCGTGATGCAGTCCATTAGCCTGAACCTTTGAGAAAGCTCATTGGGTGCTACGCGCGAGGTGGGCAGTGACGTAATCACGCTGGGACTAGGTGGAGCTGTGTATGCAGAGGATTGTATTGTGAAATGCTTGTTTTTTACTTCTGAAATGTGAGTGGATTTTTATATTGAAATTTTAACCATTTGCACTATGGTTCTTTCCGGTTGTCTCCTATATGATTGGCACCGTGCTGAGAGCTGCTGAGAGCCATGGATTTGGAGTGTACAGCCAGTGGGAGTGGTGCCATTTATAACACTGCAAAGCGCATATAGACATCCTTTAAAGAGTGAGGTCCATTCAAGCAGGTGAGAAGACACCCATAGGTGGGGTGAAGGGCACTGTGGTGATCAGTGGCAATTACTGAAGAGTTTCTGGTGTATTGGACTGCACTTTTTTTTTCACGGACATTGAATCTTTTATTGATGGACTGTATATATATTTAAAAGAAAAGATGGACACGTAAATTTTTTATATACAGTTGTGCTCATAAGTTTACATACCCTGGCAGAATTTATGATTTCTTACCCATTTTTCAGAGAATATGAATGATAACACAAAAACATTTATTTCACTCATGGGTAGTGTTATCCCCCGTACACACGATTGGACTTTCTGCCAACAAAACCCTGGATTTTTGTTCAAAGGATGTTGGCTCAAACTTGTCTTGCATACACACGGTCACACAAATGTTGGCCAACAATTACGAACGTGGGAACATTCTGACGTACAAGAGGTATGATGAGCCGAGAAAAAGGAAGTTCAATAGCCAGTGCGGCTCCTTCAGCTTGATTCTGAGCATGCGTGAACTTTTGTGCGTCGGACTTGTGTACACACGATCGGAAATTCCGACAACAAAGTTTCATTGGCGGAAAATTTGAGAATCTGCTAGCCAACATTTGTTGGCAGAAAGTCCGACAACAAATGTGTGATGGAGCATACACAGGGTATGCTCACATTCAACAGCCAACAAGCTCACATTCAACATTTGTTGTCGGAAAATCCGATCGTGTGTACGGGGCATTAGGCTGAAGCCATTTATTATCAATCAACTGTGTTTACTCTTTTTAAATCATAATGGCAACAGAAACTACCGAAATGACGCTGATCAAAAGCTTACATACCCTGGTGATTTTGGCCTGATAACATGCACAAAAGTTGACACAAGGGGGATTGAATGGCTATTAACCACTTAAGGACCGAACCTTTTTCTGAGATTTGGTGTTTACAAGTTACAAACAGTTTTTTTTTGCTAGAAAATTACTTAGAACCCCCAAACATTATATATATACTTTTCTAACACCCTAGAGAATAAAATGCGGTTGTTGCAATACTTTATGTCACACCGTATTTGCGCAGCGGTCTTATAAGCGCACTTTTTTGGAAAAAATACATTTTTTGAATTAAAAAATAAGACAACAGTAAAGTTAGCCCAATTTTTTTTTTTATATTGTGAAAGATAATGTTACACTGAGTAAATTGATACCCAACAAGTCACGCTTCAAAATTGTGCCCGCCTGTGGAATGGTGACAAACTTTTACCCTTAAAAATCTCCATAGGTGACATTTAAAAAATTTTATAGGTTGCATGTTTTGAGTTATAGAGGAGGTCTAGGGCTAGAATTATTGCTCTCGCTCTAACGTTAAAAAAAAACTAAAAAAAACTATGTCTTTAACGTGAATTGTTCTCTAGCTATGCTGGGAACTCTCCTCCAATGATCAGACTTGTCCTGACACCCCCCCTGTACGGCCATTCACTGGGAAATTCAGTGTACTGCTGTTTCTCCTCCCCCAGCTCACGTGCAGCTGAGAACAGAGGGAATGTGATCACTTATAAAAAAAAAAGGGGTGGGCATGTGTATAATTTTTTTTTATATTTATACACAAATGTTTTGCCTTTCTTTTCTATATTAAACTGAATGGGTTGTTTCACGTGGTGTAAGTTTACATTTACTTTACGAGATCATGTGCATATAACACTTGTGCTAAAGTTTACATTGGTTGCTAGAAAGTAGGCAGCTCATTCCACTTAGTTACCAGAATTACTAGGATGCAGGTGGCTTCTCCCACCGAGCGAACTTGCTTGCTAGGACACAGCCAGCTTTAGCCACCTAGCGTCCTTGGTTGCTAAGATGCAGAGAGCCCCAGCTGCCTAGTATTCTGGGTTGCTAGGATGCAGGCAGCCCCAGCAGCCTAGTGTCCTAGATTGCTAGAATGCAGTTGGCTCTAGCTCCTAGAATTGCCAGGGTAAATTTTAGGAACCTCATTCATCCTAATGCTGCCTACACATATTACAATCTGATGGTGCAATCCAGTGGCGGGTGGTGCTCCATCGGTCAGGAGGGGATGGCAGGCAGACCTGACCACAGACATCTCCCACCCGATTCTCCAGCCCGCCACCGCACACTAACCCTCCCTTCACCGTCGCTCAAGCCCGCCACTACACACCATACCCCCACCCCCCCAGTTGCCAGCTTGCTCACCCTCTGGCCCGCCAGGCCCCCGTCAGCCCTGCACTTACCCCATGCAAGTAACGGCTGCAGCAGCGGCCTCCACCCTCCATATTCTCCTTGTCCCGGCTGTCGCTTCTCCTCCCGACCAATTGGGTCTTTGGACTCCTGGCCAAAGAAGTAATGGCTGCAGCAGTGGCCTCCACCCTCAGTATTCTCCCTGTCCCAGCCGTCGTTTCTCCTCCTGACCAGTTGGGTCTTTGGACTCCCGGTCAATGGTGTCTTAAGACTCCTGGCCAACAACGGGGTCTCAGAACCCGCTTCTTGATTGGGCGGGAGGAGAATCAGGAAGACAATAGTTAATATTAATTCGCTATTGCCACACAACTGGGTGGGATTAGCCCCGAGCCCACCCTTTTTTGAAGTCAAGTAGAGCCTCTGGCTCTAATCACATGCTTCAAATGTGTCCGGCACCCTGCATGTAGATTAGGGGCTGGGCGCATGGCTTAGAAGGCACTCGCCCCTGAGCCCCTAAAGAACTGCTGCCACTGGTGCAATCTCTTTTAGATTTACAAACAACTATGTGGAGCAAGCACCTGACTGATTGTATATAAATTAAATAGATTGTTAAGGTAGACCCTATCACTACATAGTTGTTCAGAAAATAAAAAGCAGATTGTACAAAAATGATAAAGACTGCGCATGTGTAGCTTTAATCTTTGGCATTATACAAATGCGTAATGCAAGTGTCTTGGCTATAGTAGAACAGCAGAAGTGGCTTCAGAGAATTACAGCCTTAGATGATAGAGCCCCTAGTGTTCAGGGGGGCTCCATGGGACAGTTTAAAGGGAGCTCTGCATGCTGTTTCTCATCCCCTTGTCTTTTACAGATTGCTCCAAGAGATGGCAGCATGCAGAGATGCCCAGCAACCAGTGTCCCATTGGATGTTTTTTGATGGGCTGGTGCAGTACTCAGAAAATAAATAGTACTGTTTCCCGACTCCAGTAGCTGAGGAGAGAGAGTATCAGTGGGGGACAACAGTCTGCAGCTCCCACCCACCCTTCCTTTTTACTATTTTCCTTTTATCACATTGTTTTTTAGTGGGGGTTAGTCAAAATTAATGGGCTCAAATTGCATTGCACTGAATTGCATGTGAATTGCACAGGAATGCACTGCTGTTACTATATGACAGTTATATCATTGTACAGTACATCTATAATGCTTTTCTGATATATATGCATTATCTACTTTTAAGATGTATGTAAACCCTAACAATATTCTCTTGTTTTCTCCTGTTTGATCTGCTAAATATATAATTGAAAGCGTTTTGTTATATCTGTTCCATAAGTATAAAAATACTTGTTGATTTTGCCAGAAATGTGGTGATATCAACTTCCAGTGCACAAGAAGGGGTTGTGAAGATGAAGGCGGGGCGGGGGGGGGGGAGTGAGAAGAGATCTGTTCTCCTTGTAATTCATCAGAAATGAAATAGGCATGACTGACACCCTGGGGGTTATTTACAAAAGGCAAATCCACTTTGCACTACAAGTGCAAACTACAAGTGCAAAGTGCACTTGAAATTGCACTGAAAGTGCACTTGGGGTAGATCTGAGGGGTAGATCTGAAATGAGGGGAAGCTCTGCTGATTTTATCATCCAATCATGTGCAAATTAAAATGCTGTTTTTTATTTTCCTTGCATGTGCCCCTCGGATCTACAGCGACTGCAGAAAAAAAAAACTCTCCATGTCGACAGGTTTTTTTTCTGCAGTATATTTAAATGAATAAAACATGGGAACATGTGTGTGTATTGCAGAGATGTACTAGATGTTTTTTATTTATTTTTAGCTTTTTTAGCTTTATATGTGCTTAAATAAAACATCTGCTTTAATACAAATTAAAAAGCCTTGCACACTCCTAAAGCCTAAGTACAGTCAAAATTAGGGATCCACTGATATGAATGTATGAGTACCAATACTTTTATTTTTAGTACTCACTGACACCAACTACCAATACCTACCACAACTGTTTTGTTTATACTTCAGCTGTCAGCAATGGTACAAAGCACTGAAAAGTTATTTATAAATGAAATAAATAAATAAAAAATATTTTACTTTTTTTTTTTTTTTTTAATGTGAAACGTGTAAATATATGTTAAAGGTGTAAAAATATCAATGAACAAAGCAAAAAAAAGTTTTAATTATTAACAGTTTAAAAAAATATAAGTGAACAAAACAAAAATCAGCAGGAAAATAATAATTAAATGGAGGATAATAGGGAATTAATTAAGGCTGATTAGAGTAAATTAAAGGTTAATAAGAGGTTAAACAGAAGAACATTTAATAAAAAACAAAAAAAAGTTGCCCGGCTGCTTTTTTTTTTTACAGCTCCATTTGCTGAGACTTCAGTTACCCTTCAGCTGTCAACAGGGGAACTCTGTTTATCGGGTTGTTAAGAACGTGGCTGCTCTTTACACTTCAGCTGTCAGTGGGAGAATCTCGCTGTCAGCTGAAAGAACCGAGCCTGAAAGTATCAGTTTCAGATATCAGCACATTTGCACAAGTACTGATGCTTGTGAAAATCCTTAGTATCAGCACTGATACCAATATTGGTATCGGTGCAGCCCTAGTCAAAATAAAAACACAAAAATCAGACCAAAGGATATAGCCTAAATCAGTAAGATTTGTTCCTTATGCTGACACCTCTTCTGTTACATTAAATCTTCCTCCATCAATGCCCCCCATCCCCACCAGAGGTGTGGGGGCAGTCACAGGTTCTCATCAAGAGTGCACGACAATGCCCGCCTTTTCCGCCCAGCTCCTTCATTCATAGAAGCCAGTACTAAAGCTTCTATGAATCAAAAGCAATCTATGAATGAAGGGGGTGGTCCTTTCACCTATCCGCTGGTCTTCCATTGATGGATCACTTTTCATTAATAGAAGCTTTAGTACTGTCTTCTATGGCTGGTGGATCTGGGCAGAAAGTGTGGGTACAGTTGGGTACCCTTTATGGGATTCTGTGACAGCTCCCACAATTCTATTAACCCCTGCCACACCAGAAGATTATTGATTATACATCAATGGAGGAGGATTTTACCTAACAGAAGAGGCATCAGCACAAAGGATACATCCTACTGGCTGCAAGTTAATCTTTTTTGTGTTTTTTTTATTTCACTCATGCTTTATTACATTATTACATTTGTATACTGAAATAAGATAATGTGATGTCAAATATCATGGTATAGAAAGAATTCACACACCTCCAAGAAATTTCCCAGTAAGTAGTTGACTGTGATCCATCCGTAAACACCTTCCTCCTGACCAGTTATGATGTGAGCTCCTCTAAAATCAAAAGGCTGGGTTTGGAAGTAGTTCTCAATACTGGCAAGGACTCCTTGAGCAGCACTTTCATTTTTTAGCCTATGTGGTTTACAGGAGACAAAATGCTGAGAAACTAGAAATATTGATTTGCAATGCAGCCATAAACAAAAAAAGTAAGAGCTAGTATTTTCTGATCATAGACTTTGAATGTAAAATCAAATGTGTTGTGTGTGACTTGATATGTCTGATGCTGCTGTAGTGTCATTTATGGGAGGACACCTCTTTCTATAAACGAATCACTCACCGGAGAAGCCTCATTCCTGCAGTGGCTCCCAAATATGCCGGAGTGCTGTTTTGCTGATTATGTGGTATTGTATCTTTTACTTTCTTCATGCAGTTATCTATATTTTCTGCAGCTTTTTCAGGTTCAGCAGCATAACTGGAGATGCCAAGGCCTGAAGACAGCAAAAGTCAAATTATAACCCTAGCATGGTAATGTCCTTTAGGATTGTAATGTACCTTTTAACAGAACTGTTAAGTATTACCTGTCTTTAAGCCATGTATGGTTACTTAAAGTGAACATGTGCCCAGATCACGTACAATAAAAAGGTTTATACATTTTATATATGCAGCAAAGGCACTTTATTACAAGCCCTCGTTCATCAATGCATCTAAAGGCATTGTGGTGAAATTAATTTTTAAACTTTGCACAGAAATCTTATATTTCTTCTGAGAGCAGATCTTGTCAGCAGCTTGACAAAGGAGTGCAGCCGTCATGCCATTCACGGCTTGCTGACTCAGGAAACGTATCGCATGTGTGTGATGTCATCGCCCCTCGCCTGGATTGCTGTTTGCCTTCCAAGCCTCATTCTGGTATTCCTCCATCATTGCCGGTCGGTGGACACAGTGCATCTGAAAGACCAGTCTGATTACACATCCATGGCAGGGATGATCGACCTCATGGACCCCTCCAGTTACATCTGGGACTCTCATATGCCTTTTTAACTCAACACAAATGTGAGTGCAATCTCTGTTGCTGCTCTTTTTATTAAAATTGTTTTTAAGTCTGCACCCAGAGGCGCTTCCTTTTTTTGTTTCTTACAGTGTTTTTTGGGAATATGGTTTCCAATCCCATTGGAAGGCTGCCGTGAATGTGGGCTTTATACCTCATCATCGACTTTATGCACACCATCATGGACTACTATTATCTTTTCTTATCCCTTGTTCCAGTTCGTCATTTATATGCATAATATTGTCATTTATGTGGATTATTGCTTTTAACCTTTGCGCCAAACACTTGTTATATTCTCACATGTAACCAGCAAGTGTTTCTAAGCTGTTAGAAACCAATTGAAACCCAACTTCAGAGCCTTTGTATGGATCTTTGAGAAATAATTACTTAATCTCTCAAGCAGCTAGAGATGTGAGTGAGAGCTTATTTTAAAGTGTGTTTACTGCTTGTTAAGTATATGTAAATAATTGAAGAGTTAGGACCTGGGTCTGAACCTGCAACCCCTGCTGTGTCTGGCAATGTCTCTTCTTGCTGAGCCTCCTGAGATGCTGAACAGCATCCTTTCTGATCCTTTGAACAATCCTGCCTTGTGCCTTTTTTCTACAGAACCTTGAACGCCTTGTTTCTCCCATGAACTTCGTATTTAAGCCATGACTTTGCCCATCCTGTTTGCCAGATTTTTGTGCTCTCTTCAGCCAAATCGCACTCTTGTCGCTCCTGCTGCCATCTGTATCTCTTCTACCACTCATTACCCACTTTTGGCTTGATTGTCGCCTATGCTTCTGCTTAATCCCAACCTGTGACCATTGTTACTGACCTTTGGCTTGTTCACTGACTACGATTCTGCTTGATCCCTACCTGTTATATCTGCTATTGGACCTAGGTTTGCTCACCTTCTGGTGGTGCAATCCTGAGGACTGCAACTTGGTACTTACATGCAGCAAAACCCAGCTCCACCACCAGGAGCTCTGGTGAATACCGGTTAGTGTTTGGACGCCACACCTCGGGTGAGTCATCCGCCAAGATGACCTGCTGCTGAACTTATCCAGCTGGTTTAGCTACTGGCTTCCCAACCTGACCCCTGACTTTTACGTAAAGTGGTATTAAACCCCAAAACAAAAATTGTGCATATTGCAGCTTACCATTTTTTAGATGCGAAGGCTTCATTAATTTTCAATTTTAACCTCTTCCCATCTGCGTTATAGCTGAATGACGGCTACAGCGCAGACCTACTTTGCTGGGAGGCCGTCAATAGACATCCTCCCATTTGCACGCTCCCCACGCCCCCCTGCATGGCACGTGCGGTGTGCGCTGTGGTCACCAAGTTAATGAGACTCGGGTGATCACAGATCAGAGTAAGGGGCTGGTCCCAACCCCTTACCATGTGATCAGCTGTCAGACAATGACAGCTGATCACATGATGTAAACAGAAGATGGGTAATAAACAGAAGATCGGTAATCTTTTTTTTTCTCCTCACGCTGACAGTGTGAGGAGAAAAAAAAGCCGATCACCGACTTCTGCGTAAGGTAAATCAGCCCCGAAGAGAAAGATGCACAGCCATCTCATCTGTGCCCACCAGTGCCGCCTGTCAGTGCCACCTGCCAGTGCCCACAGTGCATAACAGTGCCACAAATCTGTGCCCACCAGTGCATAACAGTGCCAGCAATCAGTGCCATATATCAATGCCCACCAGTGGTGCTAATCAATGCCTCACTAGTGCCATCTAGTAGTGCTGCCTATCAGCGCCACCTACCAGTGCCGATCAGTGCCCATCACTGCCACCCATCAGTGCCCATCATTGCCACCCATCAGTGCCCATCACTGCCACCTATCAGTGCCCATCAGGGCCAGCTATTAGTGCCATCTATCAGTGCGACCTATTAGTGCTCTTCAGTGCCACCTATCAATGCCCTTCAGTGCCGCCCATCAGTGCCACCCATCAATGCCACCTCTCAGTGCCCACCAGTGCCACCTCTCAGTGCCCACCAATGCCACCTCATCAGTGCCCACCAGTGCCGCCTATCAGTGCCCATCAGTGCCGCCTTATCAGTCCCCACCAGTGCAGCCTATCGGTGCCCATCAGTGCAGCCTCATCAGCGTACATCAATTAAGGAGAAAAATTACCTGTTTGTAAAATTTTATAACAAAGTTTAAAACTTTTTTGTATTTTTTTCTAAATTTTCAGGCTTTTTAAATTTTTTTAATAAAAAATAAAAAACCCAGAGGTGATCAAATACCACCAAAAAAATCTCTATTTGTGGGGAAAAAATGATAAAAATTTCATTTGGGTACAGTATTGTATGACTGCGCAATTGTCGTTCAAAGAGCGACAGCGCTAAATGCTGAGAATTGGTATGGGCAGGAGGGGGCTTTAAGTGCCCAGTAATCAAGTGGTTAATACTTGTTTTCCCTTTGTTTTAACCTGGTGATACAGCCAGTAATCAAATTGGAAAAATTCTGTGAGCCACAATGATCTTATGCCTTGCTTGTGCTACCTCCAGCTGCATGCGCTAATCACGCTTCATATAACGTGCATAGGATAAATTTACAAGTTATGCGCTGCGCTTGGGTGACCCCAAAAACAAAATTAATAATAACCAACTCTGTGCTTACTAGTGCGATAATATTAAATACAAATAATATGGATGTTGAATAAATAAACAAGGTGTGAAAAAACAAGTGCTGGTTACACCATAAATTAGTGCTTAATAGTGCTTTGGTACACCATACATAGTGTCTTAATCAACATAAAAAGTGCTTAGTGCTCAATATAAAGTATCCTGCTTGTTTAAATGAAAAAACTAATAAATAATAAATAATGAAAAAAAGTTCTCTTTGGCACTCTAAATAGTGCGTGCAAATAGAGTCCAGCTGTGATAATAAAACAATGCGTGCAGGTGGTGTTCAGCTGTGACAACAATTCAACATCATGCCGAAGATATCCTGAGTGCTGCAAAACATGCTCCGGTGCTCCTTCGCGACTCCCTTAAGCTAATGTGCTCACCTCAGAGCGTGTGACTTAGCTGCTACCCTGAGTCCAAATATGCTTTGGAGCCACCCCTGGGCTCAGTCTCAGTGTTTGCTGCACTCCTCCAGCTGGAAACAATGTGGCTCCATACATATAAATGAAAAGGAAACTATATAGTGTAATATAGTCAAAATACTTTTATTAAAAGAAAACGCTCCCCACATCGGGGTACTCACATGGCACTGGTGCGTCAGTGCACCATACTATAACGGCTTTCTATGCAAAATCACTGGATGTTTGGTGCAGTATGCTGTGCTGGGACAGCGCTGGTGTAAAGTCCATGTCAGTCTCTATGTCCTGGCCCCTCCCCTACGCGTCTTCGACACAGGGATCATGTGTCATCATCAGGGGGATCCCCTGATCCAAAGAGAACTTTTTTTCATTATTTATTATTTATTAATTTTTTCATTTAAACAAGCAGGATACTTTATATTGAGCACTAAGCACTTTTTATGTTGATTAAGACACTATGTATGGTGTAACAAGCACTATTAAGCACTAATTTATGGTGTAACCAGCACTTGTTTTTTCACACCTTGTTTATTTATTCAACATTCATATTATTTGTATTTAATATTATCGCACTAGTAAGCACAGAGTTGGTTATTATTAATTTTGTTTTTGGGGTCACCCAAGCGCAGCGCATAACTTGTAAATTGATACAGCCAGTAATGCCGTGTACACACGAGCGGAATGTCCGACAGAAAAAGTCTGACAGAGGCTTTTCATCGTCTATTCCAATCGTGTGTATGCCTCATCGGACTTTTTTTTTTTGAAAATTCTGACGGACCTAGAAATAGAACATGTTCTCAATCTTTCCGACGGAACCAATTCCTATCGGGAAAAACGATCGTCTGTATGCTGTTCCGACGGACCAAAAACAACGCATGCTGTGAAGCAAGTACAAGACGGAAGCTTGGGTTCTGGCTTTTTAACTTCCTTTTTCTAGTCCCGTCGTACGTGCTGTACGTCACCTCATTCTGGACGGTCGGACTTTGGTTTGGCCATGTGTTGGCAAGACCGCTTGAATGGAATTCCGTTGGAGTTCCATCGGAGAAACCTTCGGAGTTTATTCCGACGGCAAAACCGGTCGTGTGTACAGGGCATAAGTCTTTTTTTTAACAGACCAAGCTTTCCAGAAAAGTGGCCATTAGAGGGTTGAGACAAATCACTTAAACACTGAAAGGGGTACTCTTACAATGGTCAGATTTTATTAATTTACAGTATCTCACAAAAGTGAGTACACCCCTCACATTTTTGTAAATATTTTATTCTATCTTTTCACGTAACAACACTGAAGAAATGACACTTTGCTACAATGTAAAGTAGTGAGGGCATAGCTTGTATAACAGTGTACATTTGCTGTTCCCTCAAAATAACTCAACACACAGCCATTAATGTCTAAACCACTGGCAACAAAAGTGAGTACACCCCTAAGTGAAAATGTCCAAATTGGGCCCAATTAGCCATTTTCCCTCCCCGGTGTCATGTGACGCGTTTGTGTTACAAGGTCTCAGGTGTGAATGGGGAGCAGGTGTGGTAAATTTGGTGATATCACTCTCACTCTCTCATACTGGTCACTGGAGATTCAACATGGCACCTCATGACAGAGAACTCTCTGAGGAAAAGAATTGTTGTTCTACATAAAGATGGCCCAGGCTATAATAAGATTGCCAAGACCCTGAAACTGAGCTGCAGCATGGTGGCCAAGACCATACAGTGGTTTAACAGGACAGGTTCCACTCAGAACAGGCCTCGCCATGGTCGACCAAAGAAGTTGAGTGCACGTGCTCAGCGTCATATCCAGAGGTTGTCTTTGGGAAATAGACATATGAGTGCTGCCAGCATTGCTGCAGAGGTTGAAGGGGTGGAGGGTCAGCCTGTCAGTGCTCAGACCATACGCTGCACACTGCATCAAATTGGTCTGCATGGCTGTCATCCCAGAAGGAAGCCTCTTCTAAAGATGATGCACAAGAAAGCCCGCAAACAGTTTGCTGAAAACAAGCAGACTAAGGACATAGATTACTGGAACATTGTCCTGTGGTCTGATGAGACCAAGATAAACTTATTTGGTTCAGATGGTGTCAAGCGTGTGTTTCAGCAACCATGTGAGGAGTACAAAAACAAGTGTGTCTTGCCTACAATCAAGCATGGTGGTGGGAGTGTCATGGTCTGGGGCTGCATGAGTGCTGCCAGCACTGGGGAGCTGCAGTTCATTGAGGGAACCATGAATGCCAACATGTACTGTGACATACTGAAGCAGAACATGATCCCCTCCCTTCGGAGGCCGGGCCACAGGGCAGTATTCCAACATGATAACAACCCCAAACACACCTCCAAGATGACCACTGCCTTGCTAAAGAAGCTGAGGGTAAAGGTCATGGACTGGCCAAACATGTCTCCAGACCTAAACCCTATTGAGCATCTGTGGGGCATCCTCAAACGGAAGTTGGAGGAGCGCAAGGTCTCTAAAATCCACCAGATCTGTGATGTCGTCATGGAGGAGTGGAAGTGGACTCCAGTGGCAACCTGTAAAGCTCTGGTGAACTCCATGCCCAAGAGGGTTAAGGCAGTGCTGGAAAATGATGGTGGCCACACAAAATATTGACAGTTTGGGCTCAATTTGGACATTTTCAGGGGAGTACTCACTTTTGTTGCCAGCGGTTTAGACATTAATGGCTGTGTGTTGAGTTATTTTGAGGGGATAGCAAATTTACACTGTTATACAAGCTGTACACTCACTACATTGTAGCAAAGTGTCATTTTTTCAGTGTTGTCACATGAAAAGATATGATAAAATATTTTGTGAGATACTGTATGTAAAACCATTATCCCAAAAAGAAAAAAAAAAAAACTTTTCCTGAAACCGCTGTTACTCAGTCTCCAGCTGACAGTGAGACACGTAACTACACATTGTATCAACCAATGGAATTGCATTGCCTAATATATTTTGGTCATTGTGTAGCCATCTGGAAACATTTGTTTTATGCCCCGTACACACGGTCGGATTTTCCGACAGAAAATGTGTGATAGGACCTTGTTGTCGGAAATTCCGACCGTGTGTAGGCTCCATCACACATTTTCCATCTGATTTTCCGACAAGGTTTGAGAGCAGGCTATAAAACTTTCTGACAACAAAATCCGTTGTCGGAATTTCCGATCGTGTGTGCACAAATCCGACGCACAAAGTGCCACGCATGCTCAGAATAAATAAAGAGATGAAAGCTATTGGCTACTGCCCCGTTTATAGTCCCGACGTACGTGTTTTACATCACCGCGTTCAGAATGATCGGATTTTCCGACAACTTTGTGTGACCGTGTGTATGCAAGACAAGTTTGAGCCAACATCCATCGGAAAAAATCCTAGAATTTTGTTGTCGGAATGTCCAATCAATGTCCGATCGTGTGTACGGGGCATAATACTTTGCTTTTCATATGAGTATCTGACCGCCTCCAGGAGCCAACCTATGTCTTCAGTTCATTTCCAGTTCCTTAGATCTGTCAGCGGTCACGGCTTTGCAACTTCAGCTCCCCTCTCCCATTTCCCAAGTACTGTTCCCAATAGTAGTGTCACCTCAGCCTGGACTGAACCCTGACATTTTGCAACGGCTGTTGCTTTCATTCAATCCAGTGTACAGGACTGCTTGGCCCGGTGGTGCTATTCCCCTCCATTTGCACTTACATATAATGCTATATAGGATAATTTTGGATGCATGGATGGTGTCTAGACGCTCTGTTTGTGTTTGTCTTTGTCCCCAGATAACATTGTCTTTAGATGGTGTAAGGTGCAGGATTTGTTATTTTTTATGCGATTTTTGTAATTATTTTTCAATAAAATTTATTTTTGATATTTATTAACTCTATCTGGATATTATTTCCCTGGGCTCTATCAGTGTGGCCTCCTCTCTGGTACAGTATTTTACTATTTTTACATACCTCAGTTCATCCTATTAGACATATGCGGTTCGTTTCATTCCGAATTGAAATTTGGACTCATTTTTTGTTGTTCGGAAATTCAGATGTATCCGAAATACCGAATTACAATAGTAACGGATTTAAAAAAATCCGAAATTACAAACCAAAGTTCGGATGAAATTCGATTTTAATTCGAAACAAATTTTAAACGAAATCGAATTCGAAAAAATTAGAAATTGATTTTCGAAAAAAGAATACAATGGAATGAATAGTAAAGTATAGAATAGAATTTAATAGAATAGAATAGGGATGAGCTTCGTGTTCGAGTCGAACCCATGTTCGACTCGAACATCGGCTGTTCGATCGTTCGCCGAATTGCGAACGTTATGGGCCGTTCGCGCTAAATTCGTGTGGCGCATCACGGCCCATAATTCACTGCGGCATCGCAGTGCATTGCTGGCTGATGATTGGCCAAGCATGCACTATGACCCGCATGCTTGGCCAATCACAGCGCCGTCAGTAGAGAGAGCTGTAATTGGCCAAAGCCAGGGTGGCTTTGGCCAATTATGGCTCAGGGGATTTAGTACACACCCCACACTATATAAGGCCGCCTGCACGGCGGCCCTGTGTAGTGTGTGTTCCGGTGTGCTGAGAGATAGAGAGAGAGAGAGACAGTGTCATTTGATTTGAGTTAGATAGATTAGGCAGAACAGTCAGTCAGTTAGCTGCACTTACAGTGTATTGTGTATATATATGCATCCCAGGTGTTGCATATATATATATACACTGTATTCAGTTTAGCTAGATCCGTTCCTGTTATCTTCTATCTAGACTATTTACATTTAATGCAGTGCGTCCTGCTCACAGTGTTCAGCTAGATCCGTTCCTGCTATTTACATTTAGTGCAGTGCGTCCTGCTCACAGTGTTCAGCTAGATCCGTTCCTGTTATCTTCTAGACTATTTACATTTAGTGCAGTGCGTCCTGCTCACAGTGTTCAGCTAGATCCGTTCCTGCAATTTACATTTAGTGCAGTGCGTCCTGCTCACAGTGTTCAGCTAGATCCGTTCCTGCTATTTACATTTAGTGCAGTGCGTCCTGCTCACAGTGTTCAGCTAGATCCGTTCCTGCTATTTACATTTAGTGCAGTGCGTCCTGCTCACAGTGTTCAGCTAGATCCGTTCCTGCTATTTACATTTAGTGCAGTGCGTCCTGCTCACAGTGTTCAGCTAGATCCGTTCCTGTTATCTTCTAGACTATTTACATTTAGTGCAGTGCGTCCTGCTCACAGTGTTCAGCTAGATCCGTTCCTGCAATTTACATTTAGTGCAGTGCGTCCTGCTCACAGTGTTCAGCTAGATCCGTTCCTGCTATTTACATTTAGTGCAGTGCGTCCTGCTCACAGTGTTCAGCTAGATCCGTTCCTGCTATTTACATTTAGTGCAGTGCGTCCTGCTCACAGTGTTCAGCTAGATCCGTTCCTGCTATTTACATTTAGTGCAGTGCGTCCTGCTCACAGTGTTCAGCTAGATCCGTTCCTGCTATTTACATTTAGTGCAGTGCGTCCTGCGCACAGTGTTCAGCTAGAGCCGTTCCTGCTATTTACATTTAGTGCAGTGCGTCCTGCTCACAGTGTTCAGCTAGATCCGTTCCTGTTATCTTCTAGACTATTTACATTTAGTGCAGTGCGTCCTGCTCACAGTGTTCAGCTAGATCCGTTCCTGCTATTTACATTTAGTGCAGTGCGTCCTGCTCACAGTGTTCAGCTAGATCCGTTCCTGTTATCTTCTAGACTATTTACATTTAGTGCAGTGCGTCCTGCTCACAGTGTTCAGCTAGATCCGTTCCTGTTATCTTCTAGACTATTTACATTTAGTGCAGTGCGTCCTGCTCACAGTGTTCAGCTAGATCTGTTCCTGCTATTTACATTTAGTGCAGTGCGTCCTGCTCACAGTGTTCAGCTAGATCCGTTTCTGTTAAATTCCTACTGACCGGCAGGCTTGTCTGGTTACAGTATATAAAGCTACCTGAAGAAAATTACAGGTGTTCTATTTGATCCTATTAGTACCACGGTCAGGCAGCTAGACTATTTACATTTAGTACAGTGCGTCCTGCTCACAGTGTTCAGCTAGATCCGTTCCTGTTATCTTCCTACTGACAGGCAGGCTTGTCTGGTTACAGTATATAAAGCTACTTGAAGAAAATTACAGGTGTTCTATCCCAGCTTAGTGCAGCTACAGGCCATTAGTATGTCTGGAAGGCCAAGAAGGAGAGGCAGACAGTCACAAGCCAATAAGAGAGGGCAAGCAGGCTCTGTGTCTAGTGCTGGTCGTGGAGACGGTGCATCCTCATCAGCACGTGGCCATGGGACACGCTTGGCCTTTTTTTCGGCAGCTGGCCATGTTGAGCCGCAACATGCGGAAGACTTGGTCGAGTGGATGACCAAGCCGTCCTCATCCTCCTCATCCTCTCTCACCCATGCCCAGGGTGCTTTGTCTGGCAAAGCAGCGGCCTCTTCCCTCAGCTCAATGTCATCAGTGACTCCTTCCCTAGCTCCACCATGTCCTCATGAGGATTCCCTCGAACTGTTTGACCACAGTGTTGGGTACATGCTCCAGGAGGATGCCCAGCGTTTGGAAGGCTCTGATGACGATACTGAGCTCGATGAAGGCAGTAACATGAGCGCGGACAGAGGGGGTGCCCAAGAAGGACAGCAATCTGGCAGTCATGCTCCCCCTGCTGCAGCATACTGCCAGGTTTGCTCCAGTGATGAGGAGGGAGGGGATGATGAGGTCACTGACTCAACGTGGGTGCCTGATAGGAGAGAGGAGGAGGAGGAGGAGGAGGAGGAGGAGGCGGCAGCACATCACCAACGAGGCAGGATGCCCTCCAGGGGCCAGCCTAAGGGCAGCACATTGACTGCATCACACCCCAAAGCTCCACATGTGCAGGGCGCTGCAGTCTCTGCGCGTTATTCAAAAAGTTCTTTGGTGTGGGCCTTTTTTGAGACGAGTGCATCAGATCGCACCGCTGCTATTTGCAACATATGTCTCAAGCGTATCTCGCGTGGCCAAAATATCTCCCGCTTGGGTACCACATGCTTGACCAGACATATGTTGACCTGCCATGCAGTTCGTTGGCAAGCGTATCTAAAAGACCCACACCAAAGAACAAAGAGGATCTCTCCTTGCTCCTCATCAGCTGAGATTTCCAACCCCACTAGACCTTCAGTCCTCTCTGAGACCTGCAGTGAGAGGAATGAAGGTGTAGAATTAGGTGTGTCACAGCCAAGTACTTGTGGGCAATCTGCTTTTGGTACACCGACGTCAGATTGTACCAGGCAAATTTCCCTGCCCCAGCTGCTGCACCGCCGAAAGAAGTTTGCTCCCAGCCATCCACATGCCCAGCGGTTGAATGCTAGCTTGGCAAAATTGCTAGCACTTCAACTGCTGCCTTTTCAGTTGGTAGACTCTGCCCCCTTCCGTGAGTTTGTGGAATGTGCGGTTCCTCAGTGGCAGGTACCCAAACGCCACTTTTTCTCACGGAAGGCGATTCCGGCTCTCTACCGGCATGTGGAAGGCAATGTCCATGCCTCGCTGGACAGGGCGGTCAGCGGTAAGGTGCATAAAACCGCTGACTCATGGTCCAGCAGGCATGGACAGGGACGTTACCTAAGTTTCACGGCGCATTGGGTGACTCTGCTGGCAGCTGGGAAGGATGCAGGACAAGGTGCAGTAGTGTTGGAGGTTGTTCCGCCACCACGCCTCCAAAATGCTGATTGTGACACACCTCTCTCCTCCACCCCCTCCTCTTCTTCTTCCTCCATGGCCTCTTCCTCGGAACCAGCGGTGCTCCGTAGGCGTTCAAGGGGCTACGCAAGTACGCAGGCCAAAAGATGCCATGCGGTGCTTGAGCTGGTGTGCTTGGGGGACAGGAGCCACACTGGGGCAGAGGTTCTGTCAGCTCTGCAGGGGCAGGTTCAGAGGTGGTTGACGCCACGCCAACTTAAGGCAGGAATGGTGGTTTGCGACAATGGCACCAACCTCCTCTCTGCCCTCCGACAGGGACAAATGACCCATGTGCCCTGTTTGGCTCACGTCCTTAACTTGGTGGTGCAGCGGTTCTTGGGCAGGTACCCGGGCTTACAGGATGTCCTGTGGCAGGCCAGGAAAGTCTGTGTGCATTTCCGCCGGTCATATAATGCCAGTGCTCGGCTGACGGACCTCCAAAAGGAGTTTAACCTGCCCAAGAACCGCCTAATCTGTGACATGCCCACCAGGTGGAACTCAACGTTGGCCATGCTGCAGCGGCTGCACACGCAGCAGAGGGCCATCAATGAGTACCTGTGCGACTATGGCACCAGGACAGGGTCAGGGGAGCTTGGTTTTTTTTCCCCACGCCAGTGGGCCATGATCAGGGATGCATGCACTGTCCTGTCACCATTCGAGGAGGCCACGAGGATGGTGAGCAGTGACAGTGCATGCATCAGTGACACTGTCCCCCTTGTCCACCTGTTGGAGCACACGCTGCGTGGAATAATGGACAGGGCACTTGAGGCAGAACAGAGGCAGGAAGAGGAGGACTTCCTTAGCTCTCAAGGCCCCCTTTATCCAGACAGTGTTCCTGCGTGCCCGCCGATCACACAGGAAGAGGACGAGGAGGAAGAGGAGGAGGAGGAAGATTGTGTCAGTATGGAGGTGGAGCCTGGCACTCAGCATCAGCAGCAGTCTTTAAGGGATCAGTCCCAAGAAACACATGGACTTGTACGTGGCTGGGAGGAGGTGGCTGCGGACCATGTCGTTCTTAGTGACCCAGAGGACTCCGGACCGAATGCCTCAGCAAACCTACGCTGCATGGCCTCCCTGATCCTGCAAAGCCTGCGTAAGGATCCTCGTATTCGTGGTATCAAGGAGAAGGACCAATACTGGCTGGCAACCCTCCTTGATCCACGTTACAAGGGTAAGGTTGCGGACCTTATCTTGCCATCGCAGAGGGAGCAGAGGATGAAACATCTTCGGGAGGCCTTGCAGAAAGGTCTGTGCAACGCGTTCCCAGAGACTGGGAGGTTACAAACTCCTGTTTCTGGACAACGTGTTGCTGAGGCTTTGGTCAGTCAAAGAAGGAGCGGTGGAGAAGGTGGCCGTCTGACCGATGCGTTCAGACAATTTTTTGGTCCGCAGCCCCAAGGTATGATCGGTTCCAGCAACCATCGCCAGCGTCTGTTTTACATGGTGCAGGAATACCTAGGGGCAAGATCAGACTTGGACACCTTTCCCACCGAAAATCCTCTGGGTTACTGGGTCTTGAGGATGGATCACTGGCCAGAGCTTGCACAGTATGCAATTGAGCTACTGGCCTGTCCTGCATCCAGCGTTCTTTCGGAACGCACATTCAGTGCTGCTGGAGGCGTGGTAACCGATCACAGGGTGCGTCTGTCCACCGACTCGGTCGATCGGCTGACCTTCATAAAAATGAATGAGTCTTGGATCACCACCAGCTACCAAGCACCTGATGCTGATGTAACCGAATAATTTTTTTTGAAATCTCAGATCCCTTCAAAGACTGCCTATGCTGATGCTGAGTGACTATCCCTGAGTAATTATCCTCTTCCTCCTCAATCATCACGCTGATAGCTTGTAAGAACATTTTTGGTTCTGGGCGCCACCACCAGTGCCTAAGGCACAATTTTTCAGCCCCTGTTTAACAGGGGCGTGTAATTACAATTTTTGATGTAATACTTTGCAGCAGGGCTCGTTCCTGCATTCCAACTAGAGTGTCTGTGAGGGGTTGCAGTGTTGTGGCACCAGCACCAGTGCCTAGGGCCCAATTTTTCTGCCCCTGTCTAACAGGGGCGTGTAATTACAATTTTTGATGCAATACTTTGCAGCAGGGCTCGTTCCTGCGTTCCAACTAGAGTGTCTGTGAGGGGTTGCAGTGTTGTGGCACCAGCACCAGTGCCTAAGGCCCAATTTTTCTGCCTCTGTCTAACAGGGGCGTGTAATTACAATTTTTGATGCAATATTTCACAGCAGGGCCCTGTGAGGGCTTACAGTGTTGTGGCCACAGCAACACCTAAGGCCCAAATTTCTGCTGAGTATATAGGGCAGGACCCTACTTTCAAACATCTAACTTACAAACGACTCCTACTTGCAAACGGAAGGAGACAACAGGAAGTGAGATGAAATCTACCCCTAGGAAGGGAAATTCTCTCCTGTAAGAGTTAATATGGGAAAACAATTTCTCCTTTCCACTGATGCTTTCCAATCCTTGTTCCACAAAAAAACCCAAATTTTCAAAAAACATTTTTCATTGGGACAAAAAAGTGAGGTGAAATCTTCTGAAGAGGAGGAAAGACAGCAAAAACAAATGTCACAGGGGTGATAACCCTTCCCTATGTTTTCCAAAAAGCTTAGAAAAGATTTTTTGGCTGGAGCTAAACACGTTAAAAATGTTCAAAATTACAAACAGATTCTAACAACAAACCTACAGTCCCTGTCTTGTTTGCACCGCCTGTATACTGCTGTTCAGAGTATATAGGGCCTGGTGGCCCCACACCTTTCCTTATTTTAATTTGGGTGCGGGGTTCCCCTTAATATCCATACAAGACCCAAAGGGCCTGGTAATGGACTGGGGGGTACCCATGCCGTTTGTCTCACTGATTTTCATCCATATTGCCATGACCCGACATGACATTAAACCCGCAAGCAGTTTTAAATGAGATTTTTTCCTTTAAAAATGACATTTGGTGCAGGGACTGTTCTAAACATGGGAAACACGCGTCACTTTACAGGCATACTATAGACACCCCCCAGGTACGATATTTAAAGGAATATTTCACTTTTTTTTTTTTTACTTTAAGCATCATTAAAATCACTGCTCCCGAAAAAACGGCCGTTTTTAAAAGTTTTTTTTGCATTGATACATGTCCCCTGGGGTAGGACCCGGGTCCCCAAACCCTTTTTAGGACAATACCATGCAAATTAGCCTTTAAAATGAGCACTTTTGATTTCGAACGTTCGAGTCCCATAGACGTCAATGGGGTTCTAACGTTCGTGCGAACTTTCGGTCCGTTCGCGGGTTCTGGTGCGAACCGAACCGGGGGGTGTTCGGCTCATCCCTAGAATAGAATAAAATAAAATAGAATATGACAGTTTTCCTGAAACTCGAATAAAATACATTCAAATTCGAATAGAGTAGATTTGAATTTAATTCAAAACCATGGAATTCAAAATAATAGAATAGAAAATAAGATAAAAGAATAGAATAGAAAAACAATAGAATATAATAAAATATAAAGAATATAACCATCTTCAGAAATTTTAATTTCGAATAGAATAGAAAAACAACAGAATAGAATAACATATAAAGAATATAACTATCTTCAGAAATTTTAATTTCGAATAGAATGAATAAGGATAGAAAACATTTATATAGAAAAGAATAGAAAATAATAGAAAAACAACTAATATAGAATAGAATAAAATAGAAAGAATATAACCGTTATATTGTTTTCATTTTATTTTATTCTATTCTGTTGATTCTCTATTCTATTTTTTATTATCTATTCTATTTTTATCGGAAGATGGTTATACAGTATAGTTTCTTTTTTATTCTATTCTGTTCTATTGTTTTCTATTCTATTATTTTCTATTCTATTCTTTTATTGTTATTTTTTATTCTAATCTTTTTTATTCAAGTTTGACTTTATTCTATTTGAATTTTGAAAGATGGATATATATTATATTCTTATTATTTTATTTTATTCTATTCTTTTCTATTATTTTCTACCCTATTCTAATCTTTTCTATTCAAATTCAAATTTGAAATTCGAATTTCGGAAGATGGTTATATATTTTTTCAATTTTATTCTATTTTGTTCAAATTTTGAATTGTCAGACAGTCAGTATCAATAGTCTAATGCAACATATGCATTTAAATAAAAACAATTTGAATTTGGAAGCGTTTTTCGAATTCGAATACCGATTCAACAATTTTTTTCCAATTTTTTTCGAATGCGGTCAAATTTTTCTAATTCGGTTGAATTTTTCAAATTTGAAACTAACAAAATAAATTCCAAAAAGGAATTAAACAAATTTAGCAAATTTACCTAAACTAATTTATTTAAATAACCAATCAAAATGAAATGAAACAAAACAAATGTTTTCATTCTGCACATGTCTACAGCCTATAGACATATAGAAAATGCAGGGTAGCCTCAGTGAATCCCTCCCCTCAGCCCAGAGATTTGTTCATCAGGTGACGACATTACAGGGGCTTAATAAAAAAAATAAACCCAAGAACAAGGTAAGGGGAAAAAAAAAATACTGGATGATGGTATACATTGGAAGAGGGAGGCTTGGATTAATGATAGCTGCTGCCCGGAGCTTTAAAAACTACAGCACACTAATGTTCATACTGTCAGATTAATTAGGTTTTTTTAGCCTGCGGAGGCAAACAGATTGCGTTTACGGGAATTATATTTCTCTTTGAATTATGTCTATGTTAATTTAATTTAGCTGATATTTCATTCCGTGTAATTTGATACCATTAACAGTAGGATAAAGGTCAATCTATTGCCCTGGGTATATTTTACACCATGGTGAATTATGGAAATTAAGCAATGACACAACATCATTTCATCCTTTTTTTTTTTTTTTTTTTTTGGTGGAGAATGCGGGCAACGATAAAAAATCATCCTTACCGTTAACATTGCACTTGTTGGTCTGGCTCACCACTCCAGTATTGTTTTCTTTCTCTGCAGGCCACTGGTAAACGTAGACCGTTGTTCTTGAAGATCCTGCATCCAACACTATGCCATACTAATCAAATATAAAAGACATAATAAGCATGTTTAGTTTATTACTGGTAATCATAACCATAAAATATTTGCAATAAAATACTTTGGGCCTTTTTTGTTAATGCCTGAAAGGAAACATTTGGTGCTGCTCTTAAAATCAAGACAGGTTCTCTTTTAAAAGTGAATCGCAAGCACAAATATTTTCTTTTAAATGTATTCCTCAATTGCCAAAAAGAATATTGAGCATTAAATGCCTTGTACAAGTAACAGTGACATAATCACAGTGCTGCTCATAGCCTGTGCAGAGCTGGGAGAGGGACTCAGAAGGTCTTCTCACTACAGGCTGCCTGCAGAAAACTACAGGAGGGGGCGGATACAAAACCAGTCATCCTGCACAAGGAGAGAGAGCTACAGTGACCGAATATTATTTCAGGAAGCTCCCATACAATGTGCAGAAGCTGATTCATGATGGATTACTTTACAGATCTGGAAGAAATACAGGAATAACCAGTGGCGGCTGTTTTTTTTTGGGGGGGGGCAAACAACCACCCCCCCCCCCGCTTGTTGTCTACTGGTCGGTCCAGCACTTACCCCATCTATGCAACGGGCAGCAGGCATCAGGCATTGGGCAGCGGCCATCAGGCAGTGGGCAGCAGGTATCATGCAGCTGCTCCTGTGTCCTTTGCTCCATCAGCTGTGCATCTCCTCCCCCTAGGCATCCAATAGGATCACCTGTCCTTTCAGCCAATCGGGTGACAGGTCTCAGACCGGCTTTCTGATTGGCCGGGAGGAGGATCAGTGTTACAATAGTAAATATACATTTGCTATTGTAACACACCTAGGTGGGCTCCGAGCGCATTCTCTGCTCCCTGAGCCCACCCTATTTTGAAGCCTATTAAAGCCTCTGGCGCATGGATATGGAGGGCAGCGGCATGGATGGGGGGGCGGCACCCATGCGCTCTTATTGACCGGCCACTCCTGGAAATAACACCATGATTCAAGTAAGAATACACATCTCCCTTGTATTTAGACAATTATTGCTTAGCTCAGATTTAGCTTTAAGGCCCAACTCCAGATTCAGGGCTTCTCCCACAGGTGAAGACCCAACTCAAAAGAGGCTTTTCCATATCATGCTTCTATGTTATGTCTGTCCTGACAGATACACTGTCCTGGGAGTGATAACTTTACATCTGCCTGAATATAGTGGTCCTTAGTTTTCCAGGTCCTTACCCAGCATGCTTCAACCCGGAAGACAGGGCATCTTATGGGTGGGAAAAGAAGTATTGTGGTGGACAGCTCTATATTGATTGTAAGTATTGCAGGCAGGCTGAGATGCTTTTAAAATTTAACTGACTGGGGACCCATAATGTGGGAAACAAATGTCTGGACTTGACAATGTGCTCTGAACAACACAAAGGGGCTTATTTACAAACTGATGAACAAAGAAATCAGAAACAAACTGTGAAGTTTCCTGTTACCTGTGGTTAACTGTCCCATTCTTACTCCAGCTTTCGTTGAGCCACAGTTTATGTAAGTCTGACCCTTTGTTATGTCTTATATTAATTATAAATCTAAGAAATCATATGGCAAAAAAGTCAAAAATGCTTATTTGGCACTAGTGGAATCAAAAAGCTGACAAAAGTAACAATGGAGGATGTAATCTGTAGAAGTTGGTGCGGGGGGTGACTTTTTAAAGGAGTACATTTGTCACTTAACCAAGTTGTATGCTGTATGCAGGCAGTCTATGTTAAAGGGGTTGTAAACCCTCAAGGTTTTCCACCTTAATAAGGTGAAAAACCTCCTGTCATGCAGCAGCCCCCCTGAGCCCCCCTTTTACTTACCTGAGCCTAGTAATTCCTGCAACGGGAAGGAGCACACCAGCTTCGGCTGGTGTCTCGTGTCCTGACTGCATAGATTGATAGCAGCTCAGCCATTGGCTCCCGCTGCTGTCAATCAAATCCAATGATAGGGGCGGGGCTGAGTCCTACTGTTTGTGTCAATAGACAATAAACGCCTGCACAGGTGTCCCGAATGAGAGCGTTTCCCGACGAGGGGCACTCGAGAAGAGGAGGACCCACCAGCGCCTCTGAGGGTACCCAGAAGAGGAGGATCGGGGCCACTCTGTGCAAAACCAACTGCACAGAGGAGGTAAGTATGATAGGTTTGCTATTTAGAAAAAACAAAAAATGAGGGTTTATTAACCCTTTAAGCTATAGAGACACAGCAACTGTAAGAAAACAGCCGCGGGTCCTAATTTGACATGAATGTTGATGCACTTGTATGACCCCAAACACAGACAGTATGCATTTGGTGTCACTCACCTGCACACCTGTCAAATTAGGACATGCTGCTGTGTTTTTACAGCTGCTGCATCCCCATAGATCAAGGGCCAATTCACATTGCATCGCAGAGCGGCCGGACCAAATCTTTGCATTGCTGGCTGTGCTAGGGAGCAGTGTGGTGTGAGATTAATTGTTTTATATGAGCTTTATTCGAAGTGTACAAAATGTCCACTTCATTAACTGCAATGTACGGCAGAGTGCTGCGCTGCCTGACATTGCAGTGCGATTTGGGCCAGTGTGCTGCGATAAAATGCAGCATGTATGCAGCAGTGTGAGTGGAACACATAGGAAACAATTCCCTGCAGCAGTCGGTGGGAAAGAAGAGGAGGGAAGTCAGCAGCTGTGCGGGGGGAGGAGGGGGGCCAGGGGAGCACACAGGGGGGCCCAGGCAGCAGGGGGAATCCAATGGACAGTTGGGGACGATTGGACAGGGAAGGGGGGCAAATAGAAAAAACAATCTCCCTATATGGATCTCCATTCTGTGGGTTTTGGCACAGTTCATCTGTGGAGCGGTGTGGAAAAATGCAGCGTTGAAGTTGTCTGCACCGCTCTGCACCACAGGTGACAGCTGCGGGGAAGTGTGAACAAGGCATTGCTTCCTGTGTGCCCTTGCAGAGTGCTGTGTTTTTCTTATGCAGAAAAACACAGCTCTCTGCTATAGCATGAACAGGCCCTAAACCGATACTAAGAGATATGGGGGCTGATTTACTAATACTGGAGAATGCAAAATCTGGTGCAGCTGTGCATTGTAGCCTATCAGCTTCTAACTTCAGCTCAATAAAAGTGTTACTAAACCCAGTAATATGAAAATAGTTAATCCACCCCCCAGTGCCCTTGGCTTATAAATCTCCTTTTTACATAAAATATTGCCACTATATACCTAATATAGTAAGTAAATGTTCTCTCCAGCATAAAAGACACAACTGAGCATGTGCAGGTCGGCTATCCTGCCTGTGTTAGCCGGCCTTCCCCAGATAGACAGTGCAGGAGGGAAGGATCTGTGCATACAGGATAAAACAGCTTTTTTACACAATGCAGAGGATTAAGCCCTTAAGTTCCACCGTGAGAATAACAAGCACCCTATGCTGCATATAGACTGATTTTACTGTTGTGGGTTTAGTAACACTTTAAATTAAAAAAAAAAAATGGAAGTTGATTGGATTCTATGCAGACCTGCGCCAGATTTTGCACTCTCCTGTTTTAGCAAATTAACCCCATGGTGTCAGCCCGGCTATTTAGATACAATTGTGCTCATCTTGCAGGTACCTGTAGTTTGGTCTGAAACATGCCTGCGGTTTACTATATCTTCAAAAAAGCCCTAGTTTTTTACATTATATCGAACAATCACTTTAATTTCATCTTCATTAACATTTATTGACTCATATGAATAGCAAATAATGTTTCAGGTTAATTCGGGGTTTTTTTTACCTTTGGACCAGGAGAAATGGCCTGTTCTTGGTGAATCTGAACATAGGCAATGGCAATAATAACAGATACACTGATTAATAGAAATAGAACAGAAATAACAAGAGATATTTTCCTTTTTAAAGCCATCCCAGCACCTGCAAGGACACAGATAAATATTAATAAACACAACAATAAAATAACAATAAAAATAGTCATTTTATGAGTAAATAAATTCTGATCGAAACATAGCTTCAGACATTAGCTAGTAAACTATGTCTGTAGGCAGGTGCAGATTTTCCTCCATCCAGTAGGTGGCACTTTGGAGTGAAGTTGGTTAGGGGAAATTGTCCTTTTGGTGTCCCAGAGGGAGCAGCTGTCTGATTGGATCTTGCAACCTCTGGTGACCTTCAGTGGCCGTCTTTTCTTATTTATTTAAAATCTCTTTTAAATAAGGGTCCACGCATCGTTTTGCCGTGCGTCTAGTGAGTCAATGGTATGGAGAGGACCCCGCTTGTGAGGGACAGTGAATAGCTCAGGGTCAGGTTCCTGGCGAGGAGGGATAGTTTAGGAAAGGCTCTTTCTTCATTATACACACGCCTGTGATCAGTGCAGAGATATTATCCACTTGCACCCAGAAGGAGCATTTCATTTGCTAACAAAAGCCATCCTCTGGTAACATACTGTAAATGCTGGGAAACTGTACATGCTCTGAACTGTTTATATCATTGCTGAAGATCAGTTTATTTGTTACTGTGGACCACTGTGCAAGAGTATTATAAAGACATTAGAGCTATATACACTGCGGGGTTGATTTTTTAAAGGCTGCAAGAGCAGTTGCTTCAGAGCTTAGTAAATGAGCAGAAGCTCTGCTTACTTCCATCATCCAATCGTGTGCAAGCAAAAATAGAGTTTTTCTTTTCCTTGCGTGTGATTGGGTATTCTTTACAAAGTGAAGCTTTACCCGATTTACTAAGCTCTGGAGCAACTGCACTTTGCAAAGTGCACAGCCTATTTGCCTTTAGTAAATCAACTCCTGTGTGCGAGAACTTCTTCCCTAATACAAGACACCCAACTTAGGCCCTGTCCACATGCCCGGTGCATTTATAAAAATAATAACTTAATAAAACATAACTTTAATAAGTTAATAATTTGTATGTACAATAAGGACTCTTTACATTGGTGGTCAGCAGTGGCGTCTCCAGCTTTCAAATTTAGGGGGGGCACATGGGGGGACAGGGACAAAAGTAGGGGGGCAACTATAAAATGTATATATATATATATATATATATATATATATATATATATCCTGGGGTCCTTTACTACGACCCCACAACGGGCCCTTTCACATGTTCTGCAGTGAGCTCCCTTCCTACTGTATTGGGGTCCCCCAGGGTGGCAGAAAACAAGAGATATATGTCACCAGCATATCAAGAAAATATAAGGATCCAAAACAGTGGGAGAACTATCAGGGTTGCAAAGGTTGTCTTGCCTCCGGGCCCTGGTGTTCTGCCACTGTGGGGTTCCCCAGCCTCCTCTTGCTGTCCTGCCCCTACTATTGACAGCTCTGGTCTGGCATCTCTTGGAATTTACAGGCTGGTCCTCCTGTCCTAAGGATGGGAGAAATCAGTCTGTTTTTTCAGTAACTGAAAGTCCTGGTGGAGTCCTTCCTGCAACTCGCTCTTCTCCCTGCCAATGAGGATGCAGGTGAAGGAGCAGATCAGGCAGCCGTGGTTGTGTGAACGCTCGCATTATGCAGTGTCAGCGAGCAGGGGAGGGGGGAGGAATCACCCGCAGGAGCTGTCTGGGGACTCTCTCCCTCTTAGACATTGATTTTTTGTAAAAAAAAAAAAAAAATTATTTTTTTTTGGGGGGGGGGGGGGGGCACATGGTGGGGCACAGCATAATGTTGGGGGGGTCAGGGCCCCCTCTGGCCCCCCCCTAGGGTCGCCATTGGTGGTCAGTGAAAAGAACACAGGGGTTTAGTGAGATTACGCTGTTACATTAGGAGTCTGTAGGAAGAAACTTTCTTTACACAGGGAGTCTATGGGAAGAATAGCCCTTACATTGGTGTCCAGAGGAAAGAACACCAATCTTACAGAAAAGTATATTGCTGTCAGTGATTATTTATTTATGTAGCACCCTGATGTTTAGACAGGGCTTAAGTGAAGATTGGAAGAGCTCAAGGGATTCGCTGGCAGTGAATCAGCAAGTCTAGTGAGAGAGACTGGGAGCTCAGTGGGTTGAGAACCTACAAGAAGTGACTGTAGAGAAAGTAAAGTAGTTTGTTACAACTAGTGTTAGGAACTGTTCTAAGACTGTTGCCATAGGAGACAGCATTCCTACACATGCAGATGTGGTGTTTTGCTGGATGCCTTTCCCTGCATGGCTGTCTACCTGTAGAAGTCTCAGAGTCTGCCAATTAACATTGCAACTACCTTAAGGGTCTCCTGGCCCTAAACCCTCTCTCCCAAAGTTCTGTTCAAGAGAAATAAAATCTCTTTGCATTCAAGAAGTGTCTGGCACCCATGAATATACCTTATACTACACCCACTATGCCTTACAACCCACTCTGTATGAAAGGATGTCAACAGCTCTTGGCTCTGGAGGTTCTCATTAGACTAAAGGAGGCCTGGGACCTTGCTACATTTAAAAGACAAGAGAAGAGGTTCAACTGGTCCCCTGTCTTTGCCCCTGCCAAGTGACGCCAGGCATCATCACATGGATAGCCAATCTGCTACTACAGATTGCTCAAGGAACTCCCATGTTCTACAGAAACAACAAGAGTAAGGTAGCCAAACCTACACACTGCCAACATCCCCAATTAAATATCTAGCAATCCCTGTTAGGGGATGCACCTGGATTGGGGACCAGTGCCAACTAAACAAGCACCATATAACACTATGATATCCCCTAACAGGGATTGTTGAGTATTTTTTTAATGCAACGTACTGTACAGATATATGTGACATACTAGCCGATACCTTTTTTGTATACAGTATTTTTCAATTTGCATTGTAAATAAAGTTTTTTTATATTTTATCATATATGTTGGTGCTAATGCCTCTGAAGTCCCATTTGAAAATGTAGATTTTGTTAGATGAGAATGACTGAATTGATATACAGTGCCTTGAAAAAGTATTCATACCCTTTGATACTTTCCACATTTTGTCATGTTACAACCAAAAATGTAAATGTATTTTATTGGGATGTTATGTGATAGACTAACATAAAGTGGCACATAATTGTGAAGTGGAAGGAAAATGATAAATGGTTTTCAAAATGTTTTACAAATAAATATGTGAAAAGTGTGGCGTGCATTTGTATTCAGCCCTCTTTACTCCTGATACCCCTAACTAAAATCTAGTGGAACCAATTGCCTTCAGAAGTCACCTAATTAGTAAATAGAGTCCACTTGTGTGTAATTTAATCTCAGTATAATACAGCTGTTCTGTGAAGCCTTCGGAGGTGTGTTAGAGAACCTTTGCGAACTAACAGCATAATGAAGGCCAAGGAACAGACGGGTCAGGGATAAAGTTGTGGAGACATTTAAAGCAGGGTTAGGTTATAAAAAAATATTCCAAGCTTTGAACATCTAACAGAGCACTGTTCAATCCATCATCCAAAAATTTAAAGCGTATGGCACAACTGCAAACCTACCAAGACATGGCCCTCCACCTAAACTGACAGGTCGGGCAAGGGGACCATTAATCAGAGAAGCAGCCAAGAGGTCCATGGTAACTCTGGAGGAGCTGCAGAGATCCACAGCTCAGTTGGGAGAGCCTGTCCACAGGACAACTATTAGCTGTGCGCTTCACAAATCTGGCCTTTGTTTAACAGTGGCAAGAAAGCCATTGTTAAAAGAAAGCCATAAGAATTCCTGTTTGCAGTTTGCCAGAAACCATGTGGGGGACACAGCAAACATGTGGAAGAAGGTGCGCTGGGCAGATAAGACCAAAATTTAACTTTCTGACCTAAAAGCAAAACGTTATGTGTGGTGGAAAACCAACAATTCACATCATCCTGAACACACCATCCCCATCGTGAAACATGGTGGTGGCAGCATCATGTTGTGGGGATGCTATCTTCAGCAGTAACAGGGAAGCTGGTCAGAGTTGATGGGGAGATGGATGGAGACAAATACAGGGCATAATGCCCTGTACACACGGTTGGATTTTCCGATGGAAAATGTTTGATGGAAGCTTTTGTCGGAAATTCTGACCGTGTGTAGGCTCCATCGGACATTTTCCATCGAAATTTCCGTTGCACAAAATTTGAGATCTGGTTCTCAAATTTTCTGACAACAAAATCCGTTGTCGGAAATTCTGATTGTGTGTACACAATTCTGACGCACAAAGTTCCACGCATACTCGGAATCAAGCAGAAGAGCTGCACTGGCTATTGAACTTAATTTTTCTCGGCTCGTCGTACGTGTTGTACGTCACCGCGTTCTTGGCGTTCCCAATTTCCGACCAACTTTGTGTAACCATGTGTATGCAAGAGCCAACATCCGTCGGAAAAAATTCCATGGATTTTGTTGTCAGAATGTCCGATCAATGTCCAATCATGTGTACGGGGCATTAGAGTCTGCAAAAGACTTGAGACTGGGGCAGAGGTTCACCTTCCAGCAGAACGACCCTAAACATACAGCCAGAGCTACAATGGAATGGTTTAGATCAAAGCATATTCATGTGTTAGAATGGCCCAGTCAAAGTCCAGACCTAGATCCAATTGAGAATCTGTGGCAAGACTTGAAAATTACTGTTCACAGACGCTCCCCATCCAATCTGATAGAGCTTGAGCTATTTTGCAAAGAAGAATGGGCAAAAATTTCATTCTCTAGATGTACAAAGCTGGTAGAGACATCCCCAAAAAGACTTGCAGCTGTAATTGTAGCGAAAGGTGGTTCTACAAAGTTGACTCAGGGGAGTTAAATACACTTTTCAGATATTTATTTGTAAAATATAAAATACAGTTATGTTTGTTGCTGTAACATGACAAAATTTGGAAAATTGCAAGGGGTATGAATACTTTTTCAAGGCACTGTAGTAGTTTGGTAATGATATAAGATTACCCGTACTCGTGCAACCACGCTTTTTAAAATCTTTATGGTGATTGTTTGGGTTCTGGAAAATGTTATTGTGCTTTTGTTCCTAGGAAGTTCCTAGGAAGCATGTCTTCTAAATGTTATAAATGGAAAAGGCCTAAGCAGTTTGAAGTGAAATAAACCATGAAGTACATTCTTCCCCCTCTCTCATTTATTATTTTATTAGTTTCACCCTTGTGTCTCATCCTTTATACTCCCCATCCAGATTATTGGCACAGATTAGCAGAAATATTCAGTTGTTCATATCCAGTTTTAGGCTCCATTCACATGCATATGATGTGTCATGCAACTTTGGACATCAAAGTCGCATGACAAATCTTTCCCCATGTTTTCCAATGATAACTATTCATATATGTGCAACTTAAAGTTGCAGCAGCTTCAAAGTACTACTTTTAAGTGATTGTAAGGCTCCGTTTTTTTTTTAAATAACAAACATGTCATACTTACCTCCACTGTGCAGTTCATTTTGCACAGAGTGGCCCAATCCTCATCTTCTGGGGTCCCCAGTGGCTCTCGCGGCTCCTCCCCGCATCGTATAACCCCCTAGGAGAAGCGCTCTCCTGGGGGGTTACCTTGCGGGGGCGCACTCCCGAGTCCAGCATCCGGCGTCCATAGACGCTGAATGTAGGACTTGGTCCCATCCCCCCCCCCGGAGCCCGTGTCATTGGATATGATTGACAGCAGTGGGAGCCAATGACCGCGCTGCTATCAATTTATCCAATCAGGACACGAGACACTGGCCGAAGCTGGTGTGCTCATTCCCGTTGTGTGAATTTCGGGGCTCAGGTAAGTATAAAGGGGGCTCGGAGCTCGGGGGCATTGCTGCAGTAAAGAAGGTTTTTTATCTTAATGCATAGAAGGCATTAGGGTGAAAAACGGCAAGTGTTTACAACCCTTAATGCAACTTCAGGGCCATAGACCTAAATGTTGCAAGAAAGTCGTACCTGAATGTTATACAATGCAACAGTTGCGCAACAATTGTCATTATCATTGGTCAAAGCCAAAGTCGTATCCAAGTTGCAGCCATCCAATGTTGTGTCAAAGTTGCACCAAGGTTGCACTCCAAAGTCGGAGCAACTTTGAAGTCGTACAAGTGAGAATGGAGCCCTAAAGCTATGGCTGATATAATAGATCATAGTTCCATCATTTCACCCTGGATTACATACTGTACATCATTGCTCACTAATGTGGTTATCAGTTCATTTTAAATATCATTTTCAACCTTTTACCTTGAGAAGGTTTAATGTGTCTTAAAGGACATGCATAGTGTTTTGTATATTTTTTTTATTTTAATTAGAGCTAAGTGAAGATTTACAGTTCTGGACTGTGGTAACGTGCATTGCTACAAACCACCCAAACTTAGACTATGGATGCTGCCTTGCCATTTATTTTGAAGTACACCTCACATACACAGCAAGAGAAAATTCACCTGTGCTATGGCGCACTACTTGTTAGGGTCGAATCACATTTTTTCAAAGTGTGAATGCGCAATTTACCACAGCGTATGGTAATGAAACGTACATGTGATAGCTTGTTGTGATTCCATTCAATTTAAATTGTTTGTACCCACCGACAAACTAAGACAATGCAGCGCCAACGTGCATATGTTATAGTGCACCACAACACACAGTAAGGGTTCATTTACACTAGCTTTAACCTTAATGCTCCGTACACACGGTCGGATTTTCCGACGGAAAATGTGTGATAGGACCTTGTTGTCAGAAATTCCGACCGTGTGTAGGCTCCATCACACGTTTTCCATCGGATTTTCCGACACACAAAGTTTGAGAGCAGGCTATAAAATTTTCCGACAACAAAATCCGTTGTCGGAATTTCCGATCGCGTGTACACAAATCCGACGCACGAAGTGCCACGCATGCTCAGAATAAATAAAGAGATGAAAGCTATTGGCTACTGCCCCGTTTATAGTCCCGACATATGTGTTTTACGCCACCGCGTTCAGAACGATCGGATTTTCCGACAACTTTTTGTGACCGTGTGTATGCAAGACAAGTTTGAGCAAACATCCGTCGGAAAAAATCCTAGGATTTTGTTGTCAGAATGTCCGATTAATGTCCGATTAATGTCCGACCGTGTGTACAGTGCATAACACACATTAAATTGCCTGCTGTTTCAGCATGCTTTTTTGATGTGTGTTTGATGCTTCTGTGATGCTTCATTTATTCATTAATGAAGCTTGGCAAATGTCCAGTGTGTGTTGATTTTCTATTTGTTTCAACGGGGTCCAGTAGAACCCAGGTTTAGTAGTTCAGTAGTACCCCCCCCCCCCATCAGATCCCTAGCACATTATCACCCCTGTTCGGCAGATCCCCACCTTATTAGTAACCTTGTTCAGCAGATCCCCTGCTCAGTAGTACTTCCAGCTTTGCTGATCCCCTGTTCAGTAGTAAATCCCAACTCCGCTGATCCTCCTCTCTCTCTCTCTGGTCCCTGCTCAACTCCCAGCCATATTGCTCCCACACTCTCCAACACATGTGACTTGTGCTAGTTTCTCCTGCTCTGTTCCCCCAGCTCTGTTGATTCTAGGGTTGCCACCTGTTCGGTATTGGCCCGGACAGTCCGGGTTTAGACACTCGTGCACAGTTTTCAGTCCGCTTGATACCCAGACACGGGGTCAGGACAAGTGGCAGTGGAAAGAGGGTGGAGCCCCGGGCAGAGCAATTTACTGGGGGGAGGGGCACAGCTGAAATCCCTCACCATACAGAGATGGCTGCGGTATGCTAAGTGCACTCCTCCTGCACCGGGCACATTCTCTTCCCTGTCAGAGGGAATGAGCTCCGCCCGACAGATGCCTTCTAGTGCTGGCCCCGCCGTGACATCATTCAGAAGAGAATGAAAAAGAGGAGAAGAAAGTGCTGCCGGCGCTGTGAGGGAACAGTGTGTATGTGTTTAATACCTGCAGATGATCTGTTCACACACACACTGCATACTGCGAGGGGCCCAAGAGCAGCTCTGCCCCCCAGTTCGGCTCTCACACTTCCCTCCTTGCAGGGGCTCCCGAGTCCCACTGGTAAGAATGGATGTCTTAAAGAGGGCAGGGGGTGCTGTTATAAGGGAGGAGAGGTCTCTAAGGAAGGGGGGGCTGTGAGCTAATGGGGGTTTCTAAGAGAGGGTACTGACTGCTGATCTAATGTGTGGTAACCAACCATTAGATCAGCAGCACCCCCTTGGAGACCCCCATTAGCTCACAGCCCCCCTTATGTTAATGCCCCACCTCCTTATCAGTGATGCCTGTAAGTGCCCATCATTGCCGCCTATCAGTGTCGCACATCAGTGTAGCCTTTATAAGTGCCACTTCATCAGTGCCCATCATTGCCGCCTATCTGTGCCCATCATTGCCGCCTATCAGTGTCGCACATCAGTGTAGCCTTTATAAGTGCCACTTCATCAGTGCCCATCATTGCCACCTATCAGTGTCGCACATCAGTGTAGCCTTATAAGTGCCACTTCATCAGTGCCCATCATTGCCGCCTATCAGTGTCGCACATCAGTGTAGCCTTATAAGTGCCACTTCATCAGTGCCCATCATTGCCGCCTATCTGTGCCCATCATTGCCGCCTATCAGTGTCGCACATCAGTGTAGCCTTTATAAGTGCCACTTCATCAGTGCCCATCATTGCCGCCTAACTGTGCCCATCATTGCCACTTATCTGTGGCCATCATTGCCAACTATCTGTGCCCATCATTGCCGCATATCAGTGCCCATCAGTAAAGGAGTAACATTTAGTTTGAGTACAGTGTAATATGACTGCGCAATTGTCATTCAAAGTGTGACAGCACTGAAAGCTGAAAATTGGTCTGGGCAAGAAGGTAAGTGCCCGGAAGGCAAGTGGTTATAATAGCAAACCCCCAGAGACACCCTCATTGTATCAGAGCCCCCCTTTATCAGCGACCCCTCCCCCCCCTTAGAGACTAGTTGGTCTCTAAAGGGGGGGACTGGAGGGAGTCACTGATATAGGGGGCCTCTGATCTAAAAAAGATAAATGAATGAATGAAAAACTCAGTAAATAAATTGCTGCCATCACTGATATATGTTCGCACACCTCAAAAGAAAAAAAAATGTAAAAATACAGCGACCCCCCCCCCCCTATAATTATATTTATTAATTCATATGTTAAATATATGAATGAATGTGATTATAGGAGGAGGGTGTGCTGCATTTTTTGATTTTTTTTTTTGTTTTGATTTTTGGGGGGTCTCTAAGGAGAGCACTGATATAAGGGGGTTTCTGATCTAATGGGGGTCTGTAAGGAAGGGGGGTCACTGTTATAAGGGGACACTAATGGTGGTCTCTCTCCTGGGGGGGAGGCTGCATTATTAAGGGTGTGACACTGACCCCTGTATTATGGGGGTGTGACACTGACCCTGTGTTATGGGGGTGTGACACACTGACCCTGTATTATGGTGGAGGGAGTAGTGACACTGACCCTTGTATACAGACAGTCTTTCAAAGCCCAAATAGTGTCTTTCTACAGCAAATAATTTGGAAAGTCAGGATTAACTTAGTAAATGATTAGAAATGTTATCTAATCACAAAATATATGCTTAGTGTATACTAAGAACAAACAAACAAAAAAAAAATTGCTGTGCGTCGCCAGTGTTGCCAACCCCCCAAAGTGAAATTTACTGGCAGGTCACCAAAATTTGCAAATGCCACCAATTTTTTTTACTGACAAAAGCCACATTTTTTACTGGCACTGCAAAAAAGTGCCAAAAATGCAAGTTTTCACTGCTAAACAGTGCAAAAATAATTATTTAAACTATAAACATGTAGCTAGTGCTATTAGCAATGTGTTTAGGTTAAACAAAAGTCAAAAAACATATTTTTCAATGTATATGATACAGGGGTCAGAGGCTGTACAGACATGGTACAGGGGTCAGAGGCATGTGCGAATATGGTACAGGGGTCAGAGGCATGTGCGGACATGGTACAGGGCTCAGAGGCGTGTGCGGACATGGTACAGGGGTCAGAGGCATGTGCGGACATGGTACAGGGGTCTGAGGCATGTGCAGATATGGTGCAGGGGTCTGAGGTGTGTGCAGACATGGTACAGGGGTCAGAGGCATGTGCGGACATGGTACAGGGGTCAGAGGCATGTGCGGACACGAAACATGGGGTCAGAGGCGTGTGCGGACATGGTACAAGAGAGGGGTCTGTCTCTGGGGATGGACCTGCTCCTGCTCTGTCTTTCTGTCCTACCACCTTGGTTCAGTATAGGTCAGCAGCACAATACATGTCTGAGGTCTGATTGACCTGGATGGATGGTCAGTCAGCGCTCCATTCCAGAATACAGGCAAAGGCAACCATCGACCTCCCTGGACGGACCCCTGATGTGACGAGGCGCCACTGAGAACAAACGCTTGCCATTCAAAAAGGGCGCCAGGCGGCGCCATCACATCACTACACATGCGTCTGCCCACGGTGCCCGACCGAGTGTGTGCGAGTTCTGCCGAGTCCTGCAGGCTTCGGAATGGCGCATGCGCAGTTGCGCTGTCAGCCCGCAGCCATCTTTTTAACGGGCACGGCTGCCCATATCAGACATTTATGGGCAGCCGAAAATAGGCTGAAATTTATGGGCTGCCCGTAAATTAACGGGAGGTTGGCAACACTGTGAGCTGCTAAAGTGTTCAGGTTTGGCTAGAAGAAATGGTGGCAACATTAGTTGATGCTCTGCCTCTAAGTCCTCTCTCACTAGTCGCTCTCACCTTCTGCTATAGCCAGTCCGGACCCTGCTCGCCTTCCTGCTGCTGAACACTGCACATCAGATGTGATGTCTGCACCAGACACTTCAAGAATATATACACATGAACTGGAAGTGACTGCTGATGACGTCTTTCCGGTTCGCATGTTTGTTACCCAGTGCAACCTGGGATATCTCATATCTGTAATATCTCCACAACAAAGCGAAGCTAACACTGAATAAAAGCCTCTCAAAAGCTTCAGGTTCTCAAGCATTGTCATAGACTTCTATGGAGGCTTTGGAGATGCTTTGAAGCACCAAGAAAGCAACAGGTGCTTTGATTGGCATTCAGAGTCCTTTAAAAAAGCATGTCCAATGCCACATTTTGAAGCAAGTGTAAACAAGCCCCAACGCACCTTGCATTGTGACATGCCACACCAGAAAGTATCCTGCATTTTTGTCCATTTGTTTAGTTATTTTTTGTCCATTCTGGTGAATTGGCAGCCTATTTAATGCACTTTAAGATGCACGTATTGACACAATGCACAAAAATAGCAATGTGTGGATGGCCCCCAAAAATAGTGAAGGTGCTTGTTCCCTTTACTTAGGTATGTTGAGAGACCTTATTGCAGCGTATCTCTACACACAAAATACAGCGCAGATTAATGCAACATAAAAGCGTACAAAAATGATCAACAGGTATGCAGGCATTGCTGGGTTTTGCTATTAGAAAGCCCAGCATACTTTGGTAATTAAGTCCTATGGAGTCACTAGAAACAAATAATAAAAACATTTTTTGAAATTCACATAAACTTTAAAATGTAAATTAACTAACAAAAAAAATGACAGCTTCACTTTAAAGAAAAAACAGCTAAGCATGCCATGCACTTTGAATTGGGGTTATCAATAGACTGGGAGTGCTTCGAAAGTAGCTGTCTCACCTAAACATAAAAAGATTCATAGTAGTATCAAAGAAACACTATTTTAAAAACATTGGAGGATAAGTCTGTAAACTTTGATAAATACAAAAATAGGCAGTTGCACTGTTCCCTGCCACTGTACAACTCTTAGGCAATTACTTTACTAACTTTAGTTTTCCTCTATTCCATGTACAGTAATACCTTGGATTGTTAGCATAATTTGTTCCAGAAAAATGCTTGTAATCCAAAGCACTCGTATAGCAAAGCAAATTTCACCACAAGAAATAATGGAAATTCAGATGATTTGTTCCACAACCATTTATTCATATCAAAATGATTACAGCAATACAAAATACAATACATATAAAGTATAAAGTGTATGGTGTCAACAGTATGTGGTCACAGAGGTCCGGGGGCAATATGAGCAGTAGAAGGATCACAGTTTTAATGTAAAAAAAAATGAAATTACACTCACAATGTGTATCCCGTGTTAAGGAGTCTGGTGCTCATCCATGTAAATCTGCTAGTGTATACAGTAAAGCCGCTGGTGTATACAGTGAGGCTGCAGGTGTATACATTAAAGCTGCTGGTGTATACAGTAAAGCCACAGGTGTATACAGTAAAGCTACTGGGGTATACAGTAATGTATGCATACCTCCCAACATTTTGAGATAGGAATGAGGGACACCTACTAACAAAGGTATGTAGGCATAGGACACGACCCCCTGCCACGCCCCCTAAAGGAGAATTAACCAAAAAAAAAGGTTAATTAAATCCACAAGTGCTTTTTTTTACCACTACCATTCTTTTATATTGGCCTTTAAAATGTACAAATGCAGCAATTTAGAAATTGGATGAAAGGTTTAGCATTGGGAAACACTTTTTGAAAGATAAAAAGTGCATTTTATATACAACTATATGGATCAGAGCAAAATGAGGGACAAATGAGAAGGAAAGAGGGACAGGGGGAAATTGCTCAAAATCAGGGACAGTCTCTCGGAATCAGGGACAGTCTCTCGGAATCAGGGACAGTTGGAAGCTATGATGTATGTGGCCATAGGTCCGGGGGTGCTGGTGGCTCCCAGCGCTTCCTGGAAAACTCAGAGACACTCGGGAACTGCTGACACTTCTGGGTGCTCCGAGTGCTCCAGGAAGCACTGGGAGCCACCAGCGCCCCTGGACCTCTGGCCACATACAGTACTGTATACACCAGCAGCTTTACTGTATACACCAGTGGCTTTACATGGATGAGCACCAGATTACTTAATGCGGTATATACATTGTGAGTGTAATTCCACTTTTTTTTTAATTAAAACTGTGAAACTGTAATCCTTCTACTGCTCATCTTGCAAGACAGCGCTTGCATATCAAGTTACAATTTACCACGTTACTCATAAACAAAGGTATTACTGTATTCTGTTTCTCCTTTTCTGTAATATTTTCCTATAGGATTTTTATTTTGGGTATTGTTGTAATGCTTCTTCTACAATTATTTCAAATGGGTAGTTATTATGGACAAAATGTGTGCTCGTTAATACTATGAATATATGTATAATGAACATTAAAAAGGCTGCATACAGAAAAACCTGATATAGAATCCATTACTGTAACTACTGTAAGTAATAACTGCAACACGTTCCAGACAGGTAGACCCCAAGACATAGGAGGCCAGAACTTGTTTGTGAATGGATATCCAGTATAGTAGTTATTCCATACACAAACAGGTTTTGACCTCTTAAGTCTTGGAGACTACCTGTCTGATAAGCCCACTGGAGTCTCACTTATTTTGCTGAGATACCTCACAACTGATTGAAAGATTCTTTATATTTATTGGAACATTATTCATATGTTCATTTTTCATTTTCATCACTCAGCCCATTCTCCAAAGACGTCATTGATGACGACATCACACACGCCTAACCAATACCTAGCTGGATTGTATGAGCCGACAGCCTGCTGCAAGTTCCATCCACACTATACATGCTGTTTAACGTCTGTATTGAGGTAATTGTTGCTATTTTAGTTCCTGCTGCTGAAATTCACCCCCACAGCATGATGCTGCCACCACCATGCTTCACTATAGGGATGGTATTGGCCAGGTAATGAGTAGTGCCTGGTTTTCTCCAGACATAACGCTTGCCATTCAGGCCAAAGAGTTCAATCTTTGTTTCATCAGACCAGAGAATTTTGTTTCTCATGGTCTGAGAGTCCTTCAGGGCCTTTTGGCAAACTCAAGGCAGGCTGTCATGTGCCTTTTACTGAGGAGTGGCTTCCATCTGGCCACTCTACCATATAGGCCTAAATTGGTGGAGTGTTGCAGAGATGGTTGTTTCTCCTGGAAGGTTCTCCTCTCTCCACAGAGAAATGCTGGAGCTTTGTCAAAAGGACGATCAAGTTCTTGGCCACCTCCCTGTCTAAGGCCCCTCTCCCCCGATCGCTCAGTTTGGCCAGGCGGCCTGCTCTAGGAAGAGTCCTGGTGGTTCCAAACTTCTTCCATTTATGGATTATGGAGGCCACTGTGCTCATTGGGACCTTCAATGCTGCAGAAACTTTTCTGTACCTTTCCCCAGAGCTGTGCCTCGATATAAACCTGTATCAGAGGTCTACAGACAATCCCTTGGACTTCATGGCTTGGTTTGTGCTCTGACATGCACTGTTAACTGTGGAACACTATATAGACAGGTGTGTGCCTTTCCAAATCATGTCCAATCAACCAAATTTACCACAAGTAGACTCCAATCAAGTTGTAGAAACATCTCAAAGATGATCAGTGGAAACAGGATGCACCTGAGCTCAATTTTGAGTGTCATAGCAAAGGCTGTGAATACTTATATACATTTTTTATTTTTAATAAATATGCAAATATTTCAAACAAACTTCTTTCATGTTGTCATCATGGGGTATTGTTTGTAGAATTTTGAGGAAAATAATGAATTTAATCAATTTTGGAATAAGGCTGTAACATAACAAAATGTGGAAAATGTGAAGTGCTGTGAATACTTTCTGGATTCACTGTACCTCACCCATGGACGTTTCACTCATTATGATTATTTTTGTTATTTTTGTTATTATTGTGCTGTATTTTTGTTTATATTTACTTAGTCACGTTTTTATCTATTAAACACTTGGTTGTGCTTTAATGCAACACATGCTGCCTTTTTAGGTGGTGTTTTTTATACAGTTGCTTTGAGCACTGCTTATATATTCTTTTATATTATTCATATGTTATAGACTGTGCTGGTAAAAGTTTTTTTTATATATATATAAATTGAAGCACTGCAGTTATTACTTAATTTAGAGCCTATGAACTTTTCTTTTCATATTCAAAGGTTTGATCAGTCACTCCTGTGATCCAGCTACCTTACAGAGCTTCAGTTGCCCAATACAGCTTGTTGATTTGACAATAGAGGAGCAGCACTACATTGATTTGAGTCATCACTCTCCTCTTGTCTGTAAGTTACCAGTCGTAGGATTAGATCACTTTTTTAATGCAGTAAAGCTTTATTGGCTTAGAGTGTCTTACCAGTCTGGGTAGGACATTAAAGAAAGCTATAATAAAGATAAATTCAAATACTTACAGTAGCTACATTTAAGGATATATTAAGTGGATATAAAACCAGATTAAATTAATCTTTTATATCTGTCAAAAAAGGGTTAAAATCCTGCGCTTATCCTATTCTCCTGGTGAAGGGAAGTGTGACTATTGAAATGGAGAAATCAAGCACATAAATAAATAAATGAAAATATATATAGATAAAGAAAAGCTGCAACCTAAAAGGTCCAAACCCCTACAATAAGAATAGATAATTAAAAGAAACAGGTGCGCTAATCTATAATATTCACAGTGCACAAATACACATGACAAAAATTTAAGGGCATAAAGTCCACTCCTACAAAAACAAGTGTATAAAAATAAATTTAAAAAAATGGATGAAATGACTCATAAAGTGAAAAATATACGATTCAGTTCACAAAAGGTAAAAAAAAATGTGCATAAATAGATGTGCATGAAAAATGTCCAACTGACAAACCCTTATACAAAAGGTAACTGAGTGAACCAAATATGTGAAAAATTCTGTGCTCTTCAAGGGAATTGGGTGAACCAAATATAAGGGAACTTCAGTGCTCTTCAAAACACAAAGACTTTAATATCCCATCATCACATAGAGTCACTTCTTACCAGATAGCAGTAGTTTCAAGCATTGGATAATAATCCCACCATGCTTCAACAGACTGGGCTGTAAAAACTAACCAAATTCCAGTTAACAGCGGTATCAGACACTGGGCAATGATCCCATCAGGCTCCAACACCTTAAGCTGTAAAAGTGGACCCGGTTTTTCAATGGATGCAGGAATCACGGTATCTTTGGAAAAGCTGATATCCAATCTGGCAGCTCAAGGAAGGCTGCAATCCCAGAATCAGTACGCAGGAGGACAGGGGGAACGTTCATGGTATCCCCAAGCGGGAGTTTAGATGGAAAATCGATATGAGCCCCTATATGAACAGGATAATGAGGAGGATTATGATTACAGTTATGCCGTATGACCCACCACGCATGGAACATTACCCTACAGGAGGAGGGGCTCTGGAATGGCCCCCCTAAGAACCAGATCTGATAATTTTTTAGGCAAAAGCCAGGGACCACGAAAAGGAAAACAAAGAGGACGCAGAAGAGGGAAATGGAAACATTCCCAAGAAAAGGAAGCGATAAGTAATGAGGGTATTTTCAATCTCAGTAGGATCCAACTAACTGATGTAGAAATTAAAACTTCAGGGAAAGGTCTCAAGTTTGCTCCCAATAAATCCTTTAATAAATTTGACACGTTCATAGATGTTCAGAAATTTGTTAGAAAATTAAGTATCAAAAGACATTTTCTTTCCAATAAGGTAACCAGTGGGGGGCCACAGGGGTCTTCTGATAGGGGTTCAAACCTTAGGAATGCATCCTTGTTTAACCCCCCCCCCCGGGTAAACCTTCACCAAATCTATTGGTTTTTAAGGATTTGGTGCTGAAGGATTTACATCAGGCTAAAACCAAAAAGGTCTAACAGAAAAATATACATCAGGGTATCAAATCTCTCTGTGATAGGAAAGACTCATTCACTCCACCGATAAGGGGGGGGGGGTATTGTGTTGCTGAATAGACAGGACTATGAAGGGGAGATGAACAACCTCTTAGCGGGTAGGGCTACTTATAGCATTCTAAAAAAAGAACCCACTAATATGTATGCTAAACGTTTGAACCATATATCATAGAAAAGAAAAAAATGGGTTCAACAAGGACCCCCTGAGCAGACTTTAGAGGCACAACAAACCTAAGAAAGCATAATCGAAATAACAATATAATACATTTTATTAAATATAAATGCATACAGTACAAAGACATTGACAAAAGGTAATAAAAGATCATCTATATAGAAATATACATGATACAAGCCCCGATGTGTCTACGCGTTTCGTAGAAAACTTCTTCAGGACACATTCAGGTTTCAGTTAATACACAAGAGGGTTTCACTTGTATAGAGGCTTTCACAAGTTCAAAAACGGTAGTTCAAATTTATTCAAGTATAAACGTCAAGGTCTTAGCAATAGAGGTGGATGACCATCAACTGTTTCCATTTACAACCAATCTTGGGGTTCAATTCCAGCAAAGAAAAAGCCAATATATAGCAAATAATAAATAGTAGCACTGCAGCAACCATAGGAGGGCACCAAGGAGCCCATAGGCCGTATCTGCTCAATGGTCCATGTGGAACCGTGCAAATGCACTGAGGGAGCTTAAGGTCGAATTGATTGTAAATCCCCAGATTCAGAGATGTTCCTGGAATGTTGTTCAGATGTTCCTGACCTGGCGGGCTGCATGCTTGGATAAGGGTCTGGTATTTTTTTTGGGCGTGACCCCACATGTTTTTTTTTTGTAACTGTGGTGTGAGGTTCCCCTGAAAATACATACCAGGCCTGAAGGCCCTGGTATGCATTGGGGGGGACCCCACGCTGTTTTTTTTGTCATTATTTTTAATTGTCAACATGTTTTTTTTAACATTCTGCTGTCAGCCGGGGTACTACCATAATGTTTGTCTTTCACAATGCCTGGTCTCTGGCATTGATGAGCGCATACACAAGAAAAGTACACCCACGTGCAGGGTGAGTAGACCCCACCCACATGCATCTTATGACTAATTTTACGTTAGACAAACAATATCAGAAAGCATTTGTATGTCATGAAGCATTTTTAGCTAATACAGAGGACTTTTTTTGTTGCCCATCACATGTAGCTTGTGCTATTTTTTGTAAACATTAACTGTACTTGCTTTCATTTCTGTATTCTCAGTGTAGAACAATTTCACATAAACACTAAAGTCTCATTTACTGATATTTACAATCAAAGCGATTACGCTTTTATGACTAAACTTAACACCTGCTAAGTAGCAATAAAGTTGTTAGCCTCAAATCTGGCTATAGAAATCCACAAGGTGATAAAGAGAGCTGTTTCTGCTTGTGATCCCCCAGTAAAGGAAAAATGTCTTCTGGTTTCCAAAAAGAAAAAAAAAATGTGAGATACTGGCTGGCGGGATTGTGGACGGTGTATATGTGTCACCTAGATTTGTCACATACTGTACACATAGTGAGATGCCTCAGGGCTTAGTACTGTTCTGGGTCCTGGACCCCCCCCCGAGGCTTTGTAGTAATTTGGATGGGAATAAGTCTCCACTCCTAGGCCCACATCTTACCAGGTAGCCAGGCTTCGTTATTAGTTTCTGCTGTATGACAGCTGACACTCACTTGCCTTCTCTGCTGTAGGAGTCTGCATCTAATTAACACGGTGTAGTACTGACAGAACACTAAAAAGATACAAGTACTAAATGGTAGGGGACAGAGCATAGTGCAAAGGCAAAGAGATTAAGGCCAGAATATGGACCACGTGTCTGAAACTGAGGATTTTGTGGGCATATCAAAAGTACATACAAGGTATAGGTTCACTTTACACTATGGATTATCATAAAATGGGTGCATATGCAGTCAGGTAGGTGCCAAACAAAAAGTTCTAATTGGCAAAAGATAAGACTTGTAATCCTGAACTGAGTAAGATCACCACATTACTACATGGCCAGCATTTGTTTGTAGATATAAACTACAGTAGAAACAGCTGCATAATAAAGAAGGATGAAGATATTATGTGTGTTGCTTTACAGAGAATTTAGGCTCAGTGGTCCACTTTATGTTAAAAGTAAGGACCATTTTTAACGAGGACCATATATTCTGATAAGATTACAATAACAACATTTGTAAAACATATCCCATTTGAGCCAAATATAACTGCATACCAAAGGGATCTATGACTGCCGTAAGGGAGCTACTTCCTGGTTAACTGTGGCCCTCACTTTCTCTGTGTAGCAAGGTTCCGGGTCCCCTTTGGTCTAATGGGAAACTCCAGAGTTAGGGACAGCTGACATCCTTCTGTGTAGAGTGGGTTACAAGGCATAGTGGGTGTATTGCAAGGTAGATTCATGGGCACCAGACACTTCTTGAATGCAAAGAGATTTATTTTCTCTTGAACAGAACTTTGGGAGAAAGAGTTTAGGGCCAGGACACCGTTTAATAGTTGCAATGTGAATTAGCACACTCCGAGACTTCTATAGGTAGACAGCCATGCAGGGAAAGGCATCCAGAAAGACACCACATCCGCATGTGTAGGTTCACTGTCCCCTATGGCACAGTCTTATAACAGTTTCTAACACAAGTTGTAACAAACTTCTGTACTTCCTCTACAATCGCTTCTTGCAGATCTTCACTCCACTAAACACCCAGTCTCTCTCACCAGACTTGCCGATCCACTGCCACTGGATCACCCAAGCTCTTCCAACCTTCTCACTGAGAATCTTCCTCAAGTATCAACCCCCTGGCCTGATCGGTCCCTAGCTTGGCACACAAAGCTGCTCTGCAATCGTCACCTCCACTGGCTGGGTCCCTAGATTGGCACTCACAGATACTCCTCAAGCTTCACCCCACTGGCCTGCTCGGTCCCTGGCTTGGCACACAAGGCTGCTCTGCAAGCATCATCTCCACTGACTGGGTCCCTGCCTTGACACCTGCTGAAGTTTCCCAATTCTTTACCGTCCCTGGTTGGTGAGAATACTGTTCCAGTACTTGCTTCAGCTACTCACTGTGGTCCCGGGTAATAAAGTGGATGGTCCCTTAGTGGCGACAGCTTCCCTTCTACCTCCGACCATGACCATGCAGAGCCGGCACTTTTGGTTGGACTGCAAACCTCAGTCCCAACCCTACGCTGCTCTCTTGCTTCTAGATGGGCTCTCAGACAGCCTAGCAGCCAGATGTCCCCAGAATAGGCCTCAGGCTCTGGACTAGCAGCCTGGAGCAGCACAACACACATCCACCCAGACAGCCGTCCAGGTAGCACAGAACCCAGATCACCTGACCTCACCCAAATAAATAGGCTCTTCCAGCAGGCTAAGGGACCCAAGAAGATCCCTGCCCACTGGCTGAGATAACCTATCTATTCCTAATCTGTCCTTGCAATGCCCTTGTCTTATCTAATGTCACCAGACAATCAGCCATCTAGTGACAGAAAAGAGAAGTTCAGCAATTCCAGAATTAGGGTGGAATCAATTGATCCCCTAACAATTGGCCAAGACAACTATGCCTGGGAGGTAAATGTACTAGCAACCCTGCCTAAACATCAGGGTGCTACATCTGAAACTTAAAAAGATTTTAAACAAGGAGATTTGTGAAGGAGAGGTTTAGAGTTAAGTGATATGCGGAAAGTCAATTCTAAATGACCTGTAGACCAAATCTTTAATGTCATCAGATGAAATTAACAGAGTGAATTGAATCGCATTGTTTAAACCACAAATCAAGGTTAACAGCATTGTAGTATATGACAGTTTCTCAATTTGAATACGAAACCAACTACTTATAAAGTATAATAATTCGCAGTGATAGTGAAATCAATTCCACACACTATGCAGTGCTGTGTAAATATCCAAATAAATAATGACCATACACTATTAAAAAAATATTTTCCATACAATGGTATAAAATAAATATGTGAATCCTCAATTCATACATGTATACCAATAAATAAAATTAATAAAAATTCCAATTTCAAAAGTGCTCTTGTGCTGAATTTTCTTGTGCAAAAGTCTACACATTAGTGTTCACTCTGTGCTTGGTGACCCACACCCATCAGACAGAAACTCACCAGATCAACATGCTTGTATTGAAGTCAAAGTACAGCAGTTCACAACAAACACAGTGGAAGGAGGCCCAACCAGGAAACACTCACGATGACAGCAGCGTGTAACTGAGCAGGTCACAGCCAAAGAGACAGCTTCTGTCTCGATGGGCGGAATGCAGCCTGCCCAGTCTTAACCCAAGTGGGGAGGTTCCCGGGAGATTGGTGAATTCCTACACTTTCTCTCCTCATCTGGAACTTTTTTCTACCGCTAATACTGTTCCTAACAGACAGGTTATTCTGCCACACCTAAGATGGCCCCCAGAATCACATGGACTTCCTCTCCCTCTGCAATGGTGCTGCAGTTGAATGCCACCTGCAGTGGAGAAAGTGGGCTGCATCTGCCTACATGCTAGCCGCTAGGCCACACCCCAATGTGGTTCATCCACAGAGGACTTTCCCCTTGAGAATAGCCCTCTGCGGACAAAACATGTCAGTGTGTACCCTAGCGGTGGCTGTGTACGAACGGTCAGTGCAGCTGAGATCTCCTGTGTTCAGAGCTGTATGGTGAGCGGTTGATTCATGGCTCTGGATGCAGCTAATTAATTTAGTTTGGGTTTCATATTGCAGCAGCAGTGGAATTATTGGTTTGCACATTAATTATACATTGAAAATGTATTATTTAGCCATAATAAGCGTGGAGTAGGGGTGTTTTAAGTACTTAAAAGTATACGCGTGGGCAAAATAATTTTGTAAGCTGCCACTTTTACTAAATAGTAAGCACCGACATGCATAATAGTTACACCGCAATCCCCTATAGAATGTCCTCAAACCCCCAAAACCCAAGGCACTTTAATGCCCTGTACACACGGTCGGACACTGAACGGACATTCCGACAACAAAATCCATGGATCTTTTCCAAAGGATGTTGGTTCAAACTTGTCTTGCATACACACGGTCACACAAAGTTGTTGGAAAATCCGATCGTTCTAAACGCGGTGACATAAAACACGTACGTCAGGACTATAAACGGGGCAGTAGCCAATAGCTTTCGTCTCTTAATTTATTCTGAGCATGCGTGGCACTTTGTGCGTCGGTATTTGTATACACACGATCGGAATTTCCGACAACGGATTTTGTTGTCGGAAAATTTTATAGCAAGCTCTCAAACTTTGTGTGTCGGAAATTCCGATGGAAAATGTGTGATGGAGCCCACACACGGTCGGAATTTCCGACAACAAGGTCCTATCACACATTTTCCGTCGGAAAATCTGACCGTGTGTACAGGGCATATCATGTAAAAAGTGACAAGCTTTCCTGGTAACCCCCTCCTGCACACACCCTCCTACTACTGCATAGCTCCCAACTGTCCCTGTTTTCAAGGGGCTAGCCCTCTGTCCCTCTTTCCTCCTTATTTGTCTCTCATTGTGGTCTAGTTGTATATAAAATGCACTACTTATCTATCAAAAAGTGTTTCCCAGTGCTAACCCTTTCATCCAATTTCTAAATTGCTGCATCTGTAAATTGCAAAAAAGCCAATATAAAGGAACAGTGGTGGTAAAAAAAAAAAAAAAAAGCACTGGTGGGTTTAACCAATCTTTTTTTTGTACAATTCTCCTTTAAGGGGGTGTGGCAGGAGGTGTGTCTTGTACCTACATACTTTTGCTAATAGTTGTCCCTCATTCCCAGCTCAGAACGATGGGAGGTATGCTACTGGCTAGTAGACATCTGCGCCATCAATAAATTTGTTTCGTTTCGTTCCGTTCCGCTTCGTATTAAAATTAATTTGTATTTCGTAATTCTTGTCCGAAATTTCATACGAAATACGAATTTTCGTTAGGTTCGTTAACTTTTCGTAACAATTACGAATGTTCATTGTGATAAATTTATCATTATGAGGGGCTCCCACCATCCCTGTGCTGTGCTGACTTCCTGGGTTTTTAACTTTTAGGTTTGTTAACTTTTCGTAACAATTACGAATGTTCGTTAGGAATTTGGATCCGAAATTCATAAATTAAATTTCATATTTCGTACAAAATTCTGAAGCATAGCAATTCGTATTTCGGATCCTCCCGAATGTACGAATTTACGGAAATTCGTACGAAACGAATCGCACATGTCTACTGGCTAGTGAGGCCATGTATCTTAGTCATGGCCCAGTTCTAATATATATGAGGAAGGTGGGGACAAGACAGATTTGGAAACAACAGAAGCTTGTCTAGATTTGCATGTCAGAGCACCCCAAGTTACAGAGGTCTGAGGGGCCTCTATATGGAGTCAGGATGGACATGCAGGCACAATATGTGTCTTCTATGCAGAGTAAATGGCACTTTGCAAAGTATTTATTGTGCACTGTTAAGCTTGCCGAATATAGCCATTGATAGCTCCTTGCTAAAAGAATCTTTGCTATTTATACCTTCACACACAACCTCTTATCTCATTGCAACAAATAACCTCTGATCCAACTGTATTTAGACTCTAATTAAATGCTTTTAAATAAGCTACTGCAGAGAGGCTGTAATCAAGTCTGCATGTGGTTCTGGCTACCACACTTGATGCCTGGCTGTAAGAAATGTGGCCCCATGCAGTTTTCCCCTGCTCAGGGAACATTTCTCCTGCAGTGACATCATCTCTGCATCTAAGCCTGAATAAGCCAAGGTGTACTTCTGTCATTTGTTCTACCTCTTGTATTTTGCTTGACAAGGTCATTATGTTTTTGCAACACATTTTTTATGAATAAAATTTTGACAAGCTATTTGAAGAAGAGTTATAATGTTTGGCTTGTGTTTGGAATCCTTATCATAAATTCTATAATTAGCAAAGAGGAAACTGGTGATAATATGAGAGTGACTGAGATTAATGGCAGTGAACTGGGCCATTGCCCATAGGCATTTTATTCTCTGCAGAGTCTGCACTGCTAGCACGAGACTAGAAACCACAAGATCTCAGATTACAGAATTTTTTTGTTTAGTTTGTATACCTGAGAAATAGATCATTTATCTCATTTGCAAGTGCCAAAAGACTCTTAGGGGTTAATTTAAAACATTTTTTTGCACAAGATTCACATAGATTTACATTTTTCTAATTGTATTTGGAAACAAATCCCTTCATTCTTTTTTCCTTCTCATTTGTTCCTATTTTTTGGTCTGATGTAAAAACTTCAGTTAAAAAAATTATTATTTAAAAGTAGAACTAAATCGACCAATTTAAAGTGGAAATTTAGTCAGAAAATTAAGTTCTCCTACTGTAAATCACTCCAGGCTGGCCTCTTTTTACAGGTATATATGTAAAACTCTAAAAATAAAATCCAGTAATACACTGTCTCACACTGCTCTGCACATCCTCAGTTGCTCTCCATTTTTAGGCACTGCCGAGTTTGTACAGGCCAATCTGCTGACAGCCTTAAAGTGGAATTAAACCCTCTTATCCTTTACAGCCAAGGAAGCTGCTTCTATTTGATCTGCAACTGCCACGGTCTTGCACGTTTGATCAGTTATAATACCAGTCAGTTAACAGTTTGACTTTGATTGGTTGAGGACTCAAGCAAATGTGACAGTTAGCAATACCGGCATTCCAGGAATGTAACTATTTTTTGAAACTATTAAACTGATGGGTTTAGTTCCGCTTTATGATTTACTGCTGTTCAGGAGCTCTGGGCTTCAGCAAAATGGCAGCAATGCAGGAGGCCATTTACATCACTTTAGCAATTTAGCATGTTCTTTGCTAAAGAACATTATTTTTTATTAAATTGTTATGGGTAAAGTTCCACTTTAACTGTTACTTAAACCAGTTACATTTAAGGCATGCTTGCATTTGGTTTGGCTGTACTTCTCTTGTGGATCACAGGAGTGCAGTTTGTTGTGCATTACTGTGACCCATTTTCAGCAGACAGCGAGCTGAAGCCCGCTGTCACCTGATGTCACAGAGTCGGTCCAGGCTCAAGCAAGATCGCGACAATGAAGTCGGGATCCGCCCACACACCTAGACTTGCACACAGCTCAGCCTCTCAGAGAGCCGATGGGAGCCTAAGCCAGCTGCTCCTGCCCACTCCACAGCCCAGCGCTCCAGTGAGCGAGGAAGGCCAGAGCGGAGAGCTGTGAGAACCGAGCGATCTGCAGTCTTAGATCACTTGGTTCCCAGTGTTAGAGCCGGCGAGGGACAGATGCAGCATCGGACTGATGCTGCATCCACCCAGGTAAGTATAAATGTGCAAAAATAAAAAAAATCCATACTTCTCTTTTAAGACAAAACATATTTTGGGTTTTGACTAGAGGGTAGTGGGATTAGAACACGTCAGGTTTTTATTTTTGTATGTTTCCTTGTTAGTTTTATTCACCCTCTCTATTTGTCCTGGTGACTACTATCACCAAAAGTGAAAAAAACACTGGGTTGTCACTAGAACTAGAATAAAGGAGAAATCTTCCAACGTGGAAACTAATTTTGGGGACCTTTGTGACTACCAGGGATTTCCTCACTTTGAAGGAATTCCCCCCTGTTGTGGCAATGGAGCAGGAGGTAAAGGAAAATGGGGCACAGATGGGCAAAAAACTGACAAGGGCTACAACCCTCCCTTAATTATTCAAAATGAACAAAAATGCCCTTCCATTCTACTTTAATCATCTCCTGAGTGTTTGAGAATAATTATTGATTTTTGGACCTGGAATCTCACTCCTGTTTCGTAATCATTGGCAGTTACCATTTAAGAGCATATTAAACAATTGTATAGCCTATAAATTATCTTGCTGAAGGTCTATTGAGTGCTTAATTGAAAGCTACAAAATTGCCTAAGTGCAAAACTGTGAGCAACAACAGGATACTGCTGGTCGGGATTAGGGATATTGGAAACTCCTAGGGTAAAGTCAAGGGATATTGCAAACATTATATTACCTATTTACCATAGGCAATATCAAAGTAGATAATGTCTGATAGTCCCAAAATAGACTAAAAATTTCAAGACACATTCAATCCTGACTGGTAGCTGTGAAATAATTCCAGTTCCTAGTAAGAACGTACTGATGCATAAAGAACAAAGCAGTAACTAGCGCATTGTGAAGTTCAGGTTCTGTTCAGGTCTAAACGTTAGCTTTTCCTGTGAGTTGCCTTCTTCCTACCTGGCCCACACCTCCTTCTATGGTCAACTGTGTTAGTATTTTTTCATTGTGTATTTTTCTTTTCACTACTTCTAGTATGACAAAATCTCGACTTGTTCTACACCACTGGTCTTCAGGAGTGAAGACTGGTGATCCACCGCTGCAGTCTATCTGCACTATTGACTGATCTTCTACCCAGCACTCTTGGTGACATCATCTCACCACTGCTGTATTTTTCTGGACCTGTGACGACCATCCAAATGAACACTCTGCAGTCCAGAAGATTATTATTAAATAAGATGAATATAGTTATATTACAATTATCATTTTTTATATATATATATATTTATATATATATATATATATCTTTTGTTGCCATCTTTTATCTGTTAAACAAGCAGTTGTCTACATTTGGCTTCACTGTGGAAACAGAATTACTGTTTGTACTGAATCATTTATTACATTTATTATGGATTCAGGGACTGGAAAAATATTTAGAGTGAATCTACTACAATATGTTATATATTGCATAGTAAAAGTGTTAGACTAAGCAGTATTACCCTACGTCATCCTATCATTTGAGTAGTCAAAAAGAGGAAAGTTTAATGCATGAATGTTTAATATGCGGTATTATGCCTTATTATCTAAGCTTTTTTGCAGTGAAAGTTCTAATTTTGGAGCAAAGATTGCTTTAGCATTTGCTACACGTACAATTGGCAGAACTGTAATATTATAGGACTCGTTTGAAAATATCTAGAGAACATAATTTTAGGTTTTTTTTAATGTAAAATAAAAAATATTACATTTTATTTAAAGTCCCACTAAAATCAAAACTAGAATCAAAACCTTTTTTAGTTGTGAGGCGACTTTAGAAGGGTAAATACTTCTGTTAAATTTTTATTAAAAATGTTATTGTTGTTTTTGACCCTGTTGGGGAGATTTAACCTCACTCATGTCCATATGATGATGACAAGAAATAAAAAAGAGTTGTCACAGAGAAGGGAAGACAATGAAACTAATAATCTTTAAATAATCCCTTTGTTATGATCTTTGAGTTTAAAATTGCCCCACAGTGCATGCAGCTACAGAGGTCAGTGAGGGCTTGTTTTAAATCATTCTTGCCGCTTGTTTAAGTGCATCATGTTAATCCTAACCATGAACTTCTCCTAAACACTTGAATGTCCAAATCCAATCCCAGGTTAGGCTCCTAAACTCTAGTAAGTGTGACAATTATGTGTCCTGCCACGGTGTGAAAAGTGTTGTGTGGAACTTGTATCATTCAGAGGAGACTGACTTTTTAGTTTGAGTTGATAAAAGCTGGTTTGGAACCTGGAGCCTTGAAATTTATTAGAGATCTGGGTGGGATGAAATCTCCATCCTGGGTCCATATTTTGTGAAACCACTAGCACACTAATTAGGCAGGTGTGTGCTAGGCTTTAAGGAGAGACCTAACAGGGGTTCTGGGCTTCACCCTGGCAGACTGAGGAGGCACACTGAGAATCTGAGCCTGTGCCAGTCCAGGGATGTGGATCCTGACTTTCCGAGCCTTAACCAGCTCTGTGACTTCGGCCGACAGCAGGCTTCAGACCGCTGTCTGCTGAAAACGGGTCACGTGAGTGCCAAATGAACTGTACTCCTGTTATCCACAGGAGAAGTACAGCAAAACAAGCTTTGGCTGTACTTCACCTTTATGCCGGTTATACATGGATGAAAATTCGACTTCGGCTCAGCAAGGACCAGACAAATTGTGATCCATGTATGAGCAATCTGATTGTACACAAGTTGATCTATCAATCGACTTGTGTACAACCAACCTGTCAGATTTTTCCTGAACTGATAATGCCACTGGCTACAGTCGGAAACACTAATCACTGTGCACTGCTGGCTAAGAATGCTCCCTGCCAAATAAACACAATAGCGCTGCAGGAGGGAAACCCCCATCAACATTGACTGTGTTAATGGGGGAATCAAGCTATTTTCTTTCGTTCCACCCATCTATGGCCTGCCTATATATTGTAAATATACCATTCAAAGGGAGCAAATAAGAAAAGTTAACTGTTGGGGTGTACATAGCCTTGTCATTAGAACACCTAAGTAAGAACTTGTTAAGCAAACATACCGTATGCTCATCTACATGTGGTGTTCTCATCCATTACAGTTAATTACAATTGGTTTAGGATATGTACAATTGTGTTTCATTGAGCATTTTGTAACTTCTGTAGCTCTACAAGGAAAAGTCAAACAATGGATTGGATTTTCTTGGCTGAAGGCTATTGTTCTCTTGAGATAAGGGCAGTATCAGGGATGTCTGCTCAGTACATAGAGATACAGGCTCAGATGAAACTAGGATATATTAACAGTTGTTCAGGCTTTTCTAAATTCTAGCAACAGCCACCCCATTTGACTGACAATCTTATCCTAGCAGTACACAATCGCCAACCCACCCATGAACATCAACATTGAAATGTTTTTTTTTCTAATCATACTTACCTCGGTGGATGGAGCATCAGACCAATGCTGCAGCTGTCATCCGGCGTCTCTGCCACCGAACACCGCCAATGGCTCGGTTCTCACTCCTCCCCGCTGTCAGTGAGCATCGCTCCTAGTCTGCTTCTGCACGCTCATTGGAGCAATGAGCTGTGGAGTGGCAGGGAGAGGCCGTTATAGCGGCTCACTGAAGCTGCCATCAATCAAGGCAGCTAGCAGATCCAGACTTGGGAAAATGGGATGACGCGCTGCCTCGAATGATGGCAGTGACGTCAGCAGAGAGTGGACTCCAGACCGCTCTACGCTGAAATCGGGTCACAGGAGTGCAAAGCAAATTGCACTCCTGTGACCCTTAGGAGAAACCCAGCCTAAAAAGCTCAGGCTGGACTTCTCTTTTAATGGTATGTATAATACATAAATACTAAACAAAGGCACGGGTGTATCAAGAAGTTAATCCACTCAGATAGAGTTTCCACTCACAGATCACTCACCATGTCAGGTGTTGTTACCGTAACCAAAACCGAATTGTAAACAACATAACCTGGTATAGAGCACCAGGAAAAAGGGGTTACAATGGTAACAGACGGATCAGGCTAGAGCGTATCTTAAAAATATATACATTTATTAATAAAGACAAGGTATGGCAAAATGTAATGTGGTATGCCAAAATGGTAACACAGCTTCACAATGACAATGGCTAACACAATGGTGCTACATAATTACATACATGTTGAGCACCAATGTATGTATGTATAATACATGCATTCTAAAATGCTGTACTTGCCATCTGTTTGTCAGTTTGATGACGGAGTCTTTTAAAACTAAAATGTAGGCAAACGTCTAAATACACAGATGCTTTACAGTACATACAAAGACTTTTTTTTTTCCCCGTAAAAGTTTTACATTTCTTTTTCTTCTGTCCTGAGATTTACAAAGCCTTATCACAAGGTACAGCCTGGTGCATGGCACCACTTACTATCTTATAGTAAAGGAATACATTGGTGTCATCCTCTCATCCCCAGCTTGCTGACTGGACAGTGAAGGCGTAGCAGCAGACTGACTAAGTCATCCCTCTACTTTGGGGGTCAGCAACCTGTGGATTGCGATCTACCAGTAGATTGCGGCCAGGTGACTGGTAGATCGTGGTCCGGGCTTGCTGACCCTCCATCCCAGAGCATCAAACAGAGTGCAATGCAGAGGGACCACTTGTAAAGTTGGAGCTGTAGTAGGGAGCAAGAGCCACATAAGCCAATGCCTCCTCTGTAGTGCTGGCTCCTGTCTCATGCGGAGTGATACCAACTGCATGCCACCTCTTATCCCGGCTAGTGGTCTCCAGAGTGGTGCCAGCAGCAGGAAAGAAGAGATCTTCAGGTCAGTGTGAAGCAATACACTGGGCATAATAGTATAGGGCTGCTTTCACACTGATGCGCTGTGGTTTACCCACGCCGCGTGTACAGTGCAGTGTACCTGCAGCTTTTCTGCAGGTTTGCCATGCTTAGCCATAGCCTTCTATTATATCCTGCGGGTTTGGAGCACTTTCTGAATTCAGGAGTTTTGGTGCGCTTTAAGAAATTGCACCACACCTGCAGGATATAATAGCTCAGCTAACCCAGGAAAGTTACAGATACACTGTGCTGCACTCGCGGTGCAAGTAACCCACAGCACATCAGTGTAAAAGCAGCCTTATAGGGGGCTCAGAACAGTAAGGGTTCATTTACATTTGTAGTTTGGGGGGTAGTAAAACCCCATAGACATGTTTTTATCACCCCCGCCCCAACCGCCCCCTCTTTAGATGTAGTGGCCAGGGCTGTGACATGTAGCAGTCACAGAGTTATACGCCCTGTCATGGTTGGTGGGTGTAGCACCTGCCAAGCATGACCCCTTCAAGTGAATGAGGCCACTCTGCAAATGCCCTGCAACTAGGGTTGTCACCTCATCCCTTTAAACCCAAAAACATATGAATTACACATGCAAATTTAATGCAGGTAAGGCACCAAGTGAGTTTAATTACCACCTTAATCACCCACAGAACCTGTCTAATTAACATATGTTCGGCTGTAAAGGGATGAGGTGGCAACTCTACCTGCAACCTTGTGCAGTACAGCAAACAGGGAGTTTAAGCAGGCAGCATTGTGTTGCTTTCTCACCACCTGCTTTAACCCCTTGGGCTCCGCAGAAGCATGCAGTTGCGGGCACTTGTAGAGGGGCCCCATTGACTTGAATGGGTTGCGATTGGCAGACAGTAGCACCCACCAAAAGCAAAAGGGGGTTTGATTCTTGCTATGGCATGTGTATAACTTTGGCTGCTGCCTCAGCAGCTAAAGGGGGTAGGGATTGGGGGTGGTAAAACCGTGACTCACCCGCAGGGCTTTACCACCCCCCAACTTTACGTGTGAATGAGCCCTGAGAATGCTGAATGCAACTAAGGGCTCATTCACAAGTGCAGCAGCCACTGCTGCTCCTCTGAAAAGTGATCTGAGTGTGTTTGACAGGTAGTGATGAGGTGATATGTCGCCTCCTCACCACCTGATTTAAACCTATGATTGCTGTACACTGCATGCGATTTTGACATGGTAGTATGGCAATTAGAGGTTTAAGTCAGGTGTGAGGCGGCGACACTGTGCACGGTGGTCTATTACTTCCTCCATGTTGTTCAGGTACATCTCCACCTCTTTAAGGTTGCCTACCCCTGCTCTACTCACTCTACTCTCTCCTCCTCAAGGCTCTCCTGACAGGCAACTAGTACATTTTCACTTGACATTCACATGCTCTGGATAGAATATGTTGGATGAGCTTTCTAAACAATTTGATTTATGTCACTTGCTTATTGCTACTTGATAAGCAGAAATTAGAGGTATCATATTCCAATGAATCAAAATTAGGTTTTATTAATCAGCGTTGACATGAGGTAAATGTGATTCTGAATGTGCCACAATTGGACTCCGTATATTGGGTATCTTAAAGCATTTTTCAAACTGGCTACATGTGTAGTTTTGGTGTAGTTAAATGCATGATCACATGATCAGATCTGTCCCAGTATAGTTAATATTACTGTTCATACCTTTGTATTTTGTAATGCGGTTCCAGATCCAGTGACACTAAAGCCACAGCTTGAGCATTTTGCATATCATGATTTTTTAACTGCACTGGAAATAGACAGGCCTACAGTTGAATGTCAGCCCTGCTCAAGGGTTGTAGCACTACGTCCAATATTATTGCAATTCTCGAACAATGTGTGACATGTATCACTAAGCATTTTTACTTAATTTTTGAGTAGAGAACAGTTAGAACCCCTGTCAAAAATTTTTTGTCATGTCCCAATCGGAGATTTACCTTGATTTCCTGCCAAGGTGGCAACACTGTTACAAAGATAGTAAAGACAGGTTTTTTTGTTCAACCTAGCGGGCTGAACAAAAAAGAACTGAGAAATTTCCATACTAACACAAGAGATGTTAGTGCGATCTCCCTTGCTGTGCCTTTGTGTTCCCACAGGAGCACTACTCCCCCCCACCCCCCCACCCCCATTAGAACACACTGATCAGCGCTGCCAGCCATTGGCTGGCAGTGCTGGATCAGCTGCCAGCTCAAGGCTTAGTTTTCCAGCATGCCCTTTGGACAGAAGCCTGTTGTGATACTGGCTTCTGTAGAACAGACAGCTATACACACAGGCTAAAAGTCGAAAGCGAATTTCAGACATTATATCGGTCCATCTGTACAAGGCTTAAAAAAAAGGAAAAACCTCCCCAACAAGCCATAGACATCAAAAAAAATCTCACGGAGGTTACAACTGTTCTGATCTTTAGCCAAAACTACAAGTAAAGGTTAGAGATACAGATTAAAGCAGGGGTAGGCAATCTTCGAGAGGTGGAGATCTACCTGGACAACATGGAGTAGATCAAATATCACGGGGTGCTGCGCCCTTATTAAAAAAAAAAAAGAAATTAACTAGCATAAAGACGGCATGAAGAAAACTTAGAAAAATCCAATAAAACTAATGTTACTGTAGAGTACATGCACATAACAGAATCATGTAAATCCTTGCGCCTGTGCTGTTTCTGGTCGTGTTCACAAATGTTTAACACAATTCATCCCTTGCTCCAAAATTACAATGCTGCAAAGTCTAATCAGCGAGGGAAAGGAGAATGAGGAAATGCTTTCTTCTGCCTCAAGCAATCTGATGACATGATCTCAGCCTCAGCAAAGTCAGTTGACTGGAGCTCAAGGAAAGCTTTTTAATGATAAAGTGTATAGCTTTTCAGTAATATACTATTGTCAGGCATTTATTCGTGCAGGTTTGTACAGTTAGTAAAAAAATACAATGTAACGACATCTGAACCCAAGGTTTACATTAACAATGTACGGTAGATAAGTTCCTGTTTAACAATTTAGATGATCCAAAATTTAATTGTGGGATCCGATGTGGGCTATCCATTCAGAGGTTGCACTTAAAATCTTAGCAAGGCGTTGCGCATCAGAAAAACAGGAAATATTGTTACATTTAGCAGCGAAAGTGTATTTTGTTTTCTACAGTATATCTATTTATACATACAATTTGACAATGGTAAAATACAGGTTTTAACTAAGCGTGCTGCTAACCAGCCCTCTGTACTGCAGCTGTCACTATGAAGTGCATGAGAAAAGATGATTGACTATACATTTGAAGCAAACACTAGGAAATAAACAGCTCATTTAAATTCCTATACATTAAACATAATGAAAACACTTTACCAGCCAGCCCTTGCAACAGCAGAAACTATTCATGCCAGTGATTTAAAGGGATGCCATTTTCTAGCATTAACAAAAATCACTAGATAAATAAAAATAATATTTGAAAAGTACCCACAGAGACTTATATATTCAGCTTAAAAGCAGTATACATGTGAAATATCAGTGGAAGACATGTATCTATATATTGAGTAACCCCCAAACAGGTTCATAGAAATGAGAAATGAGTGTATCGTGCTCTTACCAATTCCACCAGCTCAATGAACAATCAGCCTGGACCTGACAGTTTCAAATCACAGTACGCTGCAGCTCAATTAAATTCAGTAAATACACAATCCCATTTCAGCGAGCACAAGCACAGAAGTGATGAAACAAGGATGCACCAAGCACCATGTAAACGAATGGGTGCAGGAGGTAGCATTGTGTTATACAGAGCTGGTAACCACTCCTCCAGCTGGGGAGTACCCAAGGCATACAAAGACAAGAAAAGAAGGAGATTCATTCCACAGCAGGTAGTCAAAGAAGCACTGTCTGTAACAAAACACATTGCTTTGTCACCTAAAAAAAAATTGGAGTCCCACTGTGCATTGTCTCCAGCACTTTTATCCTAACGTATATACAAACCCAAACACTAAAAATAGGATTTAAAGCTCCAATCCAGGCAGTGATAAAACACACTAATAAGTGTTGGTCTGCATTCATTAAAAAAAATAAATAAATACATTTTTGAAAAAGCCTAAAGCTGGCCATAGATGAATAGAGCAGGAACCAGCTGAATTTTAAACAGTGTGTGGCCCTCCATGTTGGACATAGATTCATAGATTGACTTCTGTTGAACAGACAAACTGGAAAACTTTCCTTGAACAGTAGCTGCAGCAGCTGATCAGTGTTGTCTGACAGCAGTTGGAGCCGTCAGAATACAATGTGCAGACACGGGGGATTCTACTATACATCTCATTTGTGTGGATGGAGGAATCGGTTATTTTTTTTTTTCATTCAGCCAGCTGAATAAAATTAATACAGGTGATACTCGAAAAATTAGAATATCTTGCAAAAGTTAATTTTTTTCACTAATGCAACTTAAAAGGTGAAACTAATATATGAGATAGTTCAAGCCGTGATTTGTCATAATTGTGATGATTATGGCTTACAACTCATGAAAACCCCAAATCCACAATCTCAGAAAATTAGATTATTACATGCAATCAATAAAACAAGGATTGTACATAGAACAATATCGGACCTCTGAAAAGTAAAAGCATGCATATGTATTCAGGACTTGGTTTGTGCCCCTTTTGCAGCAATTACTGCCTCAATGCGGCTTGGCATGGAAGCTATCAGCCTGTGGCACTGCTGAGGTGTTATTGAAGCATCCTGGTCTTCCATAGCGGCCTTCAGTTCTTCTGCATTGTTCGTTCTCGTGTCTCATCTTTCTCTTGGCAATGCCCCATAGATTCTCTATGGGGTTCAGGTCAGGCAAGTTTGCTGGCCAATCAAGCACAGTAATCCCATGGCCATTGAACCAGGTTTTGGTGCTTTTGGCAGTGTGGGCAGGTGCCAAGTCCTGAAAAAATGTATGTACCGTGCTAACTGATAGGGAAGAAATAATACAAAACAGCTGCAGCTCAAAAAATGTGAGATATACACAAATCAAACAGTAACTATAAAAACATGAGCAGCGCTACAGAAAGTGAATATAATGTATGAAAATTAGTACAAATAAATAAGGATCAAGAGTCCATGATGGACCAAAATTAACAATAATTACAATATAAGTGCCAAAAAAGATTGTGACATAAAAAAGGTGGTAACAACATAAAAGGGTAGTTAAAATTAGTCCCAACAGTAAAAATGTGGAAACAATGAAAACTCTGTGAAAAAACTCATCCAAACAAATAAAAGGTGAGGTAAATCGGTCACACCAATAGCGATTTGTGAGAACATCCACCACCATATGTGCTAAACGCTTACCAGATGGCAAGCTTTGGATAGCTTGTAAGAAGCCTGACAATCAATGATAAGCAGCGTCACACACCACGGCTTTTCAATGAAGGGCCAAAAACATACAGGGTTGCTCCATCCAATGGGCGATCAGTAGGCAGGACCCAGAAAAATAATAAAACAACGGCTCTCCATAACGAACAATAGCAGCAGCCGGCCGGCTAGCAGTCAACGTCATGACGATGTCTTCGTGAGACAAAACGTACGTCGGAAGGTTGATGCGCTAACGTCATTGCTGACTGCCTCGTCCCGAACGGTTGACTGCTAGCCGGCCGGCTGCTGCTATTGTTTGTGTCTATGCTTTTATCTACTAAACACATGTAAGTGCAACTTTTAAGCATCATTAAACGTCATTTTACTGATTTACACTATGGACAGCCGTTGTTTTATTATTTTTCTGGGTCCTTCCTACTGATCGCCCATTGGATGGAGTAACCCTGTATGTTTTTGGCCCTTCATTGAGAAGCCGTGGTGTGACGCTGCTTACCATTGATTGTCAGACTGCTTACAAGCTATCCAAAGCTTGCCATCTGGTAAGCGTTTAGCACATACGGTGGTGGATCTTCTCACAAATCGCTATTGGTGTGACCGATTTACCTCACCTTTTATTTGTTTGGATGAGTTTTTTCACTGAGTTTTCATTGTTTCCACATTTTCACTGTTGGGACTAATTTTTACTACCCTTTTATGTTGTTACCACCCTTTTTATGTCACAATTTTTTTTTGCCACTTATATTGTTAATTATTGTTAATTTTGGTCCATCATGGACTCTTGATCCTTATTTATTTGTACTAATTTTCATACATTATATTCACTTTCTGTAGCGCTGCTCACGTTTTTATAGGTGCCAAGACCTGCTGGAAAATGAAGTCAGCATCCCCATAGAGCTGGTCTGCAGAAGGAAGCATGGAGTGCTCCAAAATCTCCTGGTAGAAGGCTGCGTTGACCCTGGACTTAATGAAGCACAGTGGACCAACACCAGCTGATGACATCAACATCAACACAGACTGTGTAAACTTCACACTGGACTTCAAGCATCTTGCAGTGTGTGTCTCTCCATTCTTCCTCCATACTCTGGGTCCATGGTTTCCAAATGAGATGCAAATTTTGCTCTCATCAGAAAAGAGGACTTTGGACCACTGAGCAACAGACCAGGTCTGTTTTTCTTTAGCCCAAGTAAGACACTTCTGATGTTGTTTGTTTTCAGGAGTGGCTTGACAAGAGGAATACAACATTTGAAGCCCATGTCCAGGATCCGTCTGTGTGTGTTGGCTCTTGATGCACTGACTCCAGCCTCAGTCCACTCCTTGTGAAAGTCCCCAACACTTTTGAATGGCCTTTTCCTGACAATCCTCTCCAGGATGCTGCTTGTGCACCTTTTTCTTCCACGCTTTTCCCTTCCACATAACTTTCTATTAATTAAGTGTTCTTGCATAGCAAGACCACTTACTGTTATCTCACATATATATTATTATTCTTATTATAGCCAAATTTACCACCCTAACTCCTCCCACAGCTTTTACACTACATAGACAGTAATATATCGAAACGTGCGGATTGTTCCTGATTGGTGTGCTATTACTTTGTGGAACGTTTCACTGAATGGTTCACGAAAAATCGTTGTTTTTGCGGCAAAATTGATCCCATAGGAATGAATGGCGAAATGTTCAAAACTAGAGTGGAAGGTGACAAAAGCTGAAAAATCAAGACATGATTTCTAAACTGCCACCACTCCCTTATTTTCAAGCCCACCTACACAAATCTTATATCATAACGTTCAGCTATCCCTGCTGCCACTAAACATGTCCACGGCTAAGCCATAGTCCTGATAGTTTTCACAATATGACCATTTGTTTGTAACTCATGCCGTCCATTGACATTAATTGAAACTCCACTCTAGCCACTTCAAATTTTAAGGGCAATATCTAAATTGCGACTGTGCCTTCATTTTTAACACTTCAGAGACTAGGTCTGGGTCTTGTGATTCTCATAATATATAGCTCTTCACTGTAGGATTTATAGTTTTTAAAATATGACCGTTTGAAGTACTGCACAGTTATTACAGCTATCATGATCCTGTGTATTGTGTTTTGAGCAGTGGTTGTGAAGCATAAACAGGGCATGAGCGTTGCCAGGAAACAGTGGTTGTAAACACTGATTATCATCAAACAGATAGCACACCTTCACCTCCATTCTACGTCAAGATGCTGAGACCCCCCAAATGCATGTGGTCATACCTTCATCTGCTAGGCTTGATAATCCTGCTAATGTTTTTATAAAGGTATGTTTTAATGTAACTGTGAAGCACTTTGGGCAACAACGTTGCAATTAAATGTGCTATATAGATAAATAAAAGTTGAAATGCATTTCTCACTCTATCAAGCTTGTCATGTGCACTTTTTAAATTTGATCAATCAATTGGTTAGTGTAATATTTACTATCTTTACTCACTCCAAACACTCCACACTTACTCTGCCCACTCCATAAAGTTACTCTGCCCAGTCCAGTTACTCTTCCGCAGTTACTCCAGCCACTCCAACCACACAACAGTTACTCAAGCCACTCCATCCAGTTACTCTGCCCACTCCAGTTGTAGACTACTTGTGGAGGCAAGAACACTTCACACAATTTCCCCAGAAATTGTAGCTTTTCTAGTGTGCTTTGATACAGCACTTTGGGAACATCCAACTTCTTTTGAGGCTTTCCCTCCTTATGGAGGGTGTCAATGATGGTTTTCTGCACAACTGTCAGGTCAGCAGTCTTTCCCATGATTGTGATTCCTACTGAACCAGACTGAGAGACCATTTAAAGGCTCAGGAACCCTTTGCAGGTGTTATGGCTTAATTAGCCGATTAGAGTGAGACACTTTGAGCCTAGAATATTGTACTTTTTCACAATATTCTAATTTTCTGAGATTGTGGATTTGGGGTTTTCATGAGCTGTAAGCCATAATCAATCACAATTATGACAAATCACGGATTTAACTACGGTATCTTGTTTTGCATGTAATGAGTCTCATATATTAGTTTCACCTTTTAAGTTGCATTAATTAAATAAATAAACTTTTGCACAATATTCTAATTTTTCGAGTATCACCTGTAGTAGCTCAGGATACAATACTCACCTTCAGTCTGGAGTTGTTCCTTGCAGTAACTATTCTCCCCCGTATTCCCAGTTCAAGGTTGAATGATACTCAGTGTTGGGGGCAGAGGCCTGAACCAGGTTTCAAGCTTTAACACAATAATGTAATTATTCCCAAATGAAACCCATAATTTAAAAACACTTATAAAACCCCATATGCATACCACCAGCCCCTCATAAATACCTTATACTAACAGAGAATGCATATTAGGCCCTTGAATGCAAACATAATTAATGTAATGCAAATGTAAACAAGGTGCAAAAATGGGTGCAGAAATGGGAAAACATCATTCAATGCTGAAACCCAAAAATCCATTAATAATAATTCATAACAAATTCTGGAATGAATATATGAGTAAAGCTGGACCTGCAAGTGTAGGAGAGATGGTACATTCCAGATCAGTCAGTCCATAGTATAAGGAAATGAAGCCAGGAACATGTGTCAGAATACTGTACACATGTGCAATGGCTACTTCATCATTAGCCATGCCCTGTGGAGATGGGCCTCTTACAGCCCATAGATTATAGTCAAACTATACAATACAGGTGCTAGGATGCTGCTTTTGACCATACCTCCCAACTTTTTGAGATAGGAAAGAGTGACACCTAATAGCAGGGGCGGCCTGTCCATTAAAGGCGCACAGGCACTGCCTCCCCTTTCCATCGCCGCCGCCACCCCTATTCACGTGTCTGGCCCCTTTCAGGACACTGTATGAATTACTTTTTTTTTTTAAGCACCTGATTAGAGCCAGAGGCTCTAATAGGCTTCAAAAAAGGGTGGGCTCCGGATGCAGAGCATTGTGCTTGGAACCCACCCAGGTGTGTTAGAATAGTGAATAAATGTTTGCTATTCTAACACGTGAAAAGACGTTTAACCTTCCAAATGGGACAATCTTTAAACCGGCACATTTCACCAACTGTCAAACACGTGGCGTAGTGTACCTCATGTCATGTGAATGTGGAGCACACTACGTCGGCAAGACCAAACAAGAGTTTCACCGGCGCATATCTAAACATATTTATCACATGCAAATTAGCAACCCGTACTTACCGCTTGGGCGACATGTGATGGAAACTCACAATTATAGAATGCCTAAAGTATCTTTCGCCATGCTCGACCGAATTCATATACCAGTGCGAGGCGGCGACTGGAACAAAATTTTGCTGCAGCACGAACAGAGGTGGATATTTAACTTAAATTCCACCTCGTTCCCGGGATTGAACGATGCCATTTCTTTTGCTCCATTTCTAAAGGGCTTTGTTTCTGGCAAAACACAATAGTCATGTCCTTCCCTGGATTGGTTAGAATAGAATACTTTCTAAAAGAAGTAAAAACAATCAGTACCTCTGACCATGTCCTGTTCCCCCCTTTTTCCCTTCCCCCTGTTCCGGCCCTACTGTATCCTCAATCATATTTCATTTATTTTTATTTTCTCTGTTTTTTTCTAGTTTTAATCTGATGTTGTGAAGTTACCAATGCATGTGATTGAATTTCTCCTATTCTCACTGATGCTCTTTTTATACTTATATATATATATAAGATATGTAATATGTAACAATGGCGCTATTTTTGAATTGTGAGAAGTATATAAATGTCATGTTCACAACCTATAGTTGTGTCCCCCTTCTGAATTTGCCTTTCCTCCAACTAGGGGAGTTCTGGCTCTCTCTCCGCTATTGCTTCCGGAGCGGGGGTGGCCTGCGACGTGCCTTCCCGGCAAGGGGGGGGGACGGGCCGGCCTCCATAGGCGGCTCCTCCCCCCCCTTGTTCCCCATTGGATGCTTGGGTGGCCACCGAGCGCCACATTGGGGATCTCTTCCTCCTTGCCGGCGGCACTCCGGAACATTCTCGGATGCTCTTCGTCACTGCGCATGCGCGGGGCCCTTGCGCGTACGACGTGATGTCATGAACATCGCGAGATTTCGGCGAGAATGACGAGATTTCGGAGCTTTGCTCTTCCGGAACGCCGGGGAGACCACACTCGGCTGTCACAATGGCGGCCATGCCACCCTCCATGGGATTGCCTGCGGATTGCACACACCCGGGATGGCCTGTGACAAGGTATACACACCCCCATGTTTACAGATATAAAAACGGTATTTGCAACATACTTTCAGTCTTCTCCTGCTTGGTGGACTGCAAACACTCTCTGTTGCCTGTTACTACTTTTTTCTGTTACTTTCAGTTACCACTCAGTAAGTACACTGCCCTAGCCATGTGTTTTTGTAACATCTTCTTGCCCCACGCAATCAGAGCCTATTGACCCTTATTATTTCTTGACTATTAATGATATGGTTTGTTTATATTCCTTATAATTTTTTATATATATTTTTTTGCTTGTTCTTATAGGGCGTACACACGGTCGGACTTTGTTCGGACATTTCGACAACAAAATCCTAGGATTTTTTCCGACGGATGTTGGCTCAAACTTGTCTTGCATACACACGGTCACACAAAGTTGTCGGAAAATCCGATCGTTCTGAACGCGGTGGCGTAAAACACGTACGTCGGGACTATAAACGGGGCAGTGGCCAATAGCTTTCATCTCTTTATTTATTCTGAGCATGCGTGGCACTTTGTCCGTCGGATTTGTGTACACACGATCGGAATTTCCGACAACGGATTTTGTTGTCGGAAAATTTTATCTCCTGCTCTCCAACTTTGTGTGTCGGAAAATCCGATGGAAAATGTCCGATGGAGCCCCCACACGGTCGGAATTTCCGACAACACGCTCCGATCGGACATTTTCCATCAGAAATTCCGACCGTGTGTACGGGGCATTAGACTGGTTGACTCAGGATTGGATATTAACCCCCTGAGTCCTACACAACTTGTGACCAATTCCGGGTTGGCTAACAAGTAACAGTCTAGTTACATGGGGCATTTTGATGCATTCACATGCGCTATCTAGCACCCCTTGAGGTAATATTTTTTTATACTCACACCAATAAACCCCCGTACCACCCCCCTTTTCCCTTCACTCACCTGCACATGTTTGCGTCATTTTAGTTGTTTTTTTACACACCTAGACAGCATGCTTTATTTCACTCTTCACCTTCTCCATTTAATTTTCCTCACTTCCTACACCTTCTCACCCCCTCACTATTATTCTTACTCGAGCACAGATAAAGTATTTACCAATACCCATACAGTTTTGAATGACTTATCACCTTATGTTACTAGCTTCTAAAAATACACCATATAAACATGGTTTGGAATTTTTTTCTTTTTGGCTTGAGCCATATACATTATATTTATATATATATATATATATATATATATATATATATATATATATATATATATATATAGGTGATTTTAGTCCCCTAGTGGCCCTTTATTTGTCCACAGAATAAAACTGACTACCTTTTTATGGGCATTTACTTAGTTTGTCTTGCAAATCTTCATCGCAGGTGTGTATTGTGCTTTCCGGCCGGTCGTCTTTTTTGGCGGGCGGTGCCCAAGGGTGTGACCTCTCGTAAGACACGCTGCTTCTCACTACCCTGGTCTGGGTTGTGGTGGCGGTAGAGGTGTCTGGAATCCTCCCTTTGAGGAAGAGGGCAAAGCAACATATCTTTTTAAGGGATCTCCATGTGGGAAGTTTTCTCTTCTATTGGACATACATTATTTGGTAACTATATTATATTGGTGTATTACATGGTAAATGGTAAATGTAGTTATTGTTATATTTTTATAGTAATGGAATTTATACGTGTATATCAATTCTTTTTACGTGTTTTTCCCAGCAGACTGACCCTCTGAAGAAGACCCCAATTATGGGGGTTGAAACGCGTCAGGTTTAATGTTCATGATACAAAGTATTGTTATGAATATATGTCTGCTAATGTATGTTCAGCCCATTTAATATTCAATTTTTAAAGTACTCCCCACTGGAGCTCATTGTTTTATTCTTATGGTATTATTTAATAAAATTGCTATATTTTTTCATACAATACTGACTACATTTGTTACTGTGCTGCCGAAAAACCCCACTGTGGGGAAATTTTTCCTTTTTTGTGCTATTCTAACACTGAACCGCCTCTCTGCCAATCAGGAAGCACGGGTGTAAGATGCATGAGCACTGTTTGCTGCCGCCCCCCCAAACAAATTAGCAAAGGTATGTAGGCATAGGGCACACCCCCTGCTACCCCCATTAAAGGAGAATTGTACAAAAAAATATTGGTTAAACCCACAAGTGTTTTTCACCACTACTTTTTCTTTATACTGGCTTTTGAAATTTACAAATGCAGCAATTTAGAAATTGGATGAAAGGTTTAGCACTGTAAAATAATTTTGATAGCTAAGTAGTGCATTTTATACACAACTATATAGATCAGACCAAAATGAGGGACAAATGAGGAGGAAAGAGGGACGGGGGGGACTTTGTTCCGAATGAGGAACAGTCCCTCAAAATCAGGGACAGTTGGGAGCTGTGCTTATGACTTTCACCTATATTTGCTAGATTTTAGTTGACCAAGTGACCATTCTATTCATTGTCTGCACTGCCTATATCTATACATATAAGGATTAGTACCAGAGTCAGTCGAAATTGTCCAAATTAGGTGGCAGTTATCATCTATAGGTACCTTAGTTGAAAATGGCTAATTCGATTATAGCATGATGTAAATGCTGTATAGCCAGTGATGTTTGAGGATACCCGCTATTTAATCACATTTTGACTTTCTTCATTTTTCTGAATACAAAGGCTTCTTTTTCATTCCGAATATATTAACGGCAGGTGTCACCAACAGTGCACAAAATACTGCTGCAGCAGCTCCCTGTATTATGGTGCTCACAGAATCCCTAGTGCAGTGGTTCTCAACTCCTGTCCTCAGGACCCACTAACAGGCCAGGTTTGCAAGATAACTGAAATACATCACAGGTGATATCATTTGCTGCTCAGTGATTGCAGTATTCTAGTCTGCATCTCCCCAAGGTAATACATAAAACCTGGCCTGTTAGTGGGTCCTGAGGACTGGAGTTGAGAACCAGTGCCCTAGTGGGACTTCCAGAATTTCTACTTTCAGAGTCCCTGTCAGGACTCCCAATTGTACTTGCAGAATCCTTGCCAGGCTTCCAATGGGGCTCAAAGAGAGCTATGATTACTGCTATTAATTATTATTATAGTGACTGCCTTGCTTATTGATGATCCAGATTAACCCGAGTCCCCTCCTGCCTGTCACCTTCCCATGACCGCTACCTGGACCTGACTACTCTTTTGCCTGCCACTTTCCCATGGCCTCTGACTGGGCCCCACAACTCTTCTTGGCTAGCGTAATGTATACAGTCTCCACACCATACTCATTCTGTTCCAGCTAACGCCTTGGTGGGGAAATCCTGAGGGCCATGTCTTGCTTGCAGCTTGCAGAAAAAAAAACAGACCACTAGGGTTTCTCCACCATCAGGAGCGGTAGTAAAGACCAGCTGCCATTTAGACTGTCTGCTGTCCTTTGACCAAATGGGTATTTAAGCTTCATCCTTTGAAGTAGCTAGTGATGTGTCTTATTTTCAGCTATCCTTTGTGAAAAAAAGGATAATATACTTCTTTGCCTTGCTTGTCACTGACCTGGATTGACCTGAATGCCATGACCTGGGGACAGCTTGCAGTGAAGAAAACTGGGACCACTAGAGTTTCTGGGCCATCTTCATCATCAAGAGCTCTGGTGAAGGTCAATTGCCCCTTAGACAGTGCCTTGAGTAAGCCCATGTCACTTTGAGCACTGCAGAAGCTGTGGTGATCAACCCTCCACTGTTCCCTTTCCCGAACACATTTGGTTACTAGCATGGACTTGGGACAGACCTGTTTTGTGATTTTGGATGCATTTATTCACAATCTTTTACCCTTATATAATTCATATATAATTTATTTAGCTGCTAAAATTCGTTAACTTTTTTTTATATATATATATAAAAAAAAAGAAACTTCAGGACTGCATTTAGCAAAAATAAAAATGCAGTTCTAACCAACAACCTTCATCACCTTGAATTTAGCATAAGGTTTGGCTTCTTCATTCTTCTCCCTATAAAATTTTCAAAGTTTGCTTGTTTCCAATCTGAGACCAGGGCTCTCCAGGCTCTCCAGGTTAATATTTTTTAAAACTGTTTTCATGCACTCCCCATTTTTCTGTTACTAGCCGTCGTTCTCCCTGACCTTACATTTCATTCCAACTCTTTTGTTAATGCAGGAACATTATTCTCCCTGCAGCCCTATAACAGATTCTGGCTTTTAAAGCAGAACTTCAATTCAATGCATGCTCTGTTCTCTTTGCAGATAATGGACAGCTATTCATATATACACACAGTCATTTCCCCAATACAGAAAGAAATAAAAACGACTCTTACACTTCAAAGAAGCGTTATAATCTGTTCACATTACCTGGACATGTTCTATTCAGAAATCAAACAGCAAAGTAGAAATATAAATTCAGGGCCTCCTGGCATTAGCCAGAGTAACATGCTGACCTCATTGTGCACTGTATATTTAATAAAGGCAGGGATTGAGAATTTTATGAAAATTTGAATCTAATTTTTTATTTCCATTTAGCTGTGTGGACCAAATGTATGTGCATATAAACATACAAAAAAAGGTAGTTTACAAAAATGAACTACTGCATGTGAGATCAGTTGTGAGTAGAGGCTATAATATATATCATGCAGCATTCTTAAAGGAGAACCAAATCAGTAAAATCCCTTTAATCTTTAAAGAAGAATTCCAGGTATGGATATTTTTACATAGTTACATTGGTCTAGCTTGGACCAAAATAACTGTGAATATACCATACATTTGGGATCCTCTAGAAGCTAGAAATCGTCGTAGTAGACACCACTACTTCAGTGATCTCCACTAGCTTGCAGGTCTCGTGCGAAGCAGATACTCTGGTGTACTTTTCTCAATAAATGCAAAACTTTCTCTGATTGGGTGAGGTGGGGAGGCAGGGTGACGACATCACACTCTCCATCTCATCCAATCAGAGAATGCTTTGCATTTATTGAGAACATAACCCTACAGAACAGACAGTTCACAGTTCACATGGGCTTTGCTAATTAAAGAAGAACTGCAGTCCGCTCACATAATGTGTAATAAAAACATCTTTGCCATTCTGAAGCTTCTCTCCAACCACTTTGCATATTTTATATATACTGTGATTCTGTACTTGCCAAATATGCCGCAGAAAGCTCCCTCCACTGAGTCTGGCTGCAACCATTTTAACTGTGGGCAGCTGAAGCTGCTGCCTGTTCACTTCCTGGATTTACACAGACAAACAGAGGCACATCTCCAGCTTTGCAGCTCTCATTGGCAAACTCTCATGAGAGTGAAAGGGAGAGCTGTGCATAATGTCATAAGCCTAGGCTTTTTACCAGACATGAAACAGGAATTGGGCTGTATAAGGTATTTACTGGCAGAAAAAATGTTTTACTATCCAAAGTTAAAACAACAAGGGCAGAAGATTTAATAAATGGAAAGATGAAAAAATAACTGAAGTTTTCTTTAACTGCAATCAGGAAACAGGAACTTTTATTATAGAGAAAAGACATTGAGTTTAACCATAGATGCAACTAAAAATTTATAAACACTGCCATCTACTGGCTGAAGAATATATCTGTAGTTGTTGTACATGACCAATGTATTTACAACTACTCCTCATATCCTTATATTAGTCCCATCTCAGTTCTATAAATGTGTTTTTTGTAAACGATTTTGTCAAAGCTTCTGATCCACTTTTGTTTCTCATGGTTTGGAAATCATTGCATCTCATCCCATGAATCTGGCTCTGGTTTTAATGCTACGCGAGCAACATAGGACAGACAATTGGTTAGGATGTTTTTATTGCTTCTGGCGAATTTCCTAATTGAAGCCTCTTTGGTTTGTTCTTTTACAGGATTTGGATTGTCTGCATTAATTTCTATTATTGTTGCTTAACTTCATGTGACACTGATGTAGAATTTCCCTCAGTTTGAAGTGTTTGTGTTAGTCCATGAAATTTTGAACACGCTGAAGTTTTATCGACAATTACACTTCTGCTGATGGTTACCTTGTTTGTGTCTTGTAGAATTCTGTATATTCATGTAAATTGTCTGTTCGCAATAAACTAAGCAGTTTGCCAAACGTGTTGCTTACTTGAGCCTAATACTATTCAAGCTTCTCTGGTACTTCACTTTTGTTGTGTAACAAATATAGCATAGTATACCTGGAGTAATCATCTATAAAAGTGAGAAAATCTTCTCACTTTTATAGAAACTTCCTCTTCTTTCCTGGAGTCAATTTTTCCATTGGACCGCAAAGATCTGAATGAATTAAGTCCTGAGGCTTCTTAGCTCTGCTGTTATTCTGCTTTGGAAAGGCTTTTCTTCTCATTTCTCCTTCTATACAGCTAGTGCATTTCATTGTTTGATCACATGGACTAATTTGTATCCCAATTGCGTGGTCATTCTTAGTTATTTTTCCTTATTATGTCAGGGCTTCTGTGCCCAAGTTATCTATGCCATGTGTGAATGCAGTTTGAATTTTTTTCCTCCTTGGCAGTATTAAGCACCACATTGCAGTTCAGCTGATACAGTTTATCTGTAATTTTAGCTTTTGCAAGTAAGATATCCCCTTTTGTGATGGCACAACTGTCATCTTGAAAGGTCACTGCATTGCCTTGTTTTGTGAGCTTCTTCACTGACAAAAGATTAGTTTCAAAAGCAGGGACATAGAGGACATTTTTCACAGGTATCTTTCTGGGGACACTCTAAGAATCTACTGGATGAAGAATGCATTTGTAGTTTTTGTACAAAAATACATGAACAATGTATTCCAACGCAAAGCTATCTCTGCATGGCCACTGTGCTGAGAGGCTGACCTGTGCAAGGCAGCTGCTCAGCATGAGATCTGAGAGCTAGTGGAGATCACTGTAGTAGCAGTGTTTACTATGGTGATTTCCAGCTTCTAGAGGGATCCCACAGGTATAATATATGCAAAGTTACATTGCTACAAGCTGGACTAATGTAACTATGTTAAAATATCTATACCTGGAATTTTTCTTTAACATGCTAATATAGTTTTAAAAGTTGTCTTCTACCATAAGTTCCTTGTTCAGGAATTTCCTATTATGGGCTGATAACTTTCTCCCAACTGTGCTACTGCATTCTCACCATGTCACAATGTAGCCTAAAATGCTAGCATACATTGATTTGATTGTAGCCGTATTAGTGCAATTGTGACAGAGAAAATTGAGTACTGTCCGTGATACTTTTTTTATTTGCACTAACATACAATTTTTCAGGACAAGCTTTCGGGGTATGTCCCCTTCTTCAAGGTCCAAGCAGTACTGATTCACAAATTTTTAAGCAGCATGTTAAAGAAAAAAAAAAAAAAAAGGGAAAAACAAAACACATACAAATCAAAGGTAATAAAGATAGCAGCAGAGTTAGTGAGATAAGGCAGAGGAGAGAGCTATAGAATGCAGGGGGGATACTAGTCACAGAGGGGTCGTAAAACTTTAGCATAATGTGTAATTAAACCAATATCTAAATTCAGGCCGTTATTTTTCGTGTCAGAAAGAAGTATCATTCTTAGTTCAAACGTTTTCCTTTCCTGGATAGTTCTGAAATTCCCTTTAAGAACTAAAACATTGAGGTCTTCTATAGTGTGGTCCGGCTGTGAGAAATGATGTCCCACAGGTGTGCATAAACTGTCTTCTTTATGTTCTTTGATGGTATGTCTGTGCAAATTCATCCTCGCTTGCAACTTCTGTCCTGTTTCACCAACATAAGATCCTTTGCTGCACCTTTTGCATTGGATGAGGTACACAACATTACTGGAGGTACAGCTGTAAGATCCCATGATCTGTAAAGTCAGCATTTACACCAGGGATACCTTGGGATTCTGGTATCCCTGGAGTAAATGCTGACTTTACAGAAAATGTGGATATAAAAGAGGAACTCGGAATCATAAATTTGTCAAATCATCAACTTTCTACACCAGAAAGAACAATCCTCTCCAAAGGCCTCACATTCTGCCCAACCACCAAATTGGATAATTTACAGGTATGGTCAGATATGGAGGAATTCTTTAGGAGACTAAGGCTCAAAGAATATTTTCACAGTAAGGAAAGGAATCCTAGGACAATAGGAGGTGACAAAAAGAAAAAGAACAGCAACTACACACCTCCACAAGGACGCAACCCCAAACTGGATACCTATATTGACAGCTTCAGGCTGCGAGTTACATCCCTGATATCCACCCAGCAAAAGAAAATATTATACAACCTTTCACCACTGGAGCGAAGAGCTGTACATGATCTGCGCAATAATCAGGCCATAACCATTAAACCAGCAGATAAAGGGGGAGCAGTCGTTGTGATGGATACAGACAAATATATACAAGAGGGCCAGAGGCAGCTGGCAAATACTACTTACTACAAAAAACTGGATTATGATCCCACCCAGGATTTTACTAAGCAATTAAAAGGTCTCATTGCGACAATACCAAGCCACCTACATTCAGAACTCATCAATGCGATTCCGGATAATCCAGAAATTGGAGACTTCTACATGCTGCCCAAGATTCACAAGCCAGGAAATCCAGGCAGACCCATTATAACAGGTATGAATACACTTACCGAACATATCTCAGGGCTTGTAGAAAACATGTTAAAATCTTTAGTCATGAACACTGCGAGTTTCCTGCAAGACACCACTGATTTTCTGAACAAGCTTAACAATATACAACAATTACCACCTAATACACTTCTAGTCAATATGGATGTAGAATCTCTGTACAGTAACATCCCTCACAAGGATGGGTTGGCGGCATGTCACAGATTCTTATCATCCTCACCAAACCACAAATACACGGCTGAGGATGTGACACAGCTCATTGAATATATTCTTACACACAACTACTTCGCTTTCAATAATGACATCTATCTCCAGTGTATGGGTACTGCTATGGGAAGCAAAATGGCACCCCAATATGCAAACTTATTTATGGCTGACCTGGAGGATAAATTCCTGAACAGTATACAACAAAAGCCATACAGATATTATCGCTATATTGATGATATAGTCATGATATGGACTGAAGGTGAAGAAAATCTAAACCAATTCTTCTCATTGATCAACACTTTTCACCCATCTATCAAACTAAAAATGGACTATTCGAAAACACTTGTCAACTTCCTGGACAATACAGTATACATCAGGGATGACAAGCTTCACACGTCGATATACAGAAAACCTACTGACCGATGCAGCTATCTTCATAGTTCCAGTTTTCACCCCCAACACACTAAACGGGCCATCATACACAGCCAGGCCATCAGATACCATCAAATTTGTTCAGACCCAGAAGACAGAGATAAACATCTCAGAACACTGGCAGACTCCTTCCATAAGAAAGGTTACAAAGAAAAAAACATCAACAAAAGCATAAACACAGCCTTGAAAACCCAAAGAGAAAATCTCCTCCAATACACAGAGAAAAAAACAAATAACCGAGTACCTCTAGTCACCACATACAACCCAGCACTTGAAGGGATCAAAAAGATAATCAAAGATTTACAACCCATTATAACAGAGGATGAAACTCTAAAAGGAATATTCCAACAACCCCCATTATTGGCTTTCAGACAACCACCCAACCTCAGACACAAACTAATCAGCAGGAAACTTCACTCTGATTATGAAGTCACAAATAATGGAAGCAAACCCTGCAATAAAAAACACTGCAAACTATGCAACCAGATAAATCTATCCAAAAGTGTTACACACACAAATGGGACCTTCAATATCATGGGATCTTATAGCTGTACCTCCAGTAATGTTGTGTACCTCATCCAATGCAAAAGGTGCAGCAAAGGATCTTATGTTGGTGAAACAGGACAGAAGTTGCAAGCGAGGATGAATTTGCACAGACATACCATCAAAGAACATAAAGAAGACAGTTTATGCACACCTGTGGGACATCATTTCTCACAGCCGGACCACACTATAGAAGACCTCAATGTTTTAGCTCTTAAAGGGAATTTCAGAACTATCCAGGAAAGGAAAACGTTTGAACTAAGAATGATACTTCTTTTTGACATGAAATATAATGGCCTGAATTTAGTTTCCTTACACATTATGCTAAAGGTTTACGACCCCTCTGTGACTAGTATCCCCCCTGCATTCTATAGCTCTCTCTAACGCTGCTGCTATCTTTATTACCATTGATTTGTATGTGTTTTGTTTTTCCTTTTTTTTTTTTCTTTTTTTTTTTTTTCTTTAACATGCTGCTTAAAAATGTGTGAATCAGTACTGCTTGGACCTTGAAGAAGGGGACATACCCCAAAAGCTTGTCCTGAAAAATTGTATGTTAGTGCAAATAAAAAAAGTATCATGGACAGTACTCAATTTTCTCTAGCATACATTGCATAGGCATAGTCTAGCTCTGTACAATGGTCCACAGCAATGATGTGCATCTGCTGATACCTTGTTCAAGGAGCCAACACTCTGCCTCTGTCTCCCAAATGTTTAAGGCCATGTAAACTGGAGGTGGCTGAAAAAGCCTAGTGGAGATCAGCAGCACTGGGGTGTCATAAAGGATATTAAAGTGGAGGTCCATCCTGAAAAAAAAAATGCACAAAAAAAACCTAAAAAAATGGAGGAAAAATTTTTTTTTTTACTTACGTGAAATGGCTGTTGCTAGGCAGTCTTCCTAATCTGCCTCTTCCTACACCGCGGTGATCTTCAGTCTTCTGCTCCCCACGTTGTCTTCTGGGGAATGGGGTGCGGTGTGTTATGGGAACTGTGTGTGTCCCACAACACATCGCGTCCCATTCACAAAGCGATGCGCCGCTCGCGCGTGCGCAGTAGGAAACTGGCAGTGCAGCCGTAAGCCTGTTTCCCTTACTTAGGATGGCGGTGCCGGGACTCGAGAGCCGAGCGACGGGTCGGCCTTGGGCGACCGACATCACGGGCACCCAGGACAGGTAAGTCTACTTATTTAAAGTCAGCAGCTACAATGTTTGTAGTTGCTGACTTTAACAAAAAAATTTAGCTGGCCGGAATCCCGCTTTAAAGAAACATTAAAAATTGTTGTGAAAAAGCCATAGCAATTGAAAATTGTTTATGTTACACACCACTTCAGCAAACTAAATGTCTTCCAGTAAGGGGTTACTTTAATGGTATGAATGTATTTTTATTGTGTTGTCATGTAAGAAACATAGTAACATTAATAATGTTATTGCTAGACATAAAAACAATCAAAGACACAAATGGCATGGCCTTGAAAGTGTGCCATATTTAGGAATTCATTAGACACACATATTAGACTCTGGTTGACAATACTACAATAGGGCTGGTGATGACAAACTCGTGAGCAAAGAAAATGTACCAGCATGATAAGATGATTTTCCACAGTAAGAGGAAGGAAGGAAGCTGTTAAAACACTTAACACAAACAAGAAAGGAGTTTTAAGAGTAATCTGGTAAAGCATATTTGGATACTTCAATCACTCTTTTCTCACCAATGATAACCTCCATAATTAAAGACCTCTAAACCTCCGAAAGATGTTTGGACAAATGTAAAAAGCTAATTGCTACAATTTAAATGTTATCCAAAGGCATCCTTCTAGTGTTAGACCCTTTGTATTGGATATTATAAGGCAAAATTGAATGTAAAACGGAACTGAAAATCATATAGTTTGCTAAATTACTTTGTATTTAGTAGTCGTGTTCCTTTTCTTTTAGAAAATATTTTACAGTTGATCTCCTGCAGCCTCTTTTGCAGCCAATGAATACCTCCCAGCTGTGGTTGCGTCTCATTGCTCAGTGCGGGTTCCTCGGTAGTGACAATGGTGGAACGTATCCATGCAATAAGTATTGGCATCGAACCTCCACTGAAAGCACATGTGATAGGGTGACAGCGGAAGAACAATTGGGAGATGGGGACAAAGCGTTATCTCCCTAAAACAGTAATGCCTGAACAGGGACCCTAATATGGTTCTAAAGCCTAAAGGTTTTTTTGTACCTTAATGCATTCTATGCATTAAGGTAAAAAAACCTTCTGTGTTACCAAATCTCCTCCAGCCCCCCTTATACTAACCTGAGCCCATTCCTGGTCCAGTGCTGTGTATGATAGCAATGGCTCTCTCTGCTCTTTCCCTCCTCACTGAGAAGATTGATAGCAGCAGGAGCCATTGCCTCTTGCTGCTCTCAATAAAAATCTGTGAAGGGAAAGGGGGCGGGGCCGAGCCACCCTATCTGTGTCAATAGACGCAGCCAGAGCAGCTCTGGAGCAAGCCTGCACTAGTGCCCCCATTTGTGTCCCATTGCGGAAATTTCCCTTCACTTCCTGTCCCATAGCCAAACAGCAAGTAAGAGGAAAGCCCTACAAATTAAGGGAATCCCTTGGGGACACCAGGTCACCACAACTAGTGTCCCCAATGGAAGATTTGCCTTCTATTATTTTTTTGTGGACAGCCCAAAATGTGGATTTTCTTTTACTTTCACTTTCAATGACAATGGCTAACATGACAAATATAGAGGATGAATCTCCCTAACAGGGGCACAGACAGCAATAACAAATGACTGGCGTTCTAATCCCTTTGCACTCTATCCAAAACTAAAGAAAAAGTTTTGCCTTTAGTTGCATTTTACCCTTATATAAGATTTTACTGTTTGGGTGTACATCTACATTAAGGAGTACTATGTTAGTCATGGTAATGATCTCTTTTTAATATCATTTATAATTATTAAATATTGCAAATTAATATTTCATATTTAACAGTTGCAGCTAGCAGTGTGCGATGAGTGAAGCAAAAACAGACCTTCCACCTCTGACTGCTAGCAAAGAGATAAAAAAAAGGATTCATTCTGCCAGAAAGCAAAAATGTACTGCTGGGCTTGCATATTAGATTGCATAGCATGCTTTTTAAACAGTCATGAATGTATCCTGCAATTTGTCCTGTAATTCCAATATTTATATTCTCGCAAGGACAGAATACAAAGATAAATCTCTCAAAAAATACATGGTAAGCAATAAAACCCTAACAAAGATTTCTTATCCTTTCATTCAATGTAGAAAAATAAAAAGTTTTGACTGGGTTTAGGCTTTTATTGAGATACATTTATTTCGGCATGCAAAAAAAAAAAATCTCTGCATACTGTAAGGGCATTATTTTTTCTTCTGAACTATGAGGCACTCTTAGGCCATATTTGAATTGGCAAATAATCTCCATAATTACCAGCAAAAAATATATATATACTGTTTGAGAAACACTTAAAGTGGAGTTCCACCCCCCCCCCCCCCCCCAAAAAAAAAGAGAGTAATGTGCTTTAAAAAAATGTAAAAAAAACATTTGGAGAAAAATTTTTTTTTTTACTCACCTCTAAATGGCTGTTGCTAGGGGGTCCCTCATAGTCTGCCTCCTTCGGTGCCTGGGCTGATGACATCACTTCCCTCGGCGCAGGAAGGGAGATCGCCTCTCCCCCCTACCTCTTGTCATTCATCTGGGACACGTGACCGGTCCCAGATGATTACGGGGCCAGTGACGGCGAGCAGCACGGCTCGCGCATGTGCAGTGGGTGCCCGGCTGTGAAGCCACAGCCGGGTGCCCACAGTTAAAATGCCGACGCCGCCGAGCGGAGGGGGGGACGAGCGGGGCTTCGATCCCCCGCATCGCTGGACCCTGGGACAGGTAAGTGTCCGATTGAAAGTCAGCAGCTGCAGTATTTTTTTTTTTAAATGGGAACCCCACTTTAAAGTGGAGCTTGCAGTAAAACTTCCTGTAAAAATCAATTGTTGATAGTGTGGCCAACAGGTACTTGCAAACAAAAAAGTAGATTTTATACTTACCCTACCTACATCTTTTACCCGTGGCACCTAAGTGAGAATGAAAGTGGTATTAAATGCAAAACCAAAAATGAATTATATTGCAGCTTACCAATCATTAGATGTGGTGGATGCATTTGTTTTCTTTTCTTTGGCTTTTTCCCTCTGTTTTCACTTGGTGGTCTGGCCAGTAACATACTTCTTGTATTAGTGAGACACAACTCTGGATGAATGAGAAAAAAAGGCACAGCAGACAGCAGCATTGTCAGTCTGGGGGAAGGGGACGTGTTAAATGTATTATATATTTTTTTATAACTTTCTCCTTAATAAAATATTTTTTTTGTTAAAACGCATACAATGGCAGGGTACAGCAAAATTAAACATTCAAAGATGGAGTAGAGCACAATAACAGTACATGCCATACAGCAGTGATCCAAGAGATATCCAAAGAAAAGGCCAATGGCATTCTAACTAGGGAATTGAGCACAATGGGAAAATAAAACCACATATCATTATCAGTACAAAATCTAGGATTGAAAGAACACCTATATAGAAAAAAAATCAAAGCATGACTGTCACTGTAGAAATGTACATACAAGTAGGGAAAATAATTATTTGATCTCCTGCAGTTTTTGTAAGGTTGCCCACTTACAAAAAATGAAGGAGCTATAATTTTTATCATAGGTGTATTTTAAATGATAGAGACAGAATATCAACCAAAAATCCTGAAACAACACACAAGACAAATGTTATAAATTGAGTTGCAGCTCAGTGAGTAATATAAGTATTTGATCCGCTACCAACCAACAATAATTCTGGCTCCCACAGACTGGCTATATTATGTGTTCATGTGGTACACAGATTAGCCCTGTATTGTACAGAACTGTATCTTGGATGAGAACCTTCTTCCCTCACACTGAAGATGGTCATGGATGGGTTCTCTAGCATGACCCAAAACATACTGCCAAAGCAACAAAGGAGTGGCTCAAGAAGAAGTACTTTAAAGTGGATGTAAACTGCATTAATTAAATTTGACCTAGGTACAGCTATCTGTAGTGTTTACTTATCTCTCTCCAAAGCCCTAAGTCCCATGTCTTGCTGCTACTCGGTTCTTCTGTTATCAGCATGATAACTTCTGACAAGTTCACCGACAACCGAGATAAAACCAGCCTGACATTTGTGTCGGGGATGGTGCATAGGAAAAGATTAGCAGAGAGCTGGTCTATTTACAGTACAGCTCTGCACATTTCTTCCTTCCTCTGCCTACAGGGGATATAAAAAGTCTACACACTCCTGTTAAAATGTCAGGTTTCTGTGATGTAAAAAAATAAGACAAAGATAAATCATTTCAGAACTTTTTTCACCTTTAATATGACCTATAAACGGTACAACTCAATTAAACAGCAAACTGAAATCTTTTAGGTGGAGGGAAGTAAAAATAAAAAATAAAATAATATGGTTGCATAAGTGTGCACACCCTTAAACTAATACTTAGTTAAAGCATCTTTTGATTTTATTACAGCACTCAGTCTTTTTGGGTATGAGTCTATCAGCATGGCCACTCTTCTTTGCAAAAACACTCCAAATCTGTCAGATTGCGCATCTCCTGTGCACAGCCCTCCTCAGATCACCCCACAGATTTAATATTGGATTCAGGTCTGGGCTCTGGCTGGGCCATTCCAAATTTTTAATCTTCTTCTGTTAAAGCCATTCCTTTGTAGATTTGGATGTATGCTTTGGGTCGTTGTGATGCTGAAAGATGAAGTTCCTCTTCATATTCAGCTTTCTAGCAGAAGCCTGAAGGTTTTGTGCCAATATTGACTGGTATTTGGAACTGTTCATAATTCCCTCTACCTTGACTAAGGCCCCTGTTTCAGCTGAAGAAAAACAGCCCCAAAGCATGATCCCGCCACCACCATGCTTCACGATGGGTATGGTGTTCTTTTGGTGATGTGCAGTGTTGTTTCTGCACCAAACATATCTTTTGGAATTATGGCCAAAAAGTTCAACCTTGGTTTCATCAGACCATAACACATTTTCCCACATGCTTTTGGGAGACTTGAGATGTGTTTTTGCAAAATTTAGCCGGGCTCGGATGTTTTTCTTCATAAGAAAAGACTTCCATCTTGCCACTCTACCCCATAGCCCAGACATATAAAGAATACTGAAATAAATGGCTTAATATTGTATAAAAAGCCTTCAATAATGATGTTTTCTCGTGAGACGAATTTTGAAATTATTTCTGCTTGAGTCAGCTTAAATCAAACTGTGTGTTTTATTGTATACACATAAACTTGGAAAATACTTACAAAAATAGTACATTCATATTCAGAATTAGTGTTGTTTCATATATGCAAAAAATGTTCAAATATAGTTCATTTGTTTTAAAGATCTGAAAAGAGTTCTTAAAATCATTAGACCATGTGCTTCCTTTGTAAAAGCTCTTCAAAGATGGCCGATTAACTTCTTGTGTCCTGGAAGGAATTCTGTGTGTCTTGAATAGGTGTATGTGGCTTGGAACAGGAGATGTAAGCAAAGAGCAGAAGATGTAACAGAGAGACAGAAGACTGGTTCTTCTTCTGAATATATGAACTCAGTCTTTCAAATTCGCGCCCAAACACAAATCCCTCCCATACACTCCCCTTTCTCCTCCTTCCTAAGAGTGGGGGCTAACAGAGAGCAACATCTGGCCTACTTTACCAAACCTTTTAAACATGAAACCAGATATATGTGTGAGAGAGACTATAAGACCACTTAAAACATAAACGCATAAATCAAACAGAGTATTGGTTACATAGGAAGATTTTCAACCCATACATATATTATTTACAAAATCCATCAAATTCTGACAGGGTCTTGACCTGCATTTTCAGTCAATGAGTCGCCATCTGAATATCATTAGCTCAAAGTCCTATCATTCACACAATTATGGAAAATGCATATTCTTTTAAATAAAGCCAATTAAAATTTAGATATTAAGAATATAACATTAGCCTCTGAAATATGAATAACAATCATATTTTATCCATACATAGCATTCATGTCTCATTCATACTGACTTTGATCCAATAACTCCAAATGTATTTCCATCACCAACCGAGTTTGCAATACCAAAACCCATCTTTCTCTTAAGCTTATTTTGCAATAAATCATCTCCTTTCTTGATTTCATTTCTAATTCGATAATATAATTTTTTCATTCTAAACATCAAACATAACTGGAATATAATGAATAACATAATAATAATAAAAAGAATAACTATAGGATGTGATAAAATATTTCCTGCTGCTGAGGTTATTGAAGTTTTTCCCCAAATTGATACACTATTACTGAATACGCAATTACTTCCTGAAAATTCTGACCATTGATGAGATATCTCTTGCAAATTACCTTGTTCATGTTTAAACAATATTTCTGCATTCTGAAGTTCCTTAGCCAAAGCTATCAATAAACCTTTATCCTTATGAATTACATTTGCCCATTCTTCCCAAGGAAATTCATCTATCTGAGATATATTATATTGTGTGGGAAGAGCACTTATATTTTTCATAAGCATATTTGTTAAATTTGTTCTAAACCCATTAATACTTATTGCTACAATGTCTCCTTCTATACAATACAAGCCTTGATTTAGGTTTTCTGTATTTGTACAAGAAGAGAAAAAAGTTTTAACCCTTTCTGTATCTGACATGATCTGGAAACAAACCTTCTTTTTATCTACACGAGTAATTAATTCAGAAATTGTTTCAACTTTTTCTATTCTTGCTGAACACAATATATGATTATGATAACAAGAATGAAAAATACTTTTATCTTGATTAGGTAAACAAATAACTTTAGACTGAAATTGTAAACATGATGACAAATCTAATTGTTCTAATTCAGAATTTTCATTGTTAAATGCAAAATCTGTATACTGTAATTTATAATACAATAATTGTGTATTGCTGATGGGTAGTCCCAAGACAGTGATTGGAACCAAAATTTGTTCTTGTCCTGCTATTGGAATCATAGAAGAACTATAACAAACATCCTGTTTACATCCTATCCATTTATTTACCCATAAATCTGTATGATTTATAGCATATACATATTCTCTGGGTAAATTCTGTAAAATACCAAGAGGGGTTATTCCACTCTGAAATGCTTGTGCAATTATTTTAAAATTAGTGAAATATTCAGTCTGGATCTCTAAACATGCTCTGGCAATATGAGAATGTTGTTCACTTAACATTAAATCCAGAGTAATATTTTGAAGATGTAAAATAGATGGACCCATTATATTAGCTGTTTTAATAACCATATTTTCTAAAATTTCATTTAAATTTCTCTGTATTTTAATCCCATTACTACCCACTAAACCAGCTGTCTCAAGATCAGACTTTAAAGTATTAATGTCCATACTATTAGTAATACTCCCAATTGTGCCAATCCCTCCTAAAATACCTTCAACAATACCACGCTTATTTCTGTTATGATTTCTACTATTAATTCCAAACCATCTTTCAATACCCAATTCCATATTAACCAAATGTCCTTGACATTGTGGAAACCTTGTAGAAATTTTCCATGCTGAAACATTAAAGTTCCACAATATAATGACAAACTTTCCCTCTCTCAAAAGAGTTCTGGATTGGAAATGGTTAATCTGAAATGGATTTGCTGAGACACTTTTCTTACCAACACATGGAGTTTTCCTAGGAGACATTACAACAACACTTGCCTTTGCACATTTCACCGGATAATTTCCTATTGATATGCAACATTCATATATACCAGTATCATTCAAAGATACTCTCATTTGTTGATAAACAAATGTACTATTGATCCAATTCACACTACCATAAATTCCTTTATGAATTATCATAGTAGAACTATGAAGAAAACTTCCCAAAAATTCATCGTTCCTTTTCCAAGTTACCAATGAATCTTGAGGTACATATATTTTTGTTTTACATATCAAATGCAAACTCTCATTATCTTCCAAAATATTTAAAGATTGTTACCTTTTACAAATACTGACCAAAAACTCCTTCCCAATATATTATATTCAAAAGTTCCGGGTTCTGTTGTTTAACCTATAAAATCCCAGCTTTTTAACAAAATTTGTTTTGGATTCTATTTTAACGTTTACCTCAACATTATTACTACGAATTAAATATAATTCCATACAGCAATCATATCCCTGTCCTACAAATACATATCCATACAATTCTTCAGCTGTATTGTTATCAACGTATCTAGAATTATATTCTGTCATTTGTATTAAGATCAATATCTTTATCACTCTTGTCCTCTGTATTAATATCAATGTCTTTATCACTTTTATCATCTATATTGATATCAGTATCTAGATCTCTTTTGTCTCTGAATAATGTAATGACTTTGTTGTGTAATTCTTCAATCCTGTTAACCTCTGCATAGCTGGAACAGTTTGTGATATATTTTACCACAGATAAAATTGTCACTAGGGAAAAGATGAATCCTGTGATGATGATAAATCTTCTCTCTTTAACACTTTCTTTGTTGAACTGACATCTTTCTTCTTTTTCTGGAATCCATGATTCCTCCAGGTTAATGAAATATAATTCATTCCTAGGAAAAATAAAAGCAGCATCATTTATCTTAGAATGTTACATTTGTTATACCCACATTTTTATTTATCCATGCTTTTTCACTAAATTGAGAAATCCTTGAACTAATACCATTGTCCCTTGAACTTTCAAGATGTCAAATGGACCTTCCCAATTACTTTGCCATGGTCCACTTCTCCTGAAACTTTAATTCCGCCTGTGACATGTATCTCACCATCTCTGGGTGTGACCTTACACATGGCAACTCTTTGATCACCATATTTCTTTCTGTATAAACTTGTGCTAACAGCATCTAATTTTTGATTTAAATAAATCTTTTTGTTCTTAATTATCAATCTTGATAAACCATTTATCTCGAATAAAAGATAATTTTGGTTTTAATAATAAAATAACAAAATGTTACAAGAATCAGATATGTGTGTGTGGATGTAACAGCAATTCTCATGCTGTCTATGTGTCTTGTGTATACTGGAGTGAATATCTGTTGCAGCATCTGCTGGAGTGCATGTCTGCCAAAAAACTCTGTTACAGGCATTCTACTCCTAAAAAAAACAAACCCCCTCCTTTCTTATTCAGAAAGGTTTTTTTTGTCTTGTAGTCTCACAGATGCAGACTCTCAATGAGTAGTCCCCCCCTCCTTTTTAAAAAGGTGGGTGTCACTACACTCTCAAATTCCTAAGGTTGGGGCTATGAGCTCTGTGAGTAACCATTTAACTTATACAATCTACAAGTTTCTTTAAACTTCTAAAACAAATACTACATATCAGTATATATACAAATTGTCTCTTAATAATCTCTTAAACAAGGAATATTGTAAAATAAGGAAATTATGATCTTTTAACTCAAACTTAAAAATGTGTGGAAGGACTATTTTTTTCATACAAGTAACTGCATATAACACAATTCTGTTCAAATTGTCCTGTATCATCTATAACCAATACACTCTTATGCAAAAGGAGCACAAAATACCAAAAAGAAATATCATTTTCTGAATGACATTCAATACCTTTAAATAACATCCTAATATCCCTTCTCAAATCACAAGCATTGCAGTAAAATACACTTCAGAGGGACACTAACAATCCTTTCTATGTACTGCCAACCACACGTTCACTGTGAAACACAAGTGACAAAGTAAATTCTTCCTGTCATTAATTCAAATCAAGAATACTTTGTAAATGAAAAAAACTGTACCTGCAAACTGTGAATGATATGATACATGAAATCTCTGTCCTATTCCCAAGATTTTACACATTACCTGCATGATTTTACATATAAATGGAATCCTCTGTCACTACTGAGGTTTGCTAGTATACCCCAAACTAGAAAAACATTATTAATCCATATCCTGTCAGTAATTAAAATATCTTTGTACACAGATTAGACAATATTTAATTACTCTGTCTACCGTCTCTTCCATTTTGTCCCAATAGAATTTCTCTTTAAGAATTTCAAGCAATTTTTGCTTACCAATGTGATCTAAACTGTCATAATTAAATTTAGTGAATTCCACCTGTAGGTGTTGTGGTACATTAAAATATAGAAAATCCATCTAAGTCATGATATTAGATCCAGTTATCATTAACCAAAATTTAGATCTTATATCACCCGATGAGGACTCAAAAGATTGATTCAACTTTTAATCCTCTGAAAACGAAGGAAAATCTTATATTTGTTTTTTCCACAACATAATTTTGACCATATTCAGGTTAAAATCACTAATTCTCCATACAAATCTGCATCCTTTGCTAATTGAGTACAAAGCTGTTAATTACCCCCTTATCAGATGAACTAAACCTCTCAATGTTCCATCTGAACAAAAAATAAAAAATTAAAATCATAATAATCATAACTGGGAAAAATTAATAAAAAATTAATAATCCAAAGGATTATCCTTGAAAATACTAAAAATATATCAAATAAAAACCAAATCTCTGAACCCCAAATCATAACCTTATTATCCATAGCAAAGAATCAATAACCAGAAAATCCTTACCATCCATGCAGTTCATTTAAGGACTGCTAACATTTTTTTTCACAGTGTTATATGATACATAGTGATACCTTTCCTGTCTTAATGGACTATTTGCAGTTTGCAAAGGGATGGTGAACCCGCGCAGTGGACATAAAGACTTAATTGGTAAAGTTTGGAACTGCTGCCTCCCAACAGGCAGTCACCCTAAAATGGGGACAGCTGAGATATATTAGAAATGATAGAAGGGTTTGGCGCTGTTCCTATTTAGTTTCCTACCTCCATATAGGTTACTAGATTAAAATAAATTCTTAGGTGCACCGTGCATATATCAAATATTAAATACAAATTAACAATATGAATTCCCAAGTATACCGTGCATGTGTCAATTAAATATTCTGTTGCAATATTGTGCAATCATAGGTGATACATAGACATAACTTAAATGCTTACATATGTAATATTGCTAGGGAGGGAAGAAAGGGGGGGGGGGGTAAAAGTGTGAGTACCCTTTCATTTTGTGTAATAAAACTTTTTTAAAGCAATTTTACGCTATGGGCACTCCCTCTCTTTTTATATATGATATACCACGATCCTGAGCCCGCCAGCGATCGCTGTACAGTGGCGATAAAACTGTAACTGCCTACTACCCCCGCAGGGGTGAAGTGATCTGGTGAGTGGCTGCATTTTCAGAGCAAAGAGATATTATAAGTGAAGGATTATCACCACAGCACAAGAATATGACACAAGAGACTTACTAAAGAATTTTGAAGCACGTTTGCACTTTTATCTTGTCACTGTTGCCTTTTGGATTGCACCAGCACATTTGCACTTTATTTTGTTATTGTAATTTTCCTTAGGAACAGATTTCCTACACCCCTCTCCACCTCCCTATCTCACTCCCTTCTCCCTCCCCCCCCCCTTTCCTCCTCCCCCCCCCCCTTTCTTCCCTCCCTAGCAATATTACATATGTAAGCATTTAAGTTATGTCTATGTATCACCTATGATTGCACAATATTGCAACAGAATATTTAATTGACACATGCACGGTATACTTGGGAATTCATATTGTTAATTTGTATTTAATATTTGATATATGCACGGTGCACCTAAGAATTTATTTTAATCTAGTAACCTATATGGAGGTAGGAAACTAAATAGGAACAGCGCCAAACCCTTCTATCATTTCTAATATATTTGCAGTTTGCAATCTTTGCATTTGGGTCTTAAAAGGGAAATTAGTTTGATTATTATGGCCTCTATATCTCAAATTACTACACCATCGCACAGAATACACTTCATAGCGCCTTGGCATCATTTTCGGATAATACAACCTCTTTTGTATATCATTATTATTAGCCATCACACAAAACCTAGCTATGTGACCCTCTCTTTTGCAAACTAAACATTTAAGAGTTGTTTTTTTTGCATATACCTTTCTTGAGTATATGGCGATGAAAATTTACATTTCTGTTGAATATTACTATTATTCAAATCAACAGACTTCACGCTTTCATTGTCTGAGGAAATATTAACCTCCTCAAATGACTCCACTGAGTCAAATCCAGAATCAGCATCATTATCCCTCACCTCTGACTTTGTCACGTGTTCATAAGCTAAACACTGAGCATGTGCAGAAGACTGAGCTTGCAATAATTGCGTTTTAAGCAAACTTATAACATTCTCTTGTTCAATTTCTTTCTGAGTTAAAAAAGCAATACAACTTTCTTTTTCTTTAAACGATTCCAATAATGCATTCATTTTATGTTCCAATTTACCTTTCTCAATCATTAATTGTTCTAACTAACTAATTTCATCACATTGCTTAATTTTCTCTTAGATTTAGCTAATGAAAATCTATTCTTCTCAATTTCTTTATTTGCCTGTAGGCATTGATTATACATTGATTGCCATAACTTGTGTCTGAAATATAACTGGCTAAACCTTCAAATTCTAAATGACTTTCTTCAGCTATAACATTTATAAATTCCATATTTTGGTACTCACCGAATATAAAACTTTTCCGTTTTCCGCTGGACTCTAATTAAACCGTCTGTCAAGACTTCTGATCCAAAATACTCTGGTCTTCACGCAATCAAACATCAAAAACATCAATTTGGCGTTTCTAGGTTCTTTCAATAATTGCGAAATTAATTCTGTTCGTCACGTTTCCCCTCTGATCAACGTAAGAACGTGGCAAAAACTTCTGACGATTGAAACTGGCTGGCGTACGCCAATGAAATAAATGGCTTAATATTGTATAAAAAGCCTTCAATAATGATGTTTTCTCGTGAGACAAATTTTGGAATTATTTCTGCTTGAGTCAGCTTAAATCAAACTGTGTGTTTTATTGTACACACATAAACTTGGAAAATACTTACAAAAATAGTACATTCATATTCAGAATTAGTGTTGTTTCATATATGCAAAAAATGTTCAAATATAGTTAATTTGATTTAAAGATCTGAAAAGAGTTCTTAAAATCATTAGACCATGTGCTTCCTTTGTAAAAGCTCTTCAAAGATGGCCGATTAACTTCTTGTGTCCTGGAAGGAATTCTGTGTGTCTTGAATAGGTGTATGTGGCTTGGAACAGGAGATGTAAGCAAAGAGCAGGAGATGTAACAGAGAGACAGAAGACTGGTTCTTCTTCTGAATATATGAACTCAGTCTTTCAAATTCGCGCCCAAACACAAATCCCTCCCATACACTCCCCTTTCTCCTCCTTCCTAAGAGTGGGGGCTAACAGAGAGCAACATCTGGCCTACTTTACCAAACCTTTTAAACATGAAACCAGATATATGTGTGAGAGAGACTATAAGACCACTTAAAACATAAACGCATAAATCAAACAGAGTATTGGTTACATAGGAAGATTTTCAACCCATACATATATTATTTACAAAATCCATCAAATTCTGACAGGGTCTTGACCTGCATTTTCAGTCAATGAGTCGCCATCTGAATATCATTAGCTCAAAGTCCTATCATTCACACAATTATGGAAAATGCATATTCTTTTTAATAAAGCCAATTAAAATTTAGATATTAAGAATATAACAAATCCAGGAGATTCTTGTCACATGTACCACACAGCCAGTACTTGCCAGATATTCCTGTAGTTCCTTTAATGTTGCTGTAGACCTCTTTGCAGCCTCCCTGACCAGTTTTTTTCATGTCTTTTCATCAATTTTGGAGGGATGTCCAGTTCTTGGTAATGTCACTGTTGTGCCATATTTTCTCCACTTGATGACGACTGTCTTCATTGTGTTCCATGGTATATCTAATGCCTTGGAAATTCTTTTGTACCCTTCTCCTGACTGATACCTTTTAACAATGAGATCCCTCTGGTGCTTTGGAAGCTCTCTGCGGACCATGGCTTTTGCTGTAGGATGCCACTAAGAAAGACCTCAGGAAAGACCAACTAGAACAGCTGAACTTTATTTGGGTTAATCAGATGCACTTTAAATGATGACAGGTGTGTACTGACTCCTATTTAACATGAGTTTGAATGTGATTGCTTAATTGTGAACACAGCTACATCCCCAGTTATAAGAGGGTGTGCACACTTATGCAACCAGAATATTTAATTTTTTTATTTTTACTTCCCTCCCCTAAAAGATTTTAGTTTGTTTTTCAATTGAGTTGTAGTTTATAGGTCACATTAAAGTTGGAAAATGTTCTGAAATGATTTATCTTAGTCTCATTTTTTTACATCAGAGAAACTTGATATTTTAACAGGGGTGTGTAGACTTTTTATATCCACTGTATGTGGACACAGTGTATGCCAATAATCCACACCCAGTGGTGGGACAGGAAGGGAAAATTCTAACCCGATGTGCACTTTCTAAACAGTCTAGAAAGTTGAAGACAGCAGATATACATGTAAAACTTATGTAGGGAGATTTGTTTCATCTCTGTGTATCATCTGAGGCTGTAAACTTCACTAGGTATTTGTGATTGTTTACATCCACTTTAAGGTCATGGAGTGGCCTAGCCTATAGAAAATGTCTGGAGGGAGCTGAAACTTCAAGTTGCCAAGAGACAGGCAAGAAACCTTAAGAATTTAGAGAAGATCTGTGAAGAAAAGTGGACCAAAATCCCTTCTGAGATGTGTGCAAACCTGGTAACGAACTACAAGAAACGTCTTACCTTCTATGCTTTCCAACAAGGGTTTCTCCATCAAGTGTTTTGCTTGTGGATCAAATACCTGTTTTACTCACTGAACTGCAACTCAATTTATAACATTATATCATGTGTTTTTTTTTCTGGATTTTTGGTTGATATTCTGTCTCTATCATTTAAAATACACCTATGATACAAATTATAAACCCTTCATTTCTTTGTATGTGGGCAAACTTACAAAATCTGCAGCGTATCAAATAATTATTTTCCTCACTGTGTATAAGTGGAGTGGGGATAATTACTGCGCTAAACCCAAAAGTGGTTCGGATGTCAAGCAGCTGCAAAAAATTTGACAAACATATATAGAATCGGAAAGGTAAATATTGCAGCGCTAACCAAGCAAATACATAAATGAAAGGGGTGGTGGAGAAAAATAATGCAAAAAATCACATGGTGTAGATCAAAAAAGATGGTATTTTATTTCTTAAAACCAGCATACAAGTATAAAAGTGATCACACAAATAAATAAAAACTGTGGAGAGCGATAAGCCTAAAAAACCCTACGCGTTTCGACCAATAGATCTTCAACAGGGGTATATATATATATATATATATATATATATATATATATATATATATATATATATACATATATATATATATATATATATACATGTCGCCGACATAGGAGTCCACCCTTTCCGGTATGGGCACAGGCACTTCTTTATTATTGATGATGCAATATCTTTGATGTCTACCATATCTAACAGTGTTCTGGTCTTCATCACTCTTCACTAGAAGATCAGCCTTGATTGGACTATAACCCATTTTCCAGGGCCCCCTGGTGTTTGGTTACTCATTCACTGAGTTTATGTACATTTATTGGACACTTTGCATTTCTGATTTGTTGCATTATTTTTCTCCACTACCCCTTTCATTTATGTATTTGCTTGGTTAGCGCTGCAATATTCACCTTTCCCACTGTATATAATAAGAAAGAAAATCCTGCTTCATCATTGTTCTTCATCATCATCTTCTTCATCTTCAAGTTGTACAACCACCTTGTACTGCATATGTAAGAAGAGAGAAAAACAGACAGGGCCTCACGAATGTAGCATCAGTGATATGGTTCTAAGAGGTGCCAGGGACGCTAGATCTTATTAAACCTAGAAATCTTGTTATTTGAGGCAAGCCATTAGGTATTCCATATTGTAAATGTCTTGGATATGCTTATAAAGATTGATTTGAGAAGATGGTATTTGTTTCTCCTATTTCAACGCTATCAGACATCTAGCAGCTGTCAAAACATGATTATTCAATTTGATGTCCGAATTAGCCATATTTGGTAAGGGGAGCCCTAATAAGAAAAACTGGATCCAAAGGAATGGAGGAGCCGAGAAGAGGTTCCAAAAGGGAACCAGTAATTTCCCAAAAAGGGCTTATTTTTGGGCATTCCCAATAAATGTTATACATTGTCTCTGTAGATTTGTTGCACCTCCAACAAACAGAGGGCAATTGGCAGATTTAAATACACTAGCAAATGGAAGCTAAACTCCAGCTTCCACTTTGTAATCGGTTATAGCAAACAGTTTTTTTCTTTTTGGGATAAAAGCTTTACTTGAATAAAAAAAAAAATTATCACTATAAGCACCTGTCAGTAGTAAATGGTTTGTCTCATATATGTAAGCTCATACATTCTGCTCGAGAACTTGTGCTTTTGAAAAATAACAGACTTGCCCAGCTATCTAACATCTTTTTGACAATTACAAGAAGTCGTTTTATGCTATGTTTTGTACTTAAAATTTTTAAATAAAAATCTATTGAAAGTGAAAAATAACAGATTTGCTGACTGGATTACCAGATGAAGATAGAAGTAAGAAAGCCTAAAAAGAAAATGAATGCGGTCATCACATCTAATGCCCTGTACACACGGTCGGATTTTCCGCCGGAAAATGTGTGATCGGAGCATGTTGTCGGAAATTCCGACCGTGTGTGGGCTCCATCGGACATTTTCACAATATTTGAAAGCAGGCTATAAAATTTTCCGACAACAAAATCCGATCGCGTCAATTCCGACCGTGTGTTGACAATTCTGACGCACAAAGTGCCACGCATGCTCAGAAGAAATTCCGAGACAGAACAGCTCGGTCTGGTAAAATTAGCGTTCGGAATGGATATAGCACTTTCATCAGACTGCAATGTTTAAAATTGTTTAATACAGCGCACTCTCTTCTTCTTTATAATGCTAGAAGAATGAAGTAGTTTTGCTGCTGATATTCACACAGACTTCTCACAAACTTCTTTCTTTATTATTTATCGTGATTTCATCAATATATTTTGATTTGTCACATCTGGCAAAAAAGATATATGTTTTTTTTTTGGTTTGTATTGTTTTCAAGCCTGATCGTGTTTTTAATTTTTTTTATTTTTTGATTTTACATCCTGAATATTTTTGGGTGTGTTTTGTGTATCAAGTTACCACCACACCATTATTATCTTGTATTATTTAATCTCAAGGAGGTTGCTTGGTGTTGGTGTCTCTTGTTAATTTCACATTGTATTTTGAAATGTACCTGCCTCCTCACAAACAAACTGTCGTTTTTGATGGAAAACACACATAGGCAATTATAACTGAAACACAAAATCCTTTATTAAGGGATCAGAACCAAACAAAGAGGGAGGCAACGCTGGAGAAACAGCAGAAATTGGTGAAGCCTATGGCCCCCAGGGCACACATCAATTATTTTACTGCAAAATTGGTGGCCTGAGGAGTCCATATCTAAGGAAGTGCAGTCTGGTCCAGAAGTCCAAGAGATCCTGAACAGCAGCAGATGACATGTATGTCCCCAGGCTGTGGTCATACAAGAGCCTGCATCTTTTGTCAGACCAGACTGAACCCAGGGCCATCACTCTCTGGTCTTCCTTCCACGCTTCCTTCCACACTGTGTCTGTGGTGGTGGAGTTGTGGCAGGAGGAGGAGGAGGAGGATGGTCCAACTCACACAGGTGGGTTTTGTGTGTGATTTTGCTTCTCACCCCTTTAGTTAGTGTTTTGTAAAGAAGGTCCACACACATGAGGCGTTGGCCCTCCTGCATGCCCTGCAGTTTTGTGGCAGCCATGCAAGCAAAGGCCTCTTCAGGAGTGGGGAAGCCTCTGAGGGACGCAGAAGCCTCCTGAATCAGTCTGAGTGCTGAATCCTGCACGTTACTCCCCTTCCTGGGTCTTTTGGTTGGAAGGCGGAGGGGAGGAACCTGCGATTCTGTTAGGCTCCTACTGGGCCCAGCCTTCTCCTGGCTGCCACTTAGCCCCGCCTCCTCTTGGCTGCCACTAACCCCCGCCTCCTCCTGTGTGCCACATTCCACAGCCTCCTCGTCCTGGCTGAGGTCTCCCTGTGTATGAAAAAGGGAATTTGTTTTAGTTTTTTATTCATCAATCACACACAATTTTCACCTCATGACTGTTGCAAATTGAATATTAACAAATATAACTGATGATCAATCTGAGCCCAGCATTTTTCATTCTTGTCCCAATTATTTTTGCCCACCACTGTCTATTGATATGTAAAACATTTTAATAAATCCGCAATTAGTGATCAATAATAACATCTAGTAAACATCATTTATTTATTGCCCAGAAATCTGTAGAACAATGCTATACCTGGCTCCAGCTGGGCTCCTCCACTTCTTCCTGGCTGGAAGTCCCAGGTTGGACATTGGAAGCCTCAGCTTGGGTGGAAGATAGGGTGGAAGGAAGAGTGGAAGGAAGGGTTGAGAGGGATTCCCTGACATCAGTCTGATCTGACATAAATCGCAGTCTCTCATAGTACCACAGCCTGGGGACATAAATGTCATCTGCTGCAGCTCCCGATCTCTGGGAATCCGTGACCTTCTTGCGCTCCCTAAGATAAGTGCTCCTCAGGTCACCAATTTTGGCTTTTAAATAGGGGATGGTTGCTGTGGGGACCACCGGCTTCACCAACTCCAGCAGTTTCTCCAGCGCTGCCTGCCTCTTTTGTTTATTATTGTATTGGGGGTGTTTGACCTGCCACAGACAGGGCAGCTCCCTGTATTTGTCTATGAACAGGGGGAGGAAGTTGTGGTCATTGAAGCCATCCATTTTATCTGCAAGACACAACACAAGACAAACCCTAATGTCAGGCGAAACTCTCCTAATCTTGTTACAATATAGGCCTCAATCTAGAAGCAGTATAGGCCCAAGTTTAGATCTTACCTTCGTTATCACGATCGGCGCCTCCGATACTCCTTCCTCCGCTCACAGATCGTACGTGCTACGCACGCGTGTTACGCTTTATATACACTGCGCATGCGTGAAACTCTGCCCGCCCCTGAAGTTCTTTCTAGTCTATTCCCCGTCCCTTCTCGTTTGGCGCAGTGGGGGAAGAGCACATGGCGGAGACACAGCAGGTGCGTGCTAATTACTGCAACGAGGAGGAGGAAAGCCCAGAGCCAGAAACGTCACGATCCTGGAAGAGACGATTTAAGGCCTCAAATATGTCCTTGGGGGAGATGTTGGAGATGGTCGACATCTTGAAGAGGGCCAAATACGACGGGAAGTATGGACCTTACCCCAACCCCAATGTCAGAAAGGCCAAGATCATGGCAAAAGTAGTCAAAAGTCTGCAGAAGAATTTCGGGGTACGACGATCCAAGGATCAGCTCAGGAATTGGTGGTCAGACCTCAAAATCAGGGAGCACAAGCAGTACAGACAGGGCCGGTACAAGGCAGGGGCGGAGAGGGCACGTGCCCTGGGCGGTACCATTTGGTATGGGGGGGGGGGCGCAGCTGTGCGCTCCTGCATGATTCTCCCTTCCCTTCCCTCAGCACACAACTACACTGGTACTCCCCTACGGAGGAGTCCCGTTGTCTCTGCCAGCGCCGTGACGTCACTCACGGCCGGAGGCGAGGTGGGAGGACGCAGAGAGGAGCGCAGGGAGGCGGGAGGCGGGAGGCGGGAGGCGGGAGCTGTGCCGTGTCGTGTCGGCGTCTGTTATCTCAAGCTGAGCCGAGCTGAGGAGCTGCTGCCTGGCTGGCTGGATTCAATCTGGAAGGTAGAAGAGCGCAGTGCCAGTGTTCTGACTCAGATATTTAGCAGTGGTGGTCACTGGTCATTAACCTCGCCTCAGCCTCCTCCCCTCCCCCCAATCCAGACATTTATTAATCTGTTTTTTAGTGTTTACTTACACAAGTTCAGACTCATAACTTCTGAGTCTGAACTTATGTAAGTAAACACTAAAAAACAGATTAATAAATGGCTGGATTGGGGGGAGGAGGCTGAGGCGAGGTTAATGACCAGTGACCACCACTGCTGAATACCCCGCAATACTCTGCAATACCCCACAATACTGTGCAATACTCTGCAATACCCCACAATACTGTGCAATACTCTGCAATACCCCACAACACTGTGCAATGCTCTGCAATACCCCACAATACTGTGCAATACTCTGCAATACCCCACAATACTGTGCAATACTCTGCAATACCCCACAATACTGTGCAATACTCTGCAATACCCCACAATACTGTGCAATGCTCTGCAATACCCCACAATACTGTGCAATGCTCTGCAATACCCCACAATACTGTGCAATGCTCTGCAATACCCCACAATACTGTGCAATACTCTGCAATACCCCACAATACTGTGCAATGCTCTGCAATACCCCACAATACTGTGCAATACTCTGCAATACCCCACAATACTGTGCAATGCTCTGCAATACCCCACAATACTGTGCAATACTCTGCAATACCCCACAATACTGTGCAATGCTCTGCAATACCCCACAATACTGTGCAATGCTCTGCAATACCCCACAATACTGTGCAATACTCTGCAATACCCCACAATACTGTGCAATACTCTGCAATACCCCACAATACTGTGCAATACTCTGCAATACCCCACAATACTGTGCAATGCTCTGCAATACCCCACAATACTGTGCAATACTCTGCAATACCCCACAATACTGTGCAATACTCTGCAATACCCCACAATACTGTGCAATGCTCTGCAATACCCCACAATACTGTGCAATACTCTGCAATACCCCACAATACTGTGCAATGCTCTGCAATACCCCACAATACTGTGCAATACTCTGCAATACCCCACAATACTGTGCAATACTCTGCAATACCCCACAATACTGTGCAATACTCTGCAATACCCCACAATACTGTGCAATGCTCTGCAATACCCCACAATACTGTGCAATACTCTGCAATACCCCACAATACTGTGCAATGCTCTGCAATACCCCACAATACTGTGCAATGCTCTGCAATACCCCACAATACTGTGCAATGCTCTGCAATACCCCACAATACTGTGCAATACTCTGCAATACCCCACAATACTGTGCAATACTCTGCAATACCCCACAATACTGTGCAATGCTCTGCAATACCCCACAATACTGTGCAATACTCTGCAATACCCCACAATACTGTGCAATACTCTGCAATACCCCACAATACTGTGCAATGCTCTGCAATACCCCGAAACACTGTGCAATACTCTGCAATACCCTGAAATACTCTGCAATACCCCGCAACACTGTGCAATACTCCACAATACTATGCACTGTGCAATACTCTGCAATACTTGTATTGTTTTAAGTATATTCTTGTTTTGAAACGACATTGATTCTTTATTAAAACCGGGGGGGGGGGGGGCGCAGTTTGCCATCTTCGCCCTGGGCACCAAATGGCCTTGTCCCAGCACTGAGTACAGAAGGATCAGAAGAGTGCTGCAAAAAAGTAAGTAGTTGTCCTGTGTTCCTATTCTTTATTTTTATTACGTTCGTGCTGCTCCATGTGCTTTTCTTTACTGTTGTACAGTTTAAAATGGCAACTTTCATGTTCATGGACACATTGTTCGTTCGTATGAAACATTGTTCGTTCGGCATAGAAAACACCATTGTTTTGGCCATATGCATTTGAATACATTTTTTCTAGCCTACTTCTCTTAAAATAATTTTGGAGTCTAGATGGGTTTGTAACTAGAATGTAATGCAAACTAGATTCTGTGTAAGGAGAGGACACTCAGCAGCTGTTTACACATCTGGATGCTGAAGCACTAATGGGGGAAACCAAAACACCCTTTTTATTAGGGGGGGCACACAGGTGCTCCAGTGTATACTATAGGGTGTCTCCATCTGTGAAGCTTGTACAAAACAGGTAAGTATTCAAGCTTGACAAAGGAAAACAATATTTCTTCATCTTGGAACTCTGCCAAAAGAAACAATTGTACCCCACTTCCAAGTGCTAAGTATACCTATTTTTTTTTACATAGGGGAGAAAAGACTCGGAGGACACCACTCAGCAGAAAATACAACAGACCCCACACTTCATGAAGAAGGTGAAATCCCCCAAAGCCAAGCAGAGGAGAAGGAGGAAGGAGACGTGGTGGAAATAGTCACCACAACAGGTGAGTGTCTGCGACCACAGGCTCAGGTAAGAGATGGATGCCGGCATATTTATAATACATGGTATGTTTTTATTTCTCTGTTTTTAGGTGATCATGATGTTGTGGATCCAGGTCATTACACCAGTGAAAGTGCACAGATCCTGATCGGGGAGATCATGGGGTGTAATAGGGACTTGGAAAACATCCAGAAAAACATCAATGACGTTAAAAACAAAATGAAGATCATTGATGTTTTAGGGAGAGTTTAAAACACCTCCAAATCCCTTCCTTTTTTGTGGTATTTGTAAAGTAAAAGTTTTTATCATTTTTTGCCATTTTATAGAAAACCCAAATTTTGAAGATGCACACAGTGTGTCAACATGTGCTATCTGCCATCACAGGAGATCAATGTAGGCGTTTTGGGGGTGCAACCCCTTCCTCAATAATAAAGTAGCTGAGAGGAAGGGGTTGCACCCACAAAACACGTCCCTTGATCCCCCATGATGGCTGCTAGCACATGTTGACATTCGGCAATTTGTGTGCATCTTCAAAATTTGGCTTTTCCAGGGGTGACTTCACCCCATCTGAACGCAATATCAAACACAGTTTGATATTGCAGGGAAAGCAGATTAGACACAAACATTCTTGGCCAACATCAACATCATGTCTGATATTGCCTTCAATTTCTACAAAAGTTGAACTTTGTAAGTTCCATATTTGTGTATTTCTTGTTTGTTTGAAACATGCCTGTTTTACCTTAAATGGACATTTCAATATTTATTAATGTTACAGAAACAATTGTTATACAACAAACATGGTGGTTTGTTTTAACAACCTTTTAGAAATGCACATGTGATTGTGCTGGTATTAAAAAGATTGATAATCAAGAATGTGTGGATTATTGTTTCAATGCTCCTAAAATTTTGTTAAGGTAAAATTGGTGTTTTCAGTGACAATGGGGGTTATTTCCTAAGGGCAAATCCACTTTGCACTACAAGTGCAGTTTTAGTGCAGGCTCAAGTGCACTTGTAGTGCAAAGTGTATTTTCCTTTAGTAAATTACACCCAACAGTGATTTTTAAGGTTACACAAGTACAACATTTTCAGGACTCCCCACATTTCTGTCAGGATCAGCTAAAAGAAACACAAGCAGTAAATGTCACCGAAGAATTTAATAGTTAAAATGATTTTTTATTTTAAAAATGTATCAGACATTGTCTGGCATATTGATGGCCCCCCTACCCGCAAAGTAATCAAGGTATCTAAGACGGACCTCGCGGGGGGTAAGCCAGGACGGCCACTTTCAAGCGCCGTCAGGGTTGGTTCATTTACTTGAATTCCGGCCTCAGGCCCAACTGAGGCAGCATAGTTTTCGCCTTAAAAAGTTGTGGAGAACACAGCACGCCAGGATGATATGATTCAGTTTATACTCAGTCATGTGTATGGGTGTAATAAATAGGCGGAACCGGCTGGCCATGATTCCAAATGTGTTCTCCACCACTCTTCTGGCTCTAGCCAGCCAGTAATTAAAAACCCTCTGGTCCGGGGTGAGGGTCCTCATCGGGAATGGCCGCATAAGATGGTCCCCCAGCGCAAACGCTTCATCAGCAAGGAAGACGAATGGGAGTCCTTCCACATTGTCTTCTGGAGGTGGCAAGTCCAAGCTGCCATTCTGGAGACACCTGTAGAACTCCGTCTGGGCGATGACTCCACCATGGGGCCATTCTTCCCCACGTCCACATACAGGAACTCGTAAGTAGACGACACCATTGCCAACATCACAATACTATTGAACCCCTTATAATTATAATAGTATGACCCAGAGTTGGGTGGTGGGACGATGTGGACATGTTTCCCATCAATTGCCCCTCCGCAGTTAGGGAAGTCCCACCGCTGGGCAAAGTGGGAGGCCACAGTCTGCCATTCCTGTGGGTTGGAAGGAAACTGTGGAGTCAAACAAGAAAAATAAATTAATCATTTTGCACATAAACAGGGAAAGCAGATTAGACACAAACATTCTTGGCCAACATCAGTATAACATTTATTTTAGGGAGTATTTAAAGACAAAGGTATAGGGTCCACCTATCAGATTCCCCCCCCCCCCCCCCCCATGGGCCACTTAAATATATTTATGGGGGAGAGATGTTTTGGACAGGTAACCATCTCCACTTCATTGAGAGATGAATGCCTAAATAATGTGTATTACTTTGGCCAGCCCCTCCTTACTTTACACTATTGGAAGCCCACTGGACAGGTAAGAAGTGTCATAATACATAGAGATAAATACACACTGTACACATTTTAGCACATTTTTACATTCTGCTATTACCTATCAAGATAATAATAGGATACAAAAACTTTAAACAGTGCCATTTGAAAGTATTCAGGCAGGCCCTTGCACTACATGCTTTGGGGAATTCATCCATAAATCTGACCACTACAGAGGTGGGTATAGTGTGTATCAGTTTGGCAAAGTCAGCAGATAGAGGATTGCTGAGTTAGCAGTTGGGGGAGGGAGGGTTCCAAATGATTTTGGGACACCAAAAAAAATCCTCTGCCACTCTGCCTGAATTTAAAGCACAAATCACATTTTTACACATTTTAGGGGGTGTTTGGGGTAAAGCACTACTATGGAGCTGACAAAATACATTGTTAAGTGACTACACGAGGTGAATATAGGGCCAGGAGAGCATGCTGGGGAGGTAAGTGAAGGCAAATATGTATGAAGGAAAAAAATTTTTAAAAAAAGATAAAACAGCATGCATGTGGACAAAGGGGACATTCACAGCATATTACAATCATGGTAATTATTGAATGAGGAAAGAAATACAATATATTAACAAACATTATATACAATAAAATGTGATATTAAAGGATAAATCTTACCTTAATATACTCCTTCTGCAGGACCTGGATGATGGCAGAACAGGTCTCTGGGATAATGATCCCCAGAGCCTGGGGGAGATGCCTGTCGAGAACTTCAAGTCCTGCAGGCTTCTCCCCATCGTCAAGTACCGCAGGGTGGCAACGAGCCTCTGCTCTGGAGTGATGGCTTGCCTCATGCAGGTATCCTGCCTGCTAATATAAGGGGTCAGCAAAGCCAACAAACGGTGAAATACGGGGTCCGTCATCCGGAGAAAGTTCCTGAAATCGTCAGGATTATTCTCATGGATCTCACGGAGCAAAGGCATATGACAGAACTGGTCACACTGGAGCAACCAATTCTTGGTCCATGAACTCCTTCCCACCCTGTTCATGGACTGGACTTGTGTCAAGGTAAGGACCCCAACACCAAGCCCCCGCACAGCATGAACTCTACGAGGAGTACGTATACGCAATATGGCTAGAAAAGGGTCGGCTGTTCAGAACGAAGTAACAGAACGCACTGAAGAACAGCAAGGCCTGTGAAGAGCGACCTGAAAATTAGTAACGAACAAACACGAACACGACAAGTCAATTGTACTCGCTGCACGCACTGAAGACCAGATACAAACCCACAAGCACAAACTGAACAGCAGAAAACGATCTGAAAACCAAGAGTCTGAAAAAGCACGAACCGTCTCTCACCAAACTTTTACTAACACGAGATTAGCAAAAGGAGCCCAAAGGGTGCCGCGCTTGGTTCAGAACTGCCCTTTTCTAGCCTCGTTGTACGTGGTGTACGTCACCGCGTTCTTGGCGATCGGAAATTCCGACAACTTTGTGCGACCGTGTTTATGCAAAACAAGTTTGAGCCAACATCCGTCGGAAAAAATCCATGGATTTTGTTGTCGGAATGTCCGATCAATGTCCGATCGTGTGTACAGGGCATTAGAACTGGTAAGCTGCAATATAACAAATGTTTGCTTTTGGGTTTAATACTGCTTGAAATCATGCTTTTTTTTCCCACATTTTAAGAATACAGAACTTCACACGAGAGTATGCTTTTTTAATGGATTGGAGTAAGGTTCGAGGTTTGCACCATTCCCTGGAAATCTGCAGGGGAGGATAGTGACATTTCACCCAGCGATGGGGAAGATAAAAGTTAGCTAAGTAAAACATCTTTTTCTTAAAACATCTTGGAAATACTAACAGCTAGCAATTTTTTTACAGGGGAAGGGGACCTGGACATTGCAAGGGGGCCTAACACGCAAAGAAAGTGGGGTGCTCAAGTATGCTGAGTAAGCTCTGAAAAGGCCTCTGTGAGCTGAGTACTGGGATGAGAGCCTGCTTTGGGGCTGAAAGTCTAAGACCACCTGCCAAGGTACTGTGCTGTGTTGTGAATCCAAGCTGCAGGTTGTAACTGCTTAGTATGCACCTAGGTAGAAAGAAACAATGTGCTGCTGGATTGATTTGAGAACCATGTGCTACAGTGCAGTGCTGTTTCAAAGAGTACCTGTTGCTACTTGTACTGTGCTATTATTCCAGAGTTGCTACTCTTCCAGTGCAATGCATCAGAACTTTTGTAGGTGGTGAGAGCACCTTGAAGTGTTTATTTTGCTATTCTTGCTGTTTTGGAAAGAGTTCTGCTGAGAGAGGATTGTATCTATTTACCTTGGGAAACAAGTACTCCCAGATGGGAATGACCACTCCTACAAATAATCCAATGGCTCCAATGTTAACCAGTGGCTTAGACAAGGATTCATGCTCATAGATAGGTATTTCAGTTGCCATTATTGTGGTGTTTTCAAACTGTGTTTTCAAACTGTGCCATTCAACATTGCCGTCTCTGAATAGTTTATTGCTGAGTCTACTGTCTAGCCAACCAATTTCTTTTTACAGAGCTTTTGCTTTGTTTAATACAGTCCATTTCAACATTTCCAGGTGTGTCAGTGTCACTTGGATCCAAATACACGATGGGTTATCACTGGAGCATGCATTAGGACCAAAACAATCCAGCGGCTCTTGTAGGGGTAGTGCTTCATAAGCATTATGTTAAGTTTGTTATCTCTGCTGTTTAGGGTTTTATGCTTCAGTGGTAAAAAATAATGACTTTTATAACATCTTATGCTGCTGATTGTACACATTTCTATATGTAACAAAAGATCCTCTGTTTTAAATATAACACAAGTCAGCCTCATAAAGTATATGTTTATTGAAGCAGATAATTTCACTTATCGCATCTGTTGTTCTAATAAACACAAAGTATTACAGATAAAAAGCTGTGTGCGTTCATTTGATTTCCAGCATATCCTAGGGACATTTACAAGAAAAATTACAATATGTGACAATCTGTTCATGCAACTCGCTCTAACCATCAAGAAGCTTTTGCTGTCAACCACAAAAGAATTATAGAAAGGGTTTATAAAATTATAGCCCGGTCATTCACATGAAAACTGAAATTAAATTGCTGAGTATTTTCTGAATTTGTTTCATCTTTTTAAATGGTTAATTTGTTATTACCTTTTAAATGATGAAGAAGGTTTTAACAGTTGTATTACAAATGCCAAGATATTCATTTGCGGGTCTGATACTGAGCTACACTACTTGCACCTATTGGCACACAGTGCTGCTCAGTACCACCCCCCCCCCCCCACTCTCTATGCTCACAGGAATTGACTGACAGCAGCTGGAGCCAATGGCTTCCGCTGCTACCAAGCCTGAAAGAGAGGGGAAAGAAGAGCAGTGATGTTGCAGACAAAAACATTTTACCTTTACAACCACTTTAATGTGATTTAATAAAATGTCTGCTTCATGGCGCTCCTCTTGCTGCTTGTACTTACCTTCCACATGTTTAACCACACTTTTGAGTGTCTGAGAACATGTGCTGATCACTCTCACAATGTATTCCTAGGAGGTTGAATGTCTGGACTCTAGACCTTCATGTCAAGGGAGGGGGCAACAATGCATTTTGAGGGTGTTCCCTCTGTGTCAAGTCTGCCCCAAATTGTAACCATGGCCATTTATAACAAATAGGGGAGAAAAAAGTGCTACTTAATGCAGTACCAGCATTTCTTTCTCCCTTGTTTGTTATAAATAACCAAGATTACCATTGCCACCCCCTCCATGGCCATGAGACTTTGCCACAGGGATTAACAGCGGCAGAGGACGTTGCTTGAAGTGTGTCCATAGTATAGTACAATGAGCGAATCTGCAAGCAACCAGCACCAGGATTTTCCACCTCTATCTGAAAGCCCCTACTAATGATGCGCTAATGATAGTCCACAGTGGTCTACGTTGGCAAAGAGCAGCTTAATGTAAAGTGTGCTTTATTATACATGGAATAAAGAATGCACCTTTCACTGGATCTCACTCTCCTGTCCAATTTTTTTCTTTGTATTAGCAGCGATCTACCTGGATCAGAAATGAGAGCTGCAGGAACCAGATTGTTCACGCCATATGGACCTTTATAAAAAAGGACTCTTTTCCCCTTCTTTGTCTTCCTGTTTAACCTGCATTGGGACTGTAATAAAAATGTTTTTGGTTTATATATTGATTGTGTAACTCAGACACAGACTTTTTAGTTGTTTAAAGTTGTATTGCTCTCTGTTTACCATTTGGAAGATTCTCAGTTCTTAACAGGGCAGAAAGTAAAAAGAAATCTGTGAAAGGTGGGATTTCACTTCATATTGACAAGATTTCATATTACTTCTTGGAGTGCCTCTGGGACAGAAAGTGAGGGGAAATCTACTCAGTGAAGACAAAGATTGCAAGAGAAATCTGTTGCTGAACAGTTATTTTGAAGACTTTTTTTTTCGCATTGGTACATCTCCCCCCATGGCAGTACCCAGCTCCTCATGCCCTTCTTTTAACAATACCCTGAATGTTAACCTTGAATAAAAGCTAGGACCTTCCACAAACTGAAGTGTGCCTGGTTCGCTCATCCCTAGCAGTGACACATAACTGTCACAGGAAAACTAAGGATTCTTTAAAGCAGAATTTCAGGTATGGCTATATTATACATAGTTACATTGATCCAGGCTGGACCAATGTAACTACTCTATTTACATCTGTGGCCAAAAGTTTTGAGAATAACACAAATATACACTTTCACAAAGTCTGTATTTTTAGATCTTTTTGTTAGATGTTACTATGATATGATTTACAGTGTCGCCTATGGAGATTTTTAAGTACTGAAGTTTGGCGCAATTTTAACCACTTGACGACCGCCTCACGCCAATGTACGTCGGCAAGGTGGCACGGACAGGCAAAATCACGTACATGTACGTGATTTGCCTTCCGCGGGTGGGGGGTCCAATCGGACCCCCCCCCCCGGTGCCCGAGGCGGTCGTCTTTTGTCCCACGGCGATCGGAGGTGAGGGGGAGGCCATCCGTTCGTGGCCCCCCCCTCGCGATCGCCGCCGGCCAATCGAATCATTCCTTTGCTGCTGTATGCTAAACAGCAGCAAAGGAAATGATGTCATCTCTCCTCGGCTCGGTAATTTCCGTTCCGGCCCGAGGAGAGAAGACAGGTATGTGAGTGCACAACACTACACACACACAGTAGAACATGCCAGGCACACAAAACACCCCGATCCCCCCCCCCAATCGCCCCCCGATCCCCCCCAATCACCCCCCCCTGTCACAAACTGACACCAGCAGTTTTTTTTTTTTTTTTTTCCTGATTACTGCATTGGTGTCAGTTTGTGACAGTTACAGTGTTAGGTCAGTGAGTGTTAGCCCCCCTGTAGGTCTAGGATACCCCCCTAACCCCCCAATAAAGTTTTAACCCCTTGATCACCCCCTGTCACCAGTGTCGCTAAGCGATCATTTTTCTGATCGCTGTATTAGTGTCGCTGGTGACGCTAGTTAGGGACCTAAATATTTAGGTTCGCCGTCAGCGTTTTATAGCGACAGGGACCCCCATATACTACCGAATAAATGTTTTAACCCCTTGATGGCCCCCTAGTTAACCCTTTCACTACTGATCACCGTATAACTGTTACGGGTGACGCTGGTTAGTTTGTTTATTTTTTATAGTGTCAGGGCACCCGCCGTTTATTACCGAATAAAGGTTTAGCCCCCTCATCGCCCGGCGGTGATATGCATCGCCCCAGGCAGCGTCAGATTAGCGCCAGTACCGCTAACACCCACGCACGCAGCATACGCCTCCCTTAGTGGTATAGTATCTGATCGGATCAATATCTGATCCGATCAGATCTATACTAGCGTCCCCAGCAGTTTAGGGTTCCCAAAAACGCAATGTTAGCGGGATCAGCCCAGATACCTGCTAGCACCTGCGTTTTGCCCCTCCGCCCAGCCCACCCAAGTGCAGTATCGATCGATCACTGTCACCACGCACTAAACGCATAACTGCAGCGTTCGCAGAGTCAGGCCTGATCCCTGCGATCGCTAACAGTTTTTTTGGTAGCATTTTGGTGAACTGGCAAGCACCAGCCCCAGGCAGCGTCAGGTTAGCGCCAGTAGCGCTAACACCCACGCACGCACCGTACAGTTCCCTTAGTGGTATAGTATCTGAACAGATCAATATCTGGTCCGATCAGATCTATACTAGCGTCCCCAGCAGTTTAGGGTTCCCAAAAACGCAGTATTAGTGGGATCAGCCCAGATACCTGCTAGCACCTGCGTTTTGCCCCTCCGCCCGGCCCAGCCCAGCCCACCCAAGTGCAGTATCAATCGATCACTGACACTTACAATACACTAAATGCATAACTGTAGCGTTCGCAGAGTCAGGCCTGATCCCTGCGATCGCTAACAGTTTTTTTGGTAGTATTTTGGTGAACTGGCAAGCACCAGCCCCAAGCAGCGTCAGATTAGCGCCAGTACCGCTAACACCCACGCACGCAGCATACGCTTCCCTTAGTGGTATAGTATCTGAACGGATCAATATCTGATCCGATCAGATCTATACTGGCGTCCCCAGCAGTTTAGGGTTCCCAAAAACGCAGTGTTAGCGGGATCAGCCAAGATATCTGCTAGCACCTGCATTTTGCCCCTCCGCCCGGCTCAGCCCAGCCCAGCCCAGCCCACCCAAGTGCAGTATCGATCGATCACTGTCACTTACAAAACACTTAACGCATTACTGCAGCGTTCGCAGAGTCAGGCCTGATCCCTGCGATCGCTAACAGTTTTTTTGGTAGCTTTTTATTGAACTGGCAAGCGCCAGTTGAAGCTGGTGAGGTGGCAAGCACAAGTAGTGTCGCGCTGCCACCAAGAAGACAAACACAGGCCCGTCGTACCCATAATGCCCTTCCTGCTGCATTCGCCAATCCTAATTGGGAACCCACCGCTTCTGCAGTGCCCGTACTTCCCCCATTCACATCCCCAACCAAGTGCAGTCGGCTGCATGAGAGGCATTTTCTTTATGTCCTCCCGAGTACCCCTACCCAACGAACCCCCAAAAAAGATGTTGTGTCTGCAGCAAGCACGGATATAGGCGTGACACCCGCTATTATTGTCCCTCCTGTCCTGACAATCCTGGTCTTTGCATTGGTGAATGTTTTGAACGCTACCATTCACTAGTTGAGTATTAGCGTAGGGTACAGCATTGCACAGACTAGGCACACTTTCACAGGGTCTCCCAAGATGCCATCGCATTTTGAGAGACCCGAACCTGGAACCGGTTACGGTTATAAAAGTTAGTTACAAAAAAAGTGTAAAAAAAAAAAAAATATATAAAATAAAAAAAAATTGTTGTCGTTTCATTGTTCTCTCTCTCTCTATTCTCTCTCTCTATTGTTCTGCTCTTTTTTACTGTATTCTATTCTGCAATGTTTTATTGTTATTATGTTTTATCATGTTTGCTTTTCAGGTATGCAATTTTTTATACTTTACCGTTTACTGTGCTTTATTGTTAACCATTTTTATGTCTTCAGGTACGCCATTCACGACTTTGAATGGTTATACCAGAATGATGCCTGCAGGTTTAGGTATCATCTTGGTATCATTCTTTTCAGCCAGCGGTCGGCTTTCATGTAAAAGCAATCCTAGCAGCTAATTAGCCTCTAGACTGCTTTTACAAGCCGTGGGAGGGAATGCCCCCCCCCCCACCGTCTTCCGTGTTTTTCTCTGGCTCTCCTGTCTCAACAGGGAACCTGAGAATGCAGCCGGTGATTCAGCCAGCTGACCATAGAGCTGATCAGAGACCAGAATGGCTCCAAACATCTCTATGGCCTAAGAAACCGGAAGCTACGAGCATTTTATGACTTAGATTTTGCCGGATGTAAATAGCGCCATTGGGAAATTGGGGAAGCATTTTATCACACCGATCTTGGTGTCGTCAGATGCTTTGAGGGCAGAGGAGAGATCTAGGGTCTAATAGACCCCAATTTTTTCAAAAAAGAGTACCTGTCACTACCTATTGCTATCATAGGGGATATTTACATTCCCCGAGATAACAATAAAAATGATTAAAAAAAAAAAAATGAAAGGAACAGTTTAAAAATAAGATAAAAAAGCAAAAAAATAATAAAGAAAAAAAAAAAAAAAAAAAAAAGCGCCCCTGTCACCCCCTGCTCTCGCGCTAAGGCGAACGCAAGCGGCGGTCTGTCGTCAAACGTAAACAGCAATTGCACCATGCATGTGAGGTATCGCCGCGAAGGTCAGATCGAGGGCAGTAATTTTTGCAGTAGACCTCCTCTGTAAATCTAAAGTGGTAACCTGTAAAGGCTTTTAAAGGCTTTTAAAAATGTATTTATTTTGTTGCCACTGCACGTTTGTGCGCAATTTTAAAGCATGTCATGTTTGGTATCCATGTACTCGGCCTAAGATCATCTTTTTTATTTCATCAAACATTTGGGCAATATAGTGTGTTTTAGTGCATTAAAATTAAAAAAAGTGTGTTTTTTCCCCAAAAAATGCGTTTGAAAAATCGCTGCGCAAATACTGTGTGGAAAAAAAAAATGAAACACCCACCATTTTAATCTGTAGGGCGTTTGCTTTAAAAAAATATACAATGTTTGGGGGTTCAAAGTAATTTTTTTGCAAAAAAAAATAACTTTTTCATGTAAACAATGAGTGTCAGAAAGGGCTTTGTCTTCAAGTGGTTAGAAGAGTGAGTGATGTGTGACATAAGCTTCTAAATGTTGTGCATAAAATGCCAGGACAGTTCAAACCTCCCCCAAATGACCCCATTTTGGAAAGTAGACACCCCAAGCTATTTGCTGAGAGGCATGTCGAGTCCATGGAATATTTTATATTGCGACACAAGTTGCGGGAAAGAGACAAATTTTTTTTTTTTTTTTGCACAAAGTTGTCACTAAATGATATATTGCTCAAACACGCCATGGGAATATGTGAAATTACACCCCAAAATACATTCTGCTGCTTCTCCTGAGTACGGGGATACCACATGTGTGAGACTTTTTGGGAGCCTAGCCGCGTACGGGACCTCGAAAACCAAGCACCGCCTTCAGGCTTTCTAAGGGCGTGAATTTTTGATTTCACTCTTCACTGCCTATCACAGTTTCGGAGGCCATGGAAAGCCCAGGTGGCACAAAACCCCCCCAAATGACCCCATTTTGGAAAGTAGACACCCCAAGCTATTTGCTGAGAGGTATAGTGAGTATTTTGCAGACCTCACTTTTTGTCACAAAGTTTTGAAAATTGAAAAAAGAAAAAAAAAAATGTTTTTTCTTGTCTTTCTTCATTTTCAAAAACAAATGAGAGCTGCAAAATACTCACCATGCCTCTCAGCAAATAGCTTGGGGTGTCTACTTTCCAAAATGGGGTCATTTGGGGGGGTTTTGTGCCACCTGGGCATTCCATGGCCTCCGAAACTGTGATAGGCAGTGAAGAGTGAAATCAAAAATTTTCACCCTTAGAAATCCTGAAGGCGGTGATTGGATTTCGGGGCCCCGTACGCGGCTAGGCTCCCAAAAAGTCCCACACATGTGGTATCCCCATACTCAGGAGAAGCAGCTAAATGTATTTTGGGGTGCAATTCCACATATGCCCATGGCCTGTGTGAGCAATATATCATTTAGTGACAACTTTGTGCAAAAAAAAAAAAAAAAAAGTGTCACTTTCCCGCAACTTGTGTCAAAATATAAAATATTCCATGGACTCAATATGCCTCTCAGCAAATAGCTTGGGGTGTCTACTTTCCAAAATGGGGTCATTTGGGGGGGTTTTGTGCCACCTGGGCATTCCATGGCCTCCGAAACTGTGATAGGCAGTGAAGAGTGAAATCAAAAATTTACACCCTTATAGGGCGTACACACGGTCGGACTTTGTTCGGACATTACGACAACAAAATCCTAGGATTTTTTCCGACGGATGTTGGCTCAAACTTGTCTTGCATACACACGGTCACACAAAGTTGTCGGAAAATCTGATCTTTCTGAACGCGGTGACGTAAAACACGTACATCGGGACTATAAACGGGGCAGTGGCCAATAGCTTTCATCTCTTTATTTATTCTGAGCATGCGTGGCACTTTGTCCGTCGGATTTGTGTACACACGATCGGAATTTCCGACAACGGATTTTGTTGTCGGAAAATTTTATCTCCTGCTGTCCAACTTTGTGTGTCGGAAAATCCGATGGAAAATGTCCGATGGAGCCCACACACGGTCGGAATTTCCGACAACACGCTCCGATCGGACATTTTCCATCGGAAAATCCGACCGTGTGTACGGGGCATTAGAAATCCTGAAGGCGGTGCTTGGTTTTCGGGGCCCCGTACGCGGCTAAGCTCCCAAAAAGTCCCACACATGTGGTATCCCCATACTCAGGAGAAGCAGCTGAATGTATTTTGGGGTGCAATTCCACATAGGCCCATGGCCTGTGTGAGCAATATATCATTTAGTGACAACTTTTTGTAATTATTTATTTTTTTTTTTTTTTCATTATTCAATCACTTGGGACAAAAAAAATAAATATTGAATGGGTTCAACATGCCTCTCAGTCATAAACTAAAAGCTGTGTAAATTACAGAAAATGTACCCTAGTTTGTAGACGCTATAACTTTTGTGCAAACCAATAAATATACGCTTATTGACATTTTTTTTACCAAAGACATGTGGCCGAATACATTTTGGCCTAAATGTATGACTAAAATTTAGTTTATTGGATTTTTTTTATAACAAAAAGTAGAAAATATCATTTTTTTTCAAAATTTTCGGTCTTTTTCCGTTTATAGCGCAAAAAATAAAAACTGCAGAGGTGATCAAATACCATCAAAAGAAAGCTCTATTTGTGGGAAGAAAAGGACGCAAATTTCGTTTGGGCACAGCATTGCATGACCACGCAATTAGCAGTTAAAGCGACGCAGTGCCAAATTGGAAAAAGACCTCTGGTCCTTAGGCAGCATAATGGTCCGGGGCTCAAGTGGTTAAAGCATGACATGTTAGGTATCTATTTACTTGGCGTAACATCATCTTTCACATTATACAAAAAATTCATGAAACAGTATTTTTCCCAAAAAAAACATGTTAGAAAAATTGCTGCGCAAACACTGTGTGTAGAGGAAAGCACTGGGATCCAGAAGAAAGGACTGAGGAATAAAAGGGAAGCACCACAACACCACAGCAAATTTGATTCCAAGAATGGGAAACAAGTTTATCCATTCAGAGATTCAGCTGGACCATGAGCATCAATCCAGGTGGACCACACCTTATCAAACTTTTTTGGACAGTTTCTGCTTTCATAGGTCAATTTATACAGCGGTAAAACTGCATTAACCGCAGACACCCAACTAGTGAGCGTCGGCAAATTGGGTTGTTTCCACCTAAGGAGAATCTCTCTATGTGCATAGTAGAGTGTAAAAAATAGACATAATTTCTTATATCTAGAAGCTACAATATCTTCCGTAATGCCCAACAGCGCCAGGCGGGGGTCAAGCTGTAGAGACCAGTTGCAGAGCTTGTTAAGATTTGCAATCACAGATTCCCAATAAAAGCGGATAGAGGACGAACAGCGTGTACAGGTAGAGCTAAGCTGTGGGTAAATAACTGCCAACCTCTGAGGGGTAAAGCGGTCCCTAGCCGAAATCATTGTCCCTATATAAGAGTCCACACAGTCCTCCCAGTCATCAGTAGAAAGCACCGGTATAACCGTTTTCCACCTGTCAAAAGCCTTACTAAAGGGTTGGATATATGAGTCTGTCAAATTAAGATATAAAGAGGATAGGGGTTTGTCCATCAATCTTGACATCGACAGCTTCTCAATCCTATCAGGCTCTAAAGTAATAGGTTCCCGAAACTGAGCCCGAAGTGTGTGGCGTAACTGAAAATATCGGAAGGACATACTTAGAGGCAGAGCAAATACATCCCTCAGTGTAGCAAAGGAGGAAATTCTCCCCTCTTTGATAACATGTTTTAGAGTAACAATACCAATACCTGCCCATCGTTGAGGCTCCGGGATCTGAGAAAAGTGTCTCAATATTGTACAGACTTCTCCTGTTGTTCTTCAATGCTCTGATGAAGAGGGAACCCCTCCAAACGCGTCAGCCACATTTTAGCACTTGCCCTACCATGGGCATGCCCGATTTTTAAAATTTGAATGTGTATATTTTGTAACCGAGTTCTTTTGAATACGTAGCTACTTTTTATATGCATTTATTTGTTTCTGTATAAAAGTAACCTGTATCAATTTGATCAAAGCATCAGTTCACACGCCTTCCACCTATTTCCTTCATCTGCAGAGGGTATCCAGCCACTTAGCTGCTTCCTCCTGCGGGATGAAGAACTTGACCACCATCTTGGACTCTGAGCCTTGCCGGGAATAGCATACTATATTTTATGTTCTTTTCTCTCAGCTGGGAGCAAACATTATCAAAGGTCTTCCTAAGGCACTGGATCTCAACAGAATAATCTGGGAACACCATAAGTTTAGCATTCTCATATCTTAGTTCTCCGGAGGTCCTGGCTTCCCTGAGCACCAAATCACAATCACGAAAATTCAGCAACTTAAAAATAAAGGTACGAGGAGATGCCCCAGAGGGACCTCTATTGGGCGGATACGATGAACTTGCGCTACCGCAAATTGGGAGGAAAATTGAGTATTAGGCAGGAGCTGTCGCAGGAGATTCTCTGTGAAAGCTGAAGGGTTAGGACCCTCTGACCCCTCAGGTAAGCCCAGAATGAGCAGATTGTTATGGCAATTGCGATTTTCGACATCATCTGCACGGGATTCAAGATGCTTCACCCTGACCTTTAGGGTATGCAGGTCTGCCGAGTGATCCTGCTGCACATCTTCTGCAGCCGAGATCCGCTTCTCCGCCTCCGTCAGGTGGCCCCTGAAGGTATACATATCCCTGCGGATATAGCTGAGCTCAAAATAGACATGGTCCATCTTTTCAGTGACTGTGGCATGACAGGTATTAATCGCCTGCATCATAGCCTGGTAAGCCACAGAGCCCTCAGTCACAAAACCCACCGCTGCAGAACTCTCTCCCTCCGTCTGCTATGCCATGCTGTGTGTAGTAATGGCGGAGGATCCCTTCACTTCCGGTTTCTTCTTGGAGCCTTTGTAGTCTTTGTATGGACAAACAGGACCAGCGCTATGACCCCTGCACATACTCGCCAGAGCCCTGTTGTGAAGGGGAGAAAAGAGGCAGCAAAGCTCAGTCCTGCACCGATCTGACTGCAGGATTCCTAGACCGGTCAGCGAAGCTGCACAACTACATGTCCGCTCCCAACGCCCCCCACCTTAACTTTAAGAGGGAAGTTTCAGGAAAAAAACTTTCCACAGCTCCCTGCATAGTACACAGCCCCCTGCATAGTACACAGACCCCCTGCATAGTACACAAACCCCCTGCACAACACACAGACCCCTTTCATTATAAAGACCCCCCCTGCACTCCCAGTAGACCCTAAGTCTCCTGGGACAGCACTGCCAGCATACTCTAAAGTTGAGAAAACATCACTGCCAGCCCCTTCTCACACACTGCCCTTCCTGTGTCACTCTCATTGTAAATCAAAGCTTCCAAATACCTCCATTAACGTCGATCTTTCATAGACCTAGTCATGTGACTGCTCTCCTCTCTTTAATTGACGGTCACATGACCGCTCTCCTCCTCCAATCAAAAGCTACACTCGAGGAGGAGGCGGAGCTGGAGGAGGAGAACGGCCGAAACGAGTGGCGTAATTGAGGGATTTAGAGGCTTAGATTTACATTGAGAGTGACACAGTGAGGAGTGGTATATGAGAAAGGGCTGGCAGTAATGTTTTCTGAACTTTGAAGTATGGGCCTGACACCCTCCCAATGGGTGGCACCCGGCGCGGACCGCCCGATTCCCGCCTCCCCCGTTGGTAAAAAAAAAACAGATATCGGAGTATAACACACAGCCACGGTTTACCCTCTATATTCAGGGTAAATAAGTGAGTGTTATACGCCAATAAATGCACTAGCCATGTAAAGGTGCTGGTTGAACCAAAATACAATGTGCACATATTAAATTAATAAGCTAGTAGGGTCACCCTATTAAACTGTGTCACACTAGGTGTATGATACAACAGCTATCTGTGTGTGGAAATGTTAGTGGGTCCCTATATATGCATCCAAAGGAGTAGTTGTATAAACCCAAAATAAAGACATCAAATAAGAAAAAATCATATACAAAGTAGAAGGTGTGTGCCAAACCAAAAGATATATATTGGTGTACTCCTGTGCGTAGGATATCCTGGATCCCTAAACATGTATCCAAAGGTGCATAAATACAGTGGATAAAAAATAGATAAAATAAATACATGTATCTGTAAATCAACAGAAAAAATCATGTGAATTCATCAGAGGGAAAAAAGTCTCATGTGCAAGATAATCGTTAATAATACATAAGTTCAATCTGTAGTGCTAATTATAAGTGACAAGTGACTAGTGCAGAAATCATTCATAGGTCAAATCCTGTGCAAGCAGCGTGAGGTGACGTTCGTGCTCCCCTTCAGTTCCCCACTCACCAGAATCTTAACCCCCTGCAGGGGTAAATCACATAAAAGTGGGGGTATGTCTGGAATCGTCCTCCTCCTTGGTGTGTCAAACCCTGGGATGTCCGGACCTTATGTCCCTGCTGGGGTGAGCAGCGATGAGTTTGGTAACAAACTCCTGGATGGTCACCTTCTCCGTGGCACTTCAAGACCATGGGGTATCCTCATGTGTATGGAAGAGACAGGCACTCATAGCATAATTCCTTTGATCGCCCCTGGTGTTAACCCCCTCCCTGCCAGTGTCATTTATACAGTAACAGTGCATTTTTTTAGCACTCATCACTGCATTGGTGTTACTGGTCTCCAAAAAGTGTCACTTAGTGTCAGATTTGTCCACCACAATGTCGCAGTCCAGCTAAAAATCGCTGATCATCACCATTACCAGTCAAAACAATAAAGAAAATTAAAAGTCCATAAATCCATCCCATAGTTTGTAGACTCAATAACTTTTGCGCAAACCAATCAATATAAGCTTATTGGGATTTTTTACCAAAAACATGTAGAAGAGTACATATTGGCCTAAATTGATGAAGAAATTTGATTTTTTACATTTTTTAGTGGATATGTATTATAGCAAAAAGTAAAAAATATTTTTTCTTTAAATTGTCTGTCTTTTTTTGTTTTTAGTGCAAAAAATAAAAACCACAGAAGTCATCAAATAACACCAAAAGAAAGCTCTATTTGTGGGAAAGAAGGACATCAATTTTATTTGGGTATAGTGTCACACGACCACGCAATTTTCAGTTAAAGTAACGCAATGCTGTATCGCAAAAAATTGCATGGTCATTAAGGGGGTAAAACCATGGCTGAAGTAGTTAAATGAAACCTGGAGATCATCTTTAAGCAGTTTATGTATAGGGAGTGTTTTTCTTTTTGTTTTTAAATAGTGACCGTTACTGTAAACTGAACCTATTGCCTTGCTTTGAATAGTTCCACTATGACTAAGGCTCCATTCACACCTGAGTGTAGTGCAGCTTTCAGCTGCTGCAGCACATTTTTTTTTTTTTTTTGTTTTTTAGTGAAGTATTTTGGAGCGGTATTCATTCATTTGAATGGGCCTCCCTCCGCTCCAAAACCGCTCCAAAGAAACTCATGAACCAAATCTTGGCACAGAGGCAGGAGTGTTTGCGGTTGCAATTTTTGCCGCGCTTTTGTCACTCGATTTTGTAGCGCTTTTTGTCACTCGATAATCGTGGCAAATTCGCACCGCGTTTGGGGTGCCATTAACCACTTACGGACCGCCCGTCGTCATTTTATGTCGCTATTTTGAAGAGAAGATATCATTGTTATAGCAGCAGCTAGCTGCCATAACCCCGGTATTCACTTCTTCAGCGCACGGTCTGCTTCTAGATAAAAGTGGTCTCTGCGGTGGATTCGCCGCAAGATCACTTTTATCAGAGGCGGGAGAGGGACCCCCCCTCCTGCCGCTCTCCGGTGCCCTCCGCCGCTTACCTGAGCCACCGGCAGCAGCGGAGGCAATCGCGTCTGCTCCCTAACTTGGCAGTGAGGGGAAGATAGCCCCCACCCATCTCCATATCATTGCAGGGCGGAAGCGACGTCAAAATGTCACTTCCGCCCATAGCTCTTAAGGAGACATATTTTTTGACCCCAGATCTCATATTTTGGAGGTCCTGTCATGCTTTTTTTCTATTACAAGGGATGTTTACATTCCTTGTAAAAGGAATAAAAGTGACACAATTTTTTTTTTTAAAGAATAGTGTAAAAATTAAAAATAAAAGGTAAAATAAATAAGAAAAAAAAAATTAAACGCGTCCCGTCCCGCCAAGCTCGCATGCAGAAGCGAACGCATAAGTGAGTAGCGCCCACATATGAAAATGGTATTCAAACCACTCATGTGAGGTATCACTGCGATTGTTAGAGCAAGAGCAATAATTCTAGCCCTAGACCTCCTCTGTAACACAAAACATGCAACCTGTGGAATTTTTTATACATCGCCTATGGAGATTTTTAAGGGTAAAAGTTTGTCGCAACTTTGAAGCATGACATGTTGGGTATCAATTTACTCAACATAACATCATCTTTCACAATATAAAAAAAATGTAAAAATTAAATTTTTTCCAAAAAAAGTGCGCTTGTAAGACCGCTGCGCAAATATGGTGTGACAAAAAGTATTGCAACGACCACCATTTTATTCTCTAGGATGTTAGAAAAAATATACAGGTATATAATGTTTGGGGGTTCTAAGTAATTTTCTAGCAAAAGAATAATGTTTTTAACTTGTAAACCCCAAATCTCAGAAAGAGGTTCGGTCCTTAAGTGGTTAAGTAATAATGGCATCGCAAACGCGTTCCGCGGTTTGCCGCAATTATGGAATTGCGGGCAGAATCGCAGTGATTCCACCTGTGATCCAAATCTCTCAGGTGTGAGCGGAGCATAGGGCCTGTAGCTACGTAGCTGAACCTGGATACAGTTTATACAGTGCTGACTGCCACTGCACTATTAGTAAAGTAACAGAAGATAACTGATGTGATTGGAGGCTATTTGGGTGCCAGCATACCAGAAATAGTCTATCAAACATATTGTATCATGGGTGTATGGGACTTTCCCAGCACCAAATATAGTACAAAAACAGAAAATATATATATAAATATAGTTTATTACAAAACATAAAAACAATTCTCAAAACATTCACTGCAGATTAGAACCCCATATTCAACTACAGTCCGTGTAGAGTTTGCAGGGCACAAACAGTTCCAATAGTTGTATATGTGGTTGGAAAACATCAAAGAAGAACACCCCGATGATATAATCACAGATAAGTATACCACCACCTCATAAAAAACACACTTACCAGATAGCAAGCAAATTAGGGCAGATCGCTTTTACCCAGCCCATGGCCTTTGCTTTCCACTGTTCACCAGGAACCTGTATATGTGTTGATATGCCCCTCAAACAGATATCATGAAATCCGTAGCTCCATAGGAATGGTTTAACAATCAACCCAAAAAGGAAAATTAATAGACCATAGCGTGATACTGTATTGCATACGGAACACCCCAGTGACTATCAATACAAACAAGTGCAATATGGGTGGGTCTGACTGGTGGAGAAGTGCACCTGATGGTGATTTTGATCAATATTATATGGGGACCATATGGGGACGCCCAGGAGGGAAGGTGGAAATCTAATGCCCCATTATATAACAAT